>NC_022014.1:38111560-38124803 GCF_000317375.1 Microtus ochrogaster
CCTGCCTCTGCCTCCCGAGTGCTGGGATTAAAGGCCTGCGCCACCATCGCCCGGCTGGTGCACACTTTTAATCCCAGCACTCGGGAGGCAGAGGCAGGTGGATCTCTGTGAGTTCAAGGCCAGTCTGGTCTACTACAAAGCAAGTTCCAGGACAAGCACCAAAGCAACAGAAAAATGCTGTCTTGGAAAACAAACAAACAAAAGACTAATCAATCATGCTATGATCAGTAAAGGGTGTGGGTGTAGCTTAGCTGAGTGTATGCTAAGACTCTTCATTTCATCTGAGTTCCTTACCCAGGACCAAAGAGGAAAACTTTGCAAATGAACAGACAAAATTACAGTATTATGGTTCTCATGGTCAAAGCATTTCAATGTGGGACTGCTGTTCTTAACTACATAAGCTACGAAGCAAGCCACTACTTTCCCGCTCTAGATCTGGCAATAAACACTTACCTCTGTAAGGCCTTTAATCTTCAGGTACCCACAAAGGTAAGAGTTACCTGTGTCCACGTGCTGTAAAAAAAGGATACAGTGTTATAAATGAACTGACCGGTTATAAATGAAAGCACCCTGGGGTGCTTCAGAAATCCTTCAAGGCCAGAGCTGGGAGGCCTAGTGGTCAGCTTGTGCCTGGCACAATCCAAGCCTCAGGTGCCTTTGGTACCTTCAATTCTGACCGATAATAAAAATTATCTCAGGGGCTAGAGAAATGGCTCAGTTGTTGAGAGCACTTGCTGTTCTTCCAGAGGATCCAAGCTGAGTTGCCAGCATCCACATCAGGTGGTGCACAACCATCAGTACCTCCAGTTCTAGGGCAGCCAGCACCTTTTAGCCTCCATTGGCACCTACATTCATGTGTACATACCCACAAGCAGAATACATAAGCAATATTAAAAATAAATCTTAAAGATATTATCCCAGTTTTCTCTCACTTACTTTGGCCAAATATTTCAAAAGTGATGTACTTTTGGGAGCAGCCAGCCCGCTTGCTCACTTCCTGTACACTTCTCACTCACCTGCATTCTTTGTGCACTGGGAGACACAAGGGCCCTCTCCACCTGCATAGCCAGTTATCTGTAACCCTAAATGTCTACTTCTCTGCTAGTCAGTCACTGGCTTGGGAGACCTATTCCTGCTGTTATTGACCCTAAGCATCATCTTGAATTATTTCCTTATAAAATGAGTAAGCAGTACATTTGGGAATACCATCTTAGAAAGAGTTAGAAGGAATACATTTTAATTATAAACCAAAATGCCACCCAACATATTGTGAATGCCAGCTTGGCCTATTTCATAAACAGAATAGTTTGTTTTTTCAATATAGGGTTTCTCTGTTTAACAGCTCTAGCTGTCCTGGAACTCACTCTGTAGATCAGGCTGGCCTCAAATTCAGAGATGCACCTACCTCCGTTTCCAGAGTGCTGGGATTGAAGGCATGCACCACCACTGCCCAGCTTGACTGAGTGACTTTCTTCTTTTTAAGACGGGGTATCATCATATAGTCCTGGGTGGCTACTCTCAAATTCACAGAAATTCACCTGCCTCTGCCTCCCAAGTGCTGGAATTAAAGGTGTGTGCCACTATACCTGACTTGGACTTGTATTTCTTTTTATGTGTGTGTTTTGCCCACATGTATGTCTCTATACCATATGCATGCCTGATGTCTGTGGAGGCCAGAAAAAGCTGTTGGATCCCCTGGAACTGGAGCTACAGACAGTTGTGAGCGGCCATGTGGGTGTTGGGACTCAAATCTGGGTTGTCTGGAGGAGCAGCAGTGCTTTTAACTGCTGGGCCATCTCTGTAGTCCCTGGACTTGTGTTTCTTAATACAGTCAGGAGACCAAGACAAGGGAAAAGGGTACAGGAGATTTTAAGGCTTAGCAGCCATAGGCCATTAGTTGCCCAGACTCCATCAGATGTCTACTCAACAACTTCTTTTTTAAAAAATCATGCTAGCAGGGATGGCACCTACCTTGTTCATAGGACCTGGCCATTATTAGTGGATCTAAAGCATGAAGGGACCCCATCACCTTCAGCCATTGGTGAAGGGGTGAGTGACTCAGTTCTGGCTAAGAATAGAAATCTTCTGAGTGCTTAGAAAGGAGTATTAGCATTCGAATGGTCATGTGAGGAACAAGTGTCTCTTCCTTTCCCTCATGCTGGGAACAATGACAAGCAGCGTTTGGTCTAAGGACAGCTACCAAGAGATCAGAAAGAGAAATAGACCAGGAAATGTTAAGGATGGCAGCCCAGAAGAGCCCGAACCAACCCAGCAGAGGCCCTGGAGTCAAGTAGTAACATCAGACAGTAGGTGAGACGGGGTCTCACAAAGCTCAGGCTGGCCTCAAACTCTGTGCAGTAGAGAAAGACATTAGTTTCTGATCCTCCTGAATGCTGGATTACATGTGTGCACCATCATGCTTGCTTGGTGTGGTACTTGTCGTGAAACAGGGCTTTCTGCATAGCAGGCAAGCATTTTATCAGCTGAGATGCATCCCCAGCACTGTGCATACTATTTAGAAATGCGATCTAGATGTTTGTTGCTGGAAGCATAAATAACCTGTAAATCTTTCCCCAATCCATACACAATTGTTCCAAATGGGCAGAGTTTCAGAGTTCATGACTTAAAGTGACTCTAATTATGATAAACTCTGAAATTGCCTATTAACTTCTGAATTAAAGCAAAACAAAGTACAGAGGTACTGGGGGGTACATGGAGAACTTTATGTTAAGTAAGGTCTCACTTTAAAAAAACTGTAAGTTTTGAGGCAGTTATTTTAAGAAAAGATTTATTTTTTAATTATATTTATGTATCTATATGTGTGTATGTGCATACGAGAAAGGCCAGAGGTATCACAGCCTCCTGCAGTTGTAGCTACAAGAAGTTGTGAGCTGCATGACAGGAATACTGGAAATTGAACTCGGGTCCTCTACAAGAGCAGGATGAGCTCTTAACTACTGAGCCATCTTTTTCCAGCCCGACCTATCAGCTTTGGGGATTTACTTCCATCTCTAACACAAATCAAATATTAAGGCAGTCCTTAAGAACTGTAATGAACCTAGTCAGCCAGACGATGTCAGCACCAAAGCAATGAGGTACCAATGAAGCCGAATGGGCTGTCATATCTTGGTACTGGCATCAAAAGTAATCCATGAGAAACTGCCAAAGTATTTCAGCATCTTCACTTGTTGGTCTTAACGCTGGAATTAGATAGCACACCTGGTTCACACTCACATGGTTCAGCAAAAGAGAAAAGAAAAAAAGGAAAAGATTTTATTAATGAAATGAATACTCTGAGCCTGAGGCCTTAAATCTTACTTTTGTGGTTCTTATAGAACTCAACAGTTTGTGGTTTTCAGTGCTAAACACTATCAAATGGAAGAAATACTTGCTAGTAAGATTAAAAACCGAAGTGTAAATTGCTTCACATCCGCATGCTCAACAATCAGAATTTCTATTTGGCCTCTACTCAACCACATCTTTCCCATTCTGCCCAAACTGATTTTAATGATGATGGGTGAACTAAAATTACCTGACTGGCACACATTCCCACCAACCTAGGGACCAGCATTTCAATGTGAAAGATAACAAGGCAAATGTTTAGCAAAGAGGCCTCTCAGTACAACTATGTCCAACAGCTGCTCTTTTTAAGTACTCCTTTCAGAGACCTGGGCTTCACACTACTGATGACTTACGGGACGGCTTAGAGGGAATAGTTACAGTAAGAGCTGGGGGAAAGATCGTGTTAGAACCCTGCATATATTTTCAGGAACTGCTATACTAGAGTCTATTTTATTTCAAAATAAAAGATGTTCTAGGGCAGCAGTTTTCAACCTGTAGGGCACAACCCCACAGTGATCGCATACCAGATATCCTACATATTAGACATTTATGATTCATAACAGTAGTAAAATTACAACGTAGCAACAAAAACAATTTTGTGGTTGGGGGTCACAACATAAGAACTGTATTAAAGGGTAACAGCATTAGGAAGGTTGAGAACCACCGCTCCAGGGGTTGTCGATACAGTTTAGTTGGCTATGCAAGTATGAGAATCTGAAGTTGGATTCCTACTATATATTAAGAGCCTGGTGAGGTGGGGCACAGCTGTAAGCCCAGCGCTGGGTAGGCCGAGACAAGCCAATCCCTGGAATTCCCTGGCAGTTAGTCTAGCCAATCAGTGAGAGTTCCTGTCTCAAAAAATAAGGTGGAAAGCAATAGAGGAAGGCACCTGATATAGACCTCTGACGTTCAGGTACATAAGCACACAGCATACATGCACTCACAGACGCATGTGTACATACCTCACTGTGCTGAAAGGACAGTGAAAGATATCCATCTTCTGGAACAGTTATAGTAAGACTGTGAGATATCATTCCACATCCACTGGGACAACTATCATCAAAGGAATTTGTAAAGATGTGAAGTTGGAACCCACACATGCTGCCAGTGGAAATGTAAAACAGTGTAACCACTTTTAAAGCCACTGGTTGTCTGCTAAAATATTAACCCTAGAGATACTATAAAAAACCAGCAATTCTACCTCTAGGTATCTATATCTACTCAAGGAAAATGAAAACACATGTGCACATAAAAACTTCTACACAGCTGGCTTGGTGTGTACATACTTATATAGTCTCAGTACTTGGGACAGCTAAAATGGGAAGGTCACTTGAAGTTAGGGGTTAAAAGCTAACCTAGGCAATATAGAGATCCACACCTCAAAAACAAACAAGAGCCGGGCGGTGGTGGCGCACGCCTTTAATCCCAGCACTCGGGAGGCAGAGGCAGGTGGATCTCTGTTCCAGGACAGGCTCCAAAGCCACAGAGAAACCCTGTCTTGAAAAACCAAAACAAAAAAAACAAAAAACAAACAAACAAACAAACAAGAAACCTGTATATGAATGCTCACAAGAGCATTAGTTATATTAGCCCCAAAGTAGAAAGAATCTAAAAGTCTATCAACTGACCAATGACTAAACAAAAGACAGGCAATGTTTTACAATAGGCAGCAACGGAAAGTACTTTAGTACTGACATGTGCTGAGATACAGATGAGCCCTGAATACGTTGTTAAAGACGCCAGTCATGAAAGGAAAAAACTGTGGGACTCTATTTATACATGTTTATAATAGGTAAAAGGTGAATCAAGGTTTTTGTTTGACTGTTTCTGAGAAAGGGTCTCATTCTGGAGATGAGGCTAATAGCATCCTCTGGCCTCAGATTCTGAGTTTAAGAATTATAGGTGAATAATACCAAATTTGGTCTCAGAGGTAAATCTGAGAAAAGAAAGAAAAAGATTAGCCCAGGATTGTTGTGTGTTTGTGTGTGTATGTGTGTGTGTGCACACACACGTTTTGTGATGGCTAGGGAGTATGAAGTTTCTTTTGGGGGCAATAAAATATGTTCTAAAATCAGGTGATAGGGCTGGAGAGATGGCTCAGAGGTTAAGAGCACTGGCTGCTCTTCCAGAGGTCCTGAGTTCAGTTCCCAGCAACCACATGGTGGCTCACAACCATCTGTAATGAGTACTGGTGCCATCTTCTGGCCTGAGGGTATACATGTAGGCAGAACACTGTATACATAATGAATAAATCTTTAAAAAAAAATCTGGTGATAGTTGCACAACTGCAAATATCCTAGAAGCCATTAAGTATACACCTTGAATAGGTAAACAGTATGGTATGTGGATTATACCTCAAGAGAAGTACTTAAAAAGAACAAGCAGGTATACTTTTCATTGATCTGACTTCAGAGTCCATGCCTTTAACTACCACATTATTCTGCTTCCTAAAAATATTTTAAACTAAACTAAACAAACAAGAAAAGCAGGAAAGAGGTTGAATTATAAAAACAATTGTTCTCAGAAGGCTGAGATTAAGAAACTAGCCTTGGCAGGGAGATTAGGTAATATAACAATCCCATGCCTCCACCTGATCATCATGACAAACAAGGTCACTGATCTAGATGTGGGGAGCATTCCCTGGCAGGACCATCAGCTGCCCCACCAATAGCCATTCGACCTAAGGATTTGGGCTACCTGACGCCTATCAACCATGTCCCAAACTCAATCACTATTCTATTGGTTCACAGGGCCCTGGCAACTACACGGTAGGGAACACATTCCTCTAACACATAGTTGCTCTGTCCCAGCTGTTACCTATTATATCAGAAACCAGCAAGTGGGCATAAATTCAGGACCATTCCAAACGTGAGTCATGAAGGGATCTCAGTTCCAGAATTTTATGATTAGTTGAATGAATTAAAAACAAAAAAGTCTGACTTTTCCATACTATATTATCACATTTTAAAGAGGAAAAAATTATCATCACAGTAGGTAATGAGGATTGAAATAGCTCAGCCAGTTTTCCTATTACAATAAATATACTTCATGACAGAACTCTATGGGACAAATTGCATTTAATAAGAGGACACTTTTCCCAGTCAAAAACGTGAGAGAATTATTCCCACAAGGGGTAGGAAGGAAAGGGCTTATGGGTGTGCTACAGTCAGGAGACACTCTCATCATGCCTTTGGAGTGGGAAGTCTACTTGCTCAAAAGAAACCAAGAGGGGAAATGAGAGTAAAGGGTGCACATCTCTCTGGGACCCCGAGGCAGCATGCACCTCTGAACCTCTACAAGGGCTTTCAAGGAACATGATTTGGGGAACAGCCTAGGAGGTGGCATTAAGAAAATGCGCACAAGATGGGAGGGGGAATGGGTCTTCAGGCAGGCAGTTTAATACCCAGAAAGAACACAATTGTGGGGAGAGGCGATAAAAGAAAATATCCACCCCCACCAGTCTCCTTTGTCTGGGAAAAGCTTCAAGGGAGAGGGAAGCAGGATTTGGGCAGGGAAGGAAAGGCCCAGAGTAGATGAAGCTGAAGTTTCAAAGTTGTTCAGGGACTGGCAGTCGACAGCCAGTACTCAGATATCCAGGTCAAATAGGGGGAGGCAAGTGGACACAAAACAAAACTGGGTTAGATTTCCCAGTACTTGGGCATCTGAGGCAGGGAGGAAACTCTGGAGCTGTGTAGATAAAAATCAGCCACACTGAAGCCAGCAACAGCAACCAGCTAGACCAAGGTGCGAGGTCTGGGGAGAGGCCAGGGGGACTGCCAGGGAAGGGAAGTGGCCACAGAGCAAGGTAGTGTGAGAGTCTGGGGCAGGAAGCCTAGCATGGGGGCGGTTGACTGATTAGTCTATGAACTGATTGAGGCAGGGTTTTGGTCCTGGAAGGCCTCAGGAGGCACAGTCCTAACACTAAGTGGTGCAGCTGGAGATAGCTGGGTGTGAGTACCTGGTCTTCGGGGAACCAAGGGCCCCCAGGAATGCAGTGGGGTGTCTCTGCCAATGAAGGGAGGTTGTCCACCCCGCCCCCGCCTCCCCGAGGGCGGTGGGCTGGTTGAATTCTCCAAAGGAACAAGGTCCCTGGCTCTAAGGATGGAGTGAGTGGTGGTCGGGGAACAACCTTCATTCTGGGAGAATCTGACACTGGTCGCTACCGGGAGGGTACTGAGTTTGGGGAAGGATCCGACAGGGACTGGTGGGAGGGCCGGCTCGGTGTAGGGAAGACAGGACTTGAGAAGAACCGACGCAGGTTAAAGGACAGCTAGTCATAGGGGTGCTTCCGGATCCCAAGCGGGCGGGCCAAAGGCTCCCAAGTGTGGGACAGTCTTCGGGGTCTGTCGGAAGCTGGCCGCTACAGGCTCTGGGTCTAAGGGTGGGTTAGGGCTAGGGTTCGAGAGTGTGACATCAGCTGGGTAGGTCCCGGTGGGAGGCGCCGGGTGCAGGAGGCCCCGGCAGCGAGGGCCTGGTTCGCGGCTGAGGGCTCGAGGAGCCCAGGGCAGGCCCGGCCCGTGAGCGCCGCGAGGAGGCCCTCGGGCCCGGCCTGGCCCCCCGGCGCTCACCTGCAGCACCACCTCTACGTCGTACGAGTTCCCCTTGCTCTTCTGGTGGCCGCGGAACTTGGAGCCGCTGTAGAGCAGGCTGGTGGCCACGCCGGGCTGCTGGGTGTTGATGGGCGGCGGCGGGATGAGTGAGGCCGCGGATGTGGCTGAGGCACCCGCCGGCGGGGGACACTCGGTGCGGACCGGCATCGCGGGGTCCCCCGGAGCCAGGGCTGGGGGAGGGGGAAGGAACCGCCGCTGCCGCGCGGGAGTAGAGGCTGCGGGGAGGGCGGACCCGGGCGCGCACGCGCGGGGGAGGGGCTCGGGGAACCACCCGCCCGCTGCCGGCCGACCGAGGGCTCGTGTCGCCACCCGGACCCGGGACCTGCTAAGAGAGCCTCCCTGTCCTGAGCTGTGCCCCCTTCCCACTTGCCCTTGCGTGCGCACACACACACGCGCACACACACATTCACACACACACTCACACATACAAACACACACACTCACACACACACACACAAACACACACACACACTGGGGCTTCCAATTGGCGCGGGCGCGCCGGAGAGGCGGGAGCAAACTCAAGCGGCGCTTCCGCTTATTGGCGGGCGGGGAGAGCACGTGGCGCCGTTCACGAACGACCCTCTGGGACTTGTAGTTTTTTTCCCCCCGCAGCGCGGCATGGAGGGGGCGGGGCGAGCACGCTTGTGATGCTGACTGACGGGGGCGGGGAGGGGTGCGCAGGGGGCGTGCGGTGGCGACGGCGCGCTGTAGGTGTCATGAGGAAGATGGCGGCGTGCAGAGGAAGCTGAGGGCTTTGAGCCCGTGGTGAGAGGTTTCCGTACAGTTGCAGCGAAGGGTTTGGGAATCCCTTCGCCCTATTCTTGTTCGCTGTCTTGACGTACGCGTCCACCCAGACCCCTGGGCATGATGTGGCGGATCTACCCCCGGCTGAGGGACCGGGGACGTGGTCTCTTGAGCCGGTCTTCTAGTGACCCCACCACCTCAGTGTGGCCAAGGCCAGCTCCGCGGCCTCCAGCCAGGGCCTACGTACCACCAACAGGTGAGGCCCGGACATGCGTTACATTTTGGTTAGGTGCCAAATCTGGCTCACGAGTTGGAGGATTTCTGCCGTACAGTGCGGGCTGACTGAGGCAGGGTTCAGGCCCATGAGGATATTTAGAGCAATGGAGTTGTTTCAGGTTGGAAAATGACATCCGGACCAGTGAGGGATGACATAAGAGGACAGCGAGATCTTGGGCTCTTGTGGTTTTCTCAATTTTCTTTTTGTTTGTTTTTCTAGACAGGGTTTCTCTGTGTAGTTCGAGTCTTGGAACTCTCTCTGTAGACCACACTGACCTCGAACTCAGAAATCCTCCTGCCTCTGCCTCTGTGCTGGGATTGAAGGCGTGCGGGTGTCTTCTTTGATTTCCAAGGTCACAGAGCAGACTGGTTGAGGTCTGGGGAAGGCAAAGCCCGGCCTGACTGCCTTGTGGCCCCAGCACCCAGCATAAGAGTTGGCACCGAACAGGCGGGCCTCGAGTCCTCTGTCCTAGTGCTGTGCTACAACCCCTGCATTCTCTGAAACCTCCTTTCTCGAAGGACGAGTTCAGGCCGTGCGCCTTTCACCTACTGAGGACTGTAATAAGCCTGAAAGGAGGTTATTTCATTGCTTCTGGGGAGAGATCTTTAGGAGTGAACTTCACTCCAGTGGATGCAAAGTAGTGGCGGTCTGCTTTCCTCCGCTTAGTTGTTTTGTGTTGAGGGCTTGTGGCCTCCCCTGAGGGACAGGCTCCGATACAGTATGCAGGGTACAGTATGCTTTCTAAACAGTAGTTTTAGTGCAGGGCGATACAGAGGCTCTGAGGAAACACAAAGAATTCCCTTCTGCCTTGAGCATGTTCGGGGTCTTGGTCGAAAAGGAAGTTAAACTGGGACTTGGCAGATGAGTGAAGGGTTCGGTGAAAAAAAGTAGAGGACCGTGTCCAGAGGTGACAGCAGGCTGTTAAGAGATCTTGCTGCAACACTGCCCACATTAAGAAACAGAATCCCATAGGCAGTTTGGCACTGGGTTTCGAGTATAAACCTGGGGTCGGTTGTTGCTAGACTTCTGAGGTACTGTGGTCTCAGGCATGTGTGATGTTGCTTTCTTTAGTGATCGGAGGCATAAGATTGCCTTTAAGGATTCCTTAGGCCTCAAATCCCATAGTTTTTCATTTTATTTAGAGTGCGTGTGTGTGCGCGTGCATGCGTGTGCGCACATGTGTGTATGTGCACTCACACTTGCCATGCACATGGAGGTCAGAGGTTTTCATTTTATTTAGAGTGTGTGTGCGTGCGTGCGTGTGTGCGTGTGTGTGTGTATGTGTGTGCACTCACACTTGCCATGCACATGGAGGTCAGAGGACAGCCAGCGGGACTGGTTCCCTCCATGTGGGTCAGGGATTGAACTGGGGTGGCTGGGTTTAGTGGCAAGCACCTTTACATGGTGAGCCATTTCAGTGGTCCAAAGGCCATAATTTTATATAAATGGGGAAGGAGATTGGATGCAACAGGGAGCCGAGTTTTTACTTACCAAGCCCGAAAGCGATGGCCTGGAAGTCTACCAGGAAGAGACAGTAAAGAGGAAGGAGGAAGTCGCGTGTGGTGTCACATACGTGTATTAACTGCTTGGGAGTCTGAGCTAGGAGGACCACTTGAGTCCAAGAGTTTGAGGTCAGCCTGGGCTACAATATACAATAGCAAGACCTCATGAAGGGGTAGCGTGGAGGAAGAAGAGGAGGAGAACAAGGCTTGACTTATGTATACCTCTCTCACTGTGCCTCATTCACCCATTTATTCAGACATTCTTACTTTCTTTCACATCTGATTACCTACTCTGTACTGGATAATTCTAAGAGCCTACTCATAAGTCTGTAACACAAAAGAAGAGATGGCTGATCAAGGGCCTCCATAATGGAAAGTAAAAGGCATCCCCTTACTAAATTAACCCTTTGCCTAGCTAGTGAACCCCTGAGTGTGTTCCTTCGTTTATGCGGTGCCTCCCTAGGGCAGATATGTTCTGCTCTCCTCGTCCTCACCGACTATGAGATTTTTGTGTAGCTTTGAAGCAGTGTAAATTATACCCCATTGGGTCCTTCCTGGTGAAGACTTCGGTTGCCAAGCTGACTGGACTTGCTCTCTCAGGAGCAGGCACCCCATGGAAGGTTGTCTGGAGAGGAGGGGCTTTTGAAGGGCTAACTGACAGCTTGGAGGAGGAGGTGGTGTGCTGCAGAGATGTTTGCTTGCAAGGCTGTTGTCATCCTGCTGCTCTGTTAACTGCCCAGACGGGAAGGTGTTTTGGAGAAGCAGCATATGAGGCTGAACACACATTCCTAGAGAAACCAAAGCTAGAAGTTCTGTCTCTACCATTTATAAATTACTATCTGTACGAGACAGCTCCTCTAGGTCTCTGCCACTTCAGAGGCATTACTGGCCTTGCCATCCTCATAGGAATATCAGTTGAAGGGACCAGTCTGTATTGTAATTAATATAGCATATTTCTGGCTAACTCTTATATCTTAAATTAACCCATTTCTATTAATCTTTGTTGGCATGAGGCTGTGGTTTACTGGTAAGGGCCCAGTGGGTAACTTCCTCCTTCGGCTGCTACATGGCATCTCTTTGACTCCACCTACTATCTCTCTGTATCTCTGTTTGGATTTCCTGCCTGGCTTTGCTCTGCTAAGCCATTGGCTGAAGCAGCTTCTTTATTATCCAATGGTAGTAAAACATATTCATAGCATACAGAAGGGAATCCCACATCAGTTGATCTCTGCTCCAGATGAAGAGCAATTTGGAAAATTTATTTACTTGACTGTAAGAATTTGTTGTGTATGTATGTATTTGGGCACACGTGTGTCACTATGTACATGTGGAGGTAAAGAGAACAGCTTTTGAGAGATGTTTCTCTTCCACCTTTACATGGGTTTGGGGATTGAACTCAGTCAGACTTGCATATAAGTATTTTTGAGCTGTCTCTCTGTTCCCTGCAGAATTTTTAATTCCGGCACTTGGGAGGCAGAGGCAGGTAGATCTCAGTGAGTTCTAGGACAGCCTGGTCTACAATTCCACAACAACCAGGATTACACAGAGAAACCCTGTCTCTCAAAACAAAACAAAAACAAAAAAGATATAATCCATTTAGAGGCTAGAGATATGGTTCGGCGATTAAGAGCATGTGTCGCTCTTGCAGCGGGCCTGGGTTCAGTTCCTAGAACCCACATGGCGGCACCTACATGGCGGCTCCTAACCATCTGTAACTCCAGTCAATGGATCAAATGCCATCTTCTGACCTTGGGCACCAAGCATGCACATTGTGGACAAATATGTATACCTAAACACATTTTAAAAAGGCAGTCAGCACCCTTTAGTGCCTTGCCATGTCTCCAGCCCTATGCAACCACTACTTTTTTCCTTTAAAGATTGTCCTGTTTTGGGGTTTAGGGCTGGCCTTTTTTACATAGTATGCTGTTCTTAAGTGTTATGTGTGTTGTATCATATAACCATATTCCAGTCTTTTTATATACCACATTTTCCTTGCCCATTTATAGACATATAAGTTGTTTATATCCTGGTTGTTATGAATAATGCTGATACAGACATGTGCAAGTTTGTGGACTTTGGTTTTATTTTTTTCCTGGCTATATTTCCTAAGCTTAATATTGCTGGGTCAAATGGAAACTAACTTTTCGTTTGTTTGTTTGTTTTTTGAGACAGGGTTTCTCTGTAGTTTTGGTGCCTGTTCTGGAACTAGCTCTTGTAGACCAGGCTGGCCTCGAACTTACAGAGATCCGCCTGCCTATGCCTCTGCCTCCTGAGTGCTGAGACTAAAGGCGTGCGCCAGCATCACCCAGCAGAAAACTAACCTTTTAAGGAGTAGAAAGATTTTTTTTTAAGGTGGATGAGTCATTTTAAATTTCTAGTAGTATGTGAAGTTTCTAATTTTATTATTATATGATTTTTTTTTTTTGAGACAAGGTTTCTCTGTAGCTTTGGTGCCTGTCCCAGAACTAGCTCTTGTAGACCAGGCTGACCTCGAACTCACAGAGATCCGCCTGCCTCTGCCTCCTGAGTGCTGGGATTAAAGGCGTGCGCCACCACTGCCCGGCTTGATTTTTTATTATTAGCGTAAAGGGAGTGATGTGGTATTTCATTGTGGATTTGTTGTTATATTAATTATTGAGATGGTCTTTCTGTGTAGTCCGGGATGACCTAGATCTTTATGTAGATCAGGTTAACCTCAGATCATCTGCTTTTGCCTCCTGAATGCTGGGCATACAGCACCATGCCCGGCCTTGTTTTTTTTTTTTTTT
>NC_022014.1:38124903-38150931 GCF_000317375.1 Microtus ochrogaster
TGTAGACCAGGCTGGTCTCGAACTCACAGAGATCCGCCTGCCTCTGCCTCCTGAGTGCTGGGATTAAAGGCGTGCGCCACCACCGCCCGGCTCCCGGCCTTGTTTTGGAGGCTTTTCTTTATATGTTTATATATAAATTTTGAAATCTGAAAAGCTTAGTTAGAGCTGCCTCTGGATTATAGGGGGTTACCTATTTTGAATTTAGCTTTAAGGTTTAAGTCCACCAGATGGCGCTGTTTTAAAAGGTAAAGGTATTGTGGCTAGCACCATTTCTTGGTGTGCCCTGGGAACTGTAGTCCTGTGGCTTTCCGTTTTCTAGAGAAAAAAAAAAGGCCAGCTCCAAAATTGTGACTGGTAGAATAACCACACACTAGGGAGGAGGGATTTTAAAAGGATGTGGCTCTGAAAACCTCTTGTTTCTTTATTTGGGTTTAAGCGACTTCAAAGGAGAGAGATCTTTTAGTAGGTTCCTAATTTCCTGTTCAGTACTCTTCTTCTATGAGCATTTTTTCCTGTCCAGAACTGTTCCTATGAGCATTTTTTAAATTTATTTTTATTTTATGTGCATTGGTGTTTTGCCATGGGTGTCAGATCCCTAGAACTGGAGTTGCAGACAGTTGTGAACTGCCATATGGGAACCGAACCCAGTTCCTCTGGAAGAGCAGTCAGTGTTCTTAACCACTGAGCCATGTCTCCAGCCCATTATGAGATGTTTTTTCATAGTTGTTCTCTGCTGTTTTTCTCCTGTTTTCTTATGGCTGCCTCTTTGGGTTGTTTTTGTTGTTGTTGTTGTGTTTGTTTGTTTGTATGTGTATGTAAATGTGTGGATGTATATGTTCTGCTGTTTGTTTGTATGTGTATGTAAATGTGTGGATGTATATGTTCTGCATATACATGTAGAGGACAATAACATCTTTGTGGAGTCAATTTTCTCCAACCTTTATGTGGGTTCTGGGCATTGAATTTTGGCCATTGGGTTTACATAAGCACCTCTACCTGCTGAGCCGTCTTGCTGACCTTGTTGTTTTGACACAGGATTGCTGAATAAGTTAGGCTGAATGGCCAGCAAGCTGCAGGGATCCTCCTGTCTCTACTTCTCCAGCACTGGGATCACAAGCATGCACCATGTTCCCTGGCCTTTTCTGTGGGTACTGGGGATTAGCTTGGGTCCTCATACTTACGCAGCAAGTCCCTCATCAACTGGACTTCATATGAGCCGTTTCTAATCCTGAAAATTACTTCTATACATCCCTTCCCAAACAAATCAGTTAATGAGATTTAGTAGCTGCTGCTTCTGTGGCTCACATATGAACTAACTGCTCAGAGGTCTTTTTGCAGCCCATGATGAGATGGGGATTCCTCGGTCTGGGCTCCCATTGTCCCACATGTTCTTACTATCACTGAAGTCACGTGGTCATTTTACTCTCACTAGACAGAACCTTGAAGGCACATCTCATCCCCACGGCTGGTTGCTGGATGTGAGCAGTATTCCCTGCAGTAGAAAGACTGATGTTTGCCCTGTGCCAGACTGTAGGGAAAGAGTCCTGTCTAAAGCCCACCACCTTTGAATCTGAGGCCATTGTCTCTTGGGTTCTTTTTGCCTTCTGTGTGACTTTAACCTTTATCCTATTTGGAGCAATTTTGACTTGATGCTCTCTTGTCATCCTACTACCCAGACTTTTTAAATTCTTATTCAGATATAGATGTAACCTTGGCCAGTAGAGCGTGCCAGATGGGGGTTACAGGAAACGCAGCTGCCCTGGTAGCTTTAGCTTTGGAGGAGTCGGTCCTTCACAGTTGGTTTCTGTCCTTTCTTAGGCCTGTCTCAGTGTGCTCATGACTTCTGTCTGGCCAGGCTTTTATGTGTTGTCCAGTCTAGGCACCAGAAAGCATGATGGATGTAGTATAGAATTTCTATCAGAGATAGGAAAAGAGGCCTGTGACCAACTCATCAGGGTGGCAGGGAAAGTAGGGAAATTTCAAACTCCACCGTGGCAGAAACTTACCTATTTTGGTGTAGAACATGTGCTAGAATTACTGTTATGGTTTCACATGATATGGTCAATTGTGTCATATCATCTCAGTGGCCACATCTGATCATTTTTAAATTTATTTATTCTTTCAAAATTTTGTACATTCATGCATACAGATATTGTCTTAGTGTTCTATTGCTATAAAGAGACATCGTGACCAAGAAAGTATTTGGTGGCATGCTTACAGTTTTAGAGGGTTAGCCCACTATCATCATGGTGGGGAACATGGTGGCAGGCATGGTGCTGGAGAAGTAGCTGAGAGCTACATCTTGATCCATAGGCAAGCTGGTTAACTAGGTAAATGAGTTAGAGAGGATAGGAAATGTTCTCAGTAACTTTCTTTTCTTTTTTTCATTTCTCAAGACAGAATTTCACTGTTTAGCTCTGGCTATCCTGGAACTCGCTCTGTAAACCAGACTGACCGTGAATTTATAGAGATCCGCCTGCCTCTGCCCCCGGGTGCAGGGATTAAAGGTGTGCACCACCATGCCTGGCTTAAAACTTTATTTTCTGCTGTACATCACATGTACACATGTGTACCTAAGTGCACACATTGGCCTCCTTCCTCAGAGGAGCTACCTGAAAGGAGTCCAATTCACACACCAGCTTCACATTCAGGTACATCATGCTGCGTCTGAGGTTCCAGGGGCTCTTGATCAGTTGTCTCTGGCCTGAATACTAGGACAGGCGTGAGCAGCGAGTCCTGCTCTCTCCTGGTCATTCCAGGCTTCAGTCAGAAACTGTTGATTACACTGCACACTAACTAGGGCAGACAAATCAGTCAGCATTAACAATAATGATACGAGTTGGTATTGCTTCTGGATCCCTGCTATTTTAAATTGTCTCTGAAAATCTGTCTTACAGAAAGGAAGAGGTTTTATCAGAACGTCAGCATCTCACAGGGTGAAGGTGAGTGTCTAAAAATTGAATGGCCTTCTTTTTGTGACTGTTTGGGTACATTTTGTCTCCAGCCAGTTCAGTGGTGGCAGCTTTGTCTGATGTTGTCTTTGCGTACACCAGTTTGGTTGATAAAATAAAGGAATGGGGCATTTGAATCCAGCTCCTGAGAATTTTTTTATTTGCTCTTTTAAGGTGGCTTTGAGATCAACCTGGACCACAGAAAGCTGAAAACTCCCCAAGCCAAGCTATTTACCGTCCCCAGTGAGGCTCTGGCCATTGCCGTGGCCACTGAATGGGACTCCCAGCAGGATACCATCAAGTTCTACACCATGCACCTGGTAACAAACAAACTTATAGCAAGCAGACTTTGATCATACTGACTTTTACTTCATGCTCACCAAGACTTCCTGGCAACACTGCAGATGTCCTTCCCTATTATGATGAGGCTCTGGGGTAGGCTCTGTCTGCCTGGCTGCAGTTACACTCAAAGTGTCACTGAACAAACCCAGCTCTTTCCCTGCCTGGCCTGGTCACTGCCTCCCAATCTCACTCCATCCCTGTTTGCATTTTTGTTGTTTGGTTGGTTTTGGTTTTTTGAGACAGGGCCTCACGTCTCAGGTAGGTCTTGAACTTGATTTGTAGCTGCAAATGACCTTGAATTTCTGCCTGTACTGCCTGAGTGCTGAGATTACAGGCTTGTTGTCTGCATGTCTTAAATATGCAGTGTGGGGATTGAACCCAGGGTTTGTTTTTTTTTTTTTAATTTATTTATTATGTATACAATATTCTGTCTGTGTGTATGCCTGCAAGCCAGAAGAGGGCACCAGACCCCATTACAGATGGTTGTGAGCCACCGTGTGGTTGCTGGGAGTTGAACTCAGGACCTTTGGAAGAGCAGGCAATGCTCTTAACCTCTGAGCCATCTCTCCAGCCCCCTGAACCCAGGGTTTTTATGCATGCTAGGTCAATATGCAATGATTCACCACATCACTTATCTTTATTTTTTTCTATTTTTGAGACAGGGTCTTTTTATGTTGCCCTGGCTGTCCTGGAACTTGTTATGTAGACCAGTCTGTCCTCCAACTCACAGAGATTTTTTTGCCTCTGCCTCCCAAGTGCTGGGATTAAAGATGTGTGCTGCCATAACAAAGCCTAACCTTTATTTTTTATTATAGCAGCTAGTTGCTTATCTTATTACCACTTGGTCTATAATGGTTCATTTTGTGTTTACATGTTTATTGCTTATGACAGAAGAACAGTGGCCATGTCTTTGTTACTCAGTGGTTCCAGCAGGAAGTATAGATGGAGCTCAGTAAACAGTGGTAGGGTGTGGGAGCCAGCCAGATGAGTGAGGAAAGGAGGATGCTCCACAGACTCAGCCCTTCAGTGGTTGGGTGCAACTGAGGTCCCTGAAGTCCTTCCTCTGCAGCCTACTTGGCCTTACATGGTGGCCACCCTTTTTCAGCCCCATGATGCCCACCTGTACTACCCACCTGTGGAGCCTGGCTGACCAGATGATACTGTGCAGGTTCCCCTGGAGCCCTCAGGTGGTTCCAGGGAAGGCACTAGCCGGTTCTGGGGTTAGATGTTCTCATCCTGGTCACTGCTGTGTTCCACTTTGACATACAGACCCAGGTGGGCCTGTCAGCAGTGTAATCTACTTCTTCACTGTCTAGTGTGATCAGGTTGACGAGGCCACAAACGGATGCATAGAGCAGTCTTGGGAGCCTCTTATTGATGAGGTAACACTAGGAAAATGTCTTGATTCCAGTTCGATTTGCTGCCTTATCCTCTGACGTGTCAATTAAGCTGGTAAAGCTTCTCAGTCAGCTTGCATTTCATGGCTTCATTGTTGTATTTGAGTTATGTATTTCACCTCTGTGGGCCTCAGTTTCCATCTCTCTGAAATGAGTAGAATAGTGACATCTGCCCCCAAAGTATTGTTGTGCAGATTAACCTGGTAGTCACAAACATGAAAATACATAAAGCCCCTGACACTTTGAAGAAGTTCACTAATCCAGGACCATTGTGAGAGTCCAGTGAATCCCATGAGCGCAGTGGAGTTTGAACATGGAGCCTGGCTTTCAGATGGGCTGCTGCTGTGATGGTGATTCTGGTGAACTTTCTGCTGTATGTCAGAGCCCACATGTGGGTGACAGCATTTTCTGCCTTTTCATTCAGACCACATTGTGTAACACATCCTTGGACAACCCAACCCAGCGAAACAAGGATCAACTGATCCGGGCAGCTGTAAAGTTTCTGGACACTGATACCGTCTGGTAAGTGTCATTAGATGAACTCTCCTCTTGGGTCATGTGAGCCTTGTTTGCCCAGAGCATATCAGTGGAAGAAAAGGCAAGGCCTTTGCCATTGCAGGCAGGTAGCCCACTTGACAAGCCTGAACCCTAGGAGGAGGATTCTCAGTCTGTTCTAGCACAGGGTACTCCTTGCATTGAGCTGACTTGGCATGGAAACATATGCCATTCTCACAGGCTCCAGACAGAATCCATTGGCCAACTCCCTGCAGGGCATCTGGCCCTGATGTCTGGCCCTCAGCATGTTCATGTATTAGCATCCCTGTCATTACAGGTGGCAATAGTTGGGGGCTGGTCTCTCCCAGTTCTGAATTCTCCCCTTGTGTCTGTATTCTTTTCTTGTTGGTCAGTGGTGTTGAAGGAACGTTGGAGAAACAGCTGAATGGCTGAGCATTACTGTGCCTGCTGGCCCCATTACTCAGAAGCTATGAATCACCCAGCATAGATGCTCTGAAAGTAGGTGGGCTTTAGGATCACTGAGAGCTTGCAGTGGGAAAACCTATTCTGTTTTTGCTAGAACACAGTGGCTTGCAGGAGACAGAGCTCATTCAGCTACCCTTTGGCAAAGGTGGCTTTTTGAAAACTATGCAGGGTTCTAACAAGCAAGTACAGGCAGTTGGAACTCTCCAGGTAACAAGTTCTACCTGCCTCCTCTCTTCAGGTCCAGGATTGGATAGGAGGAGAGGCCTCCTACTCTGCTCTCAGCAGCCCAGCTTTTCTGCATACCCACTCCCCCTCTACTCCCCTCTGCTTCCATGAAAGCTTTCTGTGGTGCCCTAGGGTTCCCATCCATGAGGTTTTGTAGCTCAGCTCCCATCACTTCTGTGTCTTTATCAAAATGAGTTGTACCATCTGGCTCTGTAGTGATCCACTTGGGTAAAGAATCCATTCTAGGAAGTGGCTAGGCTCCCAAAGCGTCAGCAGGCATCTGGTCCTTGGCCAGGAGCAGGTGTCTTGGTGGAGCGGTCACTGAACTTCTAGCATAGCACTTGTGTCCAGTGGGTATGGATCCCATTATTACTGCAGATCTGTCTTTGAGTTGCACTAACATGGTTGCAAATTTGGACCTGTCAAGTATTTGGGAGTCAGAGGATAGTGGATTGCAACTCAAGCTACACCAGAATTCCCCAGAGGGCATGTGGAAACAGATGGCCAGGCCCCACCCCAGAGGTTTGCTTGTCATCAGTGTCCTGGTAATGAGCTTTCCAAGTGAGGCTAGAGCTGATGCTGCTGGCTGTACTCTGAGAACCACTGCTCTATGGGACAAGATTTGGGGTGCGGGGTTGGTGGCACAAAGTTTTTGCTGTTGCCCTTTGCATTTTTCTTTTCTGTCCCTCAATGAAGGAATTGTACTTTTTTTATTAATGAAGGTGGTTTTTACAATGAATTAGCTACAGGGTGGAAGAGCCGGAGACATTAGTGGAACTTCAAAAGAATGAATGGGATCCAGTCATAGAATGGGCTGAGAAAAGGTAAGATGTGCAGCCCCACATGGAGGATTGAGTGGGCCTGGTATTGTGTTGGGTGCAGAGGGCAGGCCCACACAGCACACCTGAAATCTGTTTTCCAGAGTCAGAACTCTCCTGAGCTTGAGCTCCCTCAGGTGTTGAGAGGTAGGGATTACCTTGGAAAACATTCCTCAAATTCATTTTGGCCACCATACCCTGAATACCTGCTACTGTAGTGTACCATGACAAATTTAGGGACAGCTTTGTGTCCCCAAGAAACACCAAAGGCCTCAGGCTTCTATCCCCAAGCAAGTCTCCTAGTGGTTTTCTTGATTTGAAATGGGCTAATCCTGCCTGCCTGCCTGCCTGCCAGTCAGGCTGGTGCTTAGCATTTTATTCGGCAGAGGTAACAACCTAAATTTTGTTTTTTAAATCTTCTTCATTATTACTGCACTGGTAAGTAAAACTCACAGTATACAAGTTACACACGAGCAAAAGGCAGGACTCTTGTGAGTAGAGTTAAGCAGATATTGATAAGGTGGCAAAATAAATTCAGTGTCAGTTCCTTCTAGTGACTGAAAGGGATGGCTCCCATGGCACTGTCCGGTCTGCAGGGTTTGCAACAAATGCCTGGATGGCTTTTCTTCTGCCATAACAGTTTTCACATAAATTACCACTGCTACACATCTCCTGAATGCTCACCATGATCCAGCCATCCTGAGGGGGCTATTTTATTTATTATTTGGTTTTGTTCTTTGAGATAGGATCTCATGTAGTCCAGCCTAGCCTCAATTCCACTATGTAGGCACCACTGGCCTTCTGCTCCTGATCCTCCTGCCTCTGCTTTCTGAGTGCAGTGATTACAGGTGTGCTCCTCCATGCAGCGCCATCCTGGGACTTTAAAGGAAAAGCACTATACCATATCTAGGGTTTATTTATTTATTTATTTATTTATTTATTTATTTATTTATTTCTTCTAGTCAAAAGCTGGACTGTTCTTGAGAGGCAAAGTGCAAAAGACATGCTGATGCCTTTTTCCTTTAGATACGGCGTGGAGATTGGCTCCTCCACCAGCATAATGGGACCCAGCATTCCTACCCAGACCCGAGAGGCGCTCACCAGCCACTTGTCCTCTTACAACATGTGGGCCCTACAAGGTACAAGTCGGGCTTCTGTGGGCCTTGAGAGTTGGATACATTTTGGCACATCCCTGCTGAGTGCTCTGAGCATGGAGGCTGGGTAGCTCTGATGTCCAGCCCTTTTACTTAGTACTCCTAGGTCACACACCCCCTACAGGAAAATTCTCAACTTTGTTTAGTTTATCATTAGTTTGGACCCATATACCCATCTATAAACCAATCACTAAGTATGGCCTGGGTCATACTCTAATTGACCAGCTTCAGGTCATACGGCTATCCATGAAAAGACAGGTGGGTCACCCCAAGAAAAGGAATAATATTCTGGCAGAAAAGTGTGCCAAGCCTCAGGTGGGTCCTAGGATAGTGCACCCTCCCCCCATTCCACTAGGACACAGAAACCGACCGGCAGTAGGTTGTAGGTACTGACTTGGCTTATGTCTTCCACCCCTCAGGGATTGAGTTTATAGTGGCCCAGCTCAAGTCCATGTTGCTGACCTTGGGCCTGATTGACAGGCACCTGACTGTGGAGCAGGCTGTGCTTCTGTCACGCCTGGAGGAGGAGTACCAGGTAAGGGTCTCATCTCAAGTCCCACCTCACCCTTGTGATTCAGACTCACTGAGCTTTGTTACTTTGTACATATGAAAAATCAAACTAAGGAACAATAAAGGTTTAAGTTGCTGGGGCTAAGTGGTGTGGCTCAGTGGTAGAGCACTAGCCTAGTATGCTCTGGGCCCTAGGTCCCATCAGCAGCACCACACACCCATGCCTGTGCATTGGAAAGGGTCAGAATTGCTCAACACTCTCCTTGCCCCTGGGTCCTCTTCAGCAGCTTGATTGGGTAGGAGTTGTATTTACCCACATCTTACATAAGAATAAATTGGGGTAATAGATTGCATTCTGGAGAATATTCCACCAGGGTCTGCATCCATGTCTGGGTGACTGGGGTAAGGCCTCCTCAGGCTCATGGGCAGAAAAGATATTTGGCCCTCATCTGCCCTGCATTTGTGCTCCTAAGTCAGTAGGACCCTGATGTTTCTCTGGCTGGCAGAGGAGCAGAGGAGTAGCTGCTGCCACATACACATTTAATTTAGAGGGCAAAAAAAACTAAGGTTTTCCTATGTTGTTTGCATTTCTGTTTTGGGTTTCAGTTTTTGCTTTGTTTGTTGAGAGGGGGGTCTTATGTAGTCCAAACTAGCCTTGAGCTCCTTGTGTATCTGAGCCTTACTGTGAACTTCTGATCATTCTGCCTCTGTCTCCCAAGTGCTGCTTCACAATGGCTGCCTTGCTTACTACTTTTTTTTTTTTTTTTTTTTTTTTTTTGGCTTTTTCAGACAGGTCTTGCTATACAGTCTTGATTAGTCTGAACCTAACTATGTAGACTAGCCTGCCCTGGGACATATGACCTATGACATATGAAGATGCTCTTTTCTTGCTTCCTGAGTGCAGAGATCACAGATGTGTGCCACTGTGCCTGGATTTTGTTTGCATTGTTTTAATATTCTCTCTCTCTCTCTCTCTCTCTCTCTCTCTCTCTCTCTCTCTCTCTCTCTCTCTCAATTCTTTTCTACCTTAATGTTGAGGCAGGGTCTCTTGCTCAAACCCAGGGTTCACCAATTTGGCTACTGTAGTTAGCCAGTTGCTTTAGAGAATCCCTGTCTCTGCCTCAGGAGAGTTAGGGTTATAGTGGGTCGCCACGCCCACTTGCCTTGGCTTTTATATGGTGCTTGTGCAGGAAGTGCTGAGCCATCTCCCCAGCCTCCTGTTTGCATTTAACACTGAGAACTTAGTGTTCCTTGTGGTCCTGTGGATGTTGCTATTACTCCAACCTCAGAAGGTTAATGTTATTAGGAGTTGGTTCCTACATGATTGAAAACCTTTTTTGGAATGTTTAATCTTCTGCTTGGGAAGATGCCAAGGGCAACTATTTCTATACAGCAGAAGAGAGCCATCCATTGATGTCATCCATGGGAAGGGCTGATGTCAGCTGTTCGGATCATAGGGATGGTATAAGACCAAGAAATCTGGCTGCAGGCTTGGACTCTGCTTTTGGCTATGGGACCCAAGCCAGGCTACCTTCTGAACTTTGGATTTGATCCCATATAAAATGAGAGATGACCTGAAGTGAAGGTGAAAATTATCTCAGGTGATTTATTTCAGTTGTGCAAACCAAGGCCAGGCAGCCAGTAATGCAGGTAGCTTGTGCGACCTGAAAGATTTTGTATTTCTGGGTGATCTGGCCACGCCTGCTGGACTCCTGCAGGGAGAGGCCAGCAGAATGGGTTTGGAGACACTCATATCTGAACAGCCACAGTGCCTACAGCTCCTCCCTCTTGTTAAGAGTTCTGAGAGGGTCTACAGCTGGCTTCCAGTGTGTTGCACAGAGTCACTGCTGTTCTGCTGCCCTTAGGGGTCTGAGCCCAATGGCCTGTGGCCTGGCTTCATTTATTTACTACACTCCATGGTAGTGTTTGCAAGTGTTTGCAGCCCTGAAGGGCAGTGAGATATACCTCATAGAGGATGGCAGTTTGCAGGCTGCTTCATGCTGTCTTCCTCATCTTACGTGAGAGATAAAAGGTCACATGGTAAGGCTCCATTAGAGGGGACACAGTGGGATTCCAGTGTTTGCCCATTTAGCAGTGGGCAGCCCCTATCTGGTCTATACTCCTCCCAGACTATCTAAGCCCCAGACCTCAGAGGAGCCTGCTTCCCCTTCCTGGATGTTATTGCCAGATGACCCACATGGATCTTAATGTGTTTGGTAGGAACATGGCTCATGGCTCGTGACCCTTAGGCCAGTGATGGTAATGGAATGTGATTCAGGTCACCGGTCAAGGCTACTCATCAAGAAGCTTGTTTTTCTCTCTCCTTAGATCCAGAAGTGGGGCAACATTGAGTGGGCCCACGACTACGAACTCCAGGAGCTGCGGGCTCGCACTGCTGCTGGTACCCTTTTTGTCCACCTCTGCTCGGAAAGCTCTACGGTCAAACACAAGCTCCTACAGGAGTGAGGCTTACAGGAGTTGCAAACGCTGGCTGAAAGGAACTGCACAAACACAGATTCTCTGATCTGGGCTTCCTGATGTTGGACCTCTGAACCCAGTGAAGCTCTGTTAGCCTGTACCTTTGGGGCAACCTCAGCATATACCTGTGGGGTACCCACTGTGTGCCTGGGTCTTCCTTGGCCTTTGTGACTTGGCCTTATCCAGAAGCACTCTGTGATGCCCTGGTGACACAGTACGCTTGTCTTGAGGTCAGACAGCTTCCCAACCAGGAGCCATTGGCCTGGCCTGTAGTGAGGGAGGCATAGAGACTTTCTTTTGACCCTTATTTTATTAAATGTTTTTTCATCCTGGAAATATATCAAGCCTCATCTTCATCTGAGTCTGCTCATTCTTGTTTTATCTAAGCTTTGTCACCATTTTTATATCTGCTACCAATGGCTGGGGACCTCATGGCGGGCGGGTTGGGTGGGGCAGGAAACAAGCACATGGCCACACAACCCTTTTTCATCTGCAGCTCAGCCTGAAGGACTTTGTCCCCCTGGCTTTTCATCGGGTGATCTTTTAAAAGTAAGTCTTTGGTCTAAGCTATTGGTTACTGTTTGTTCTTTTTTTTTTTTAAAGAAAAAAAGAGATTTACTGTTAAAAATATAAGTTCTTTCTGGGATGAACGCAAAGGTGGCCCTGTCCTGGTTACTTACATGCAGTGCTATGATCTGGATCTGGAGTGTCCTCCTGGTGTGGAATTATGTCCATTGGTTTCTTAAAATCAGGGCAGCTGTGATACCCACACAGGATGGGTCTCACTAATATCCCCCATGGATGATGGGAGAGTTATCTAAGTAGTTAACGGTTGCTGGAGCAAGAGGGCCACTCTGCTGCAAGTAACCCTCGGATTCTCATTGGTTCTCCAGGCTTCTTTGGTTTGTCATCTTGAGTGAGAAGCAGACTCCTCAGAAAGTCATATATACTTGGCGCTCGAATAAAGACATGACCAAACAAAATATGAGCATGGGAGGAGCATTTGCAGCTAAGGCTGAAGCATCTGAGAGGGTGGAGATCAGTTCCTGTGTGGCAGCCCTCCCCTGTAGATGGTTTATAGTAGTTCTTGCTATAGTTGCAGTTTGTGGCCCCTGCTCTGAGGCTGAAACATCTGGAGGTGGAGGCTCCTTGTGTGTGTGTGTGGGGGGGGGTTCCAGGATGGCCAGGGGATTACAGTGGCATGCCTCCTCCATGAATGGGGTCTGAGGGTAAGGGGAACCGGGGATGCCCTCAAATGGCTGATGGACTCAAGAACATATTGCTGTCGCTGAAAGTAGTAACTATGTGAAGGACTCCCAAGCAGACTGTGATAGCAGTCACTTGTTTTTACTGTGAGCTGACGGCCCCAAAAGAACTTGTGCCTACGTAAGGAAGAAGTTAGAGTGGGAAAGTGCCAGCCAATACTGTCTTCTGCACCGGCTTTAGGAAAGTAGAAAAGGGAAGGCTGAGAATGAAGCAGAAATGATAGAAAATACCTTCAGATCCAATCCGTATAAAGGAGGGGGGAAATCCATGATTTAACATGTTGATGGGGCCTTCATGGTCCAATGCAGGGAACTATTATCATCAGGGAATACTCCGACTGTTTTTAGCCAGAAAAGCATTGTACCTGGACTGGAGCAGATATTATAAGTATACTGGAAACAGTGAAAGCAGTGAGCTACCCAAAGGTTAGATTCTGAGGATACTTTATGCCAGATTAAGGGCTTTGAAATATATTTATATGTGTGTGTGTGTGTGTATACCAAATTTTTATTGTATTTAAACTCAAATAAAACTAATAAAAGATGAAAGGCATCAAGATCAAAATAGAAATTAAACTTGATGGAAATAGTTAACTGTGTGGAAATGCACAGAAGCATACTACCCTGACACGTTCAGAAGTACTTCTCATCAGGAGCAGAGATGCTTCGGGGAACAGAACATAACAAAGAATTTAAATTTTTTTATAAATTGTCAGGTTTTGTGTTTTGTATAAATCCTCGTCTCTGGCCTCCATCTTTGGAGCCCCCCCCCACTCCTGTGCCCCTTGCACCTTGACATCCCCCCCAAGGAAGGTCAAGGTAGCCCACCAAACCTTGACCCCTCCCCAGAGGAGGTCAGGACCACTCCCCCATTCTATTAAACTGCTCCCTGGAAAGTCAACATTGGTCTGGACCCTCCCCCACCCCGTGGTCTTGTTGGGGGCTTCCTGGTTCCCCTTGGGGCCACCTGAGAACACAGGAGTCCTATTAAACCTGGATATCTTTTAATTCGGCTTGTTTTGATTCGGCATGATTGGGATTTTGCGTTGACAGAGAGCTCGCATTAGAAAATATTTCTAACACTTTGTGGGGTTTTTTTGTTCGTTTGTTTGTTTTTCTTTGAGACATGGTTTCTCTGTGTAGCCCTGGCTATCCAGGAACTCACTCCATAGATCAGGCTGGCCTTAAACTCACAGAGATCCTCTTGCCTCTGCCTCCTCAGTGCTGGGATTAAGGGGGTGTGCCACCACTGCCTAGCTGTTTGTTTTTTAAGATAGTTTCTCACTTTATAGCCCAGGATAGTCTGGAACCATGTACCTCAGGCTGGCCTCAAAGCTATATCATATATGTATATGTGTGCATGTATGTGTTTGTGTGTGTGCGTGTAGTGTTGGTATTACAGGTATGTGTCACCATATCTAGCAGTACTGTCTTTGAACTGCTTGAATTGGGAAAAATTTTTTAATTTAATTTTATGTGTATGTATATTTTGCCTGTATGTATATCTGTGCACCATGTATGCAGTGCATGTGGAGGCCAGAAGAGGGCACTGGATCCCCTGGAACTGGAGTTAGAGACAGTTGTGAGCTGCCATATTGGTGCTGGGAATTGAACCATGGTCCTCTGAAAGAGCAGCCAGTGCTCTTAACCACTGAGCCATCTCTCTAGTTCTGGGGAAAACTTTTAAACAACAAAGTGTCTTCTAGCCTGGCTTATGAGGCTGTGAGGTGGGACACATGGGCCGAGTGTGAGTGCTTCAGAAACAAAAACTGAATAATAGAACTGCTCATCACTCCTTTAGACCAAGGTTGCTTAACCTGAGGCAACACAAAGGAGTCAGCCCCCATGAGAATGAGGAGCTGGAGGACAACAGAGAAAGGACAGACAGTTGCTGCTGAGGAGGCTAGGTGTGAGAGAGGTGGGCTGACTCTTAGTCCCTCGTATCCGAGGGCCATGTGTGCAGGAGTTAAGGGAGCAGTTAATTCAGCCGGGTCTCTGGTGTGGGATTTGGGCTTTGTTGACCCCCTATAGTGCGACATGAGGTAGGAGGGTGTCTGGCAGAGCTATATGATTTGGACTGGGCTATAAACCAGGCATTGAGGGGAGAGAGAAAGAAAAGCAAAGGGGCCTGTCTGACTCAGTCAGAAGCAAACATGGCAAGTGTGATGGCTGTTCCTGGTTGTCAGCTGGACTATATCTGGAATTAATAATGCCCAAATGACTGGGCACATCTGTGTTTTTTTTTTTTCATTTTTTTTTGGGGGGGGTGGTGTTTTGAGACAGGGTTTCTCTATGTCTCCCTCTCCCACCCCATAGAGTAAGCTGTACACATTCCTTTTCTACAAGAAAGTATACTAGGTATGGAGATAATTTGCCCTGGCCTTGAGTAGCCAGGGGTGGCTAAGGGGCAGGAGAAGCCACGGGTGTGCTTGCTAAAAGTTGGCTGGACAGCTGAATTAAGAAGCAGGTATTATAGAGGAGCATGGCCCCGCTCCCACCTGGCCCTCTGAGCTCACTAGTATGGGGAGATGTGTTGAGCCCAGGATGAGGAGATATGAGGCTTAGGAGAATATCTGGATGACAAAGAGCTACCTAACCCAGTACCTCCCATCACACCGCTTTATAACCTTGCTCCTTTGTGGAAATTGTGTAAACAGCAGGACCCTTTCATGCTCTTTTGGACCATTAAAATGTTTTAGTGTCTGTGGCTGCTGAATCCCTGGTCAGGTTGGCACTTGTTTGGAACAGATGCTGGTGGGCCTTCAGAGAACCTGCCTGCTCTATAAAAAGGATCCATCACGTAATGTTAATTTCTGAACGATTTTCAGACTTAGAAATGGATCTGAAGGACATGCACACGTACTCAGAGGAGCAAGGATAGGAATCAACCCATACAAGGGCCAGGGGTCCGGCAACAGCTGTGAACATCTTTGAGAATTTTGTGGTTAGGTAAGACACAGGTGCCACCTGACAAGATGATTGAGACATTCTTATAACAGCCTGTGTCTACAAAAAACAGGAATGCCGGGGCTGGAGAGATGACTCAGAGGTTAAGAGCATTGCCTGCTCTTCTAAAGGTCCTGAGTTCAATTCCCAGCAACCACATGGTGGCTCACAACCATCTGTAATGGGGTCTGGTGCCCTCTTCTGGCCTGCAGGCATAAACACAGGCAGAATATTGTATACATAATAAATAAATATTTAAAAAAAAACAAAACAGGAATGTCACCAGGCATGGCACATGCCTTTAATCCCAGCACTTGGGAGACAGAGGCAAGCAGATCTCTGAGGCTAGCCTGGTCTACAGAGTGAGTTCTAGGGCAGCCAGAGCTACTGCATAGTGAGATGTCTCAAAAAAAAAAAAAGAAAAGAAAAAACAAACAAAAAACCATGAGTGTCAACTCAGAAGGCACCTGAGTAGGAAAAGGCACAGCCAGAAGATATAATAAGGTTGTGAATGAAAGTTTCAGTGCCAGGGTGGGCTTCCTCCCTGAGTTGCTGGTGGGGAGGTTCCTTAGGTACACACGCAGTACACACAGTTCTGACTGCTGTTGGTTGCAGACCAGAACCAGAACTAGAAGCTCCTTCCATACTGGCTGAGCTGGTGGGTTGGAGAGCACTGTGCAGGCTGCCGGCGAGAGTTCTTACCAATGATCCTGCTCAGCTGTGCACCTCTGTGTTATGCTCTCAGCATGCTGTGCACAATTCAGCCATGCAATAGTGGCATGATATATGGGTATGAACAAAACTGTCCCAAGATCTGTGGCAAAGGAGGTCAGGTTTTAGTGGAGAAGCTATTGCTGTCTTGTTAAATGAATGTGCTTTACTGTCAGGTTGTGTATGCCCCTCTACCTTGCTCTTGCTTTCTACCCATCTGGCCTCCCCACACACACACTTTTTTTTTTTGAGACAGCGTCTCTACCCTAGGCTTGTCTTAAACTCACTATGTGGCGGAATGTGACCTGGGATTACAGGTGTGTGCCCCAGTCTGATTTTCAGATTGGATTCTAGTATCTGTGCTTTAACAGTGCTTTCAGTATTAAAGAGTGGTGATTGTTGATCAAACTACTGGGAACAAGTGCGCAGCCCTAAGTGGAAGAAAATGACCGTCCATCTCTAGCAGTCATGCTCACCAGGGTACAGGGAGCACTGCAGAAGAATGCCAGAGCCAGGGGAAGAGTATGTGAAAATCTGTCCGTTAGGTGTGGCATAGCCATTGCCATCTGGAAATCAGCTGTAATTACCCACATGAGGCCATCACAAGATTGGCCCGATAATACTCCCTCATGGGAGGAGGAGAGAGCCTGTAAGGCTCGTGTCTTCCCTAGGGATTATAAGTATCTGCCATTTCTAGAGGGAGGGCAAGACTGCCTGCAAATTGCCTGTGTTCCTGTAAGTCATCCTAATTAAGCCCATTGGTTATTATGCTGGACTTGGATGGAATTGTTTCTTTGGTCTGTTGTTCTTACCTGAGGTAAGCAGAAATGACTTCCCCATGAGAAGTTGCTACTATCCCTAAAAGCTCATGTGTCAAAGATCAGTGCCCCTGGGTCTTGTGATTAGGTGGCAGAACCTAATGGGAGGGCTTTAGGTCAGTGAGGATGTGCTATCAAAGGGGGTTCTTCCTCCTTTTCTCTCTATGGCCATGAGGTGGGAGGTTTTATACTGTGTGCCTGCCATGATGATGCCAACTGATCATGAACTAAGATCTAAAATAAAGCTTTTCTCTCTATAAGTTGACTGTTTATGGTGTTTGTTACAGCGATGGGAAGCTAACACATACATCTTTCATCTCATCTTCCAATGGAAGTCCTGAGCGTCCTCTCCACATGGCCACCTCCAGTCTTAGCAGCAGGCTCTGTCCTGTTGCCGTGCCTAGTGGGAGGGTGCTGTGCCTGGAGAACCAGGCTGAGCCCCTGACTTAGGATCATGCAGCCATGTTCTGAGCTGAAGGGAGCTGTGGCCTCTGCCTTCAGGAGCAGCCCAGGCTGTTGTAGCTCAGTGCTGCAGTAGGAGCATCAGCCCCTCACTTCTCTGGTCCTCAGCACCAGGAGTAGGGAAAGATTCAGCCAAGTGAAGAGCACCAGCACATGCATGGTCAGCACTCTGCCATCACCACACTTCCCTCCGACTGCTGGCCACCCCAGAGATGTCTGTGTAGGTGGCTTAAGATCTGCTCATACATGATCACTGCCATGGTCTCCTGCCAAGAGAATGCTAAGACTTTTTTTTTAATTGAGAATTATTACCAAGGGTGTTGGGGTAGGTGTGAACTCTCAGGGGCTGGGTCCATCAGGGGATCTCTGGCTGACACCTAGTCTATAATGTCACCACATTCCAGGTTGTCCAGCTCGCTCTGCATGTGGTCGATGTATTGATTGATCTCCTTCACTCGCTTGCGGTTCCTCATGATCTCATCTTTGTGAATCTGGGGAATGGAAGGAGAGCCAGGTGCTCTGTGACAGCTGACATCATTCACTGTGGCCCGAGAGAGGGAAGGAAGATGTTTGCCTCAGAGCCCCACCCACAACGTGCACTGCTGGTCTCTCTGAAGCAGGAGTTACAGACACAATGAACTATATGGGTTCAAGAGTGTGACTGGGCCACACTGTCTTCATTGCAGGATTCTACAATCCTTAATTCTTTTCTGTACTTTGTTTCTGATGGAAAATAGCACTCTCGTAGCTAGAAAACTTGAGCCAGCCTGCTGGGTGGCTTGGCATTCGTTACTCACCTTGTCTAATAGCTGTGCACACCAAGAGTTGATTCCAGTCACCAGCTCGTCTTCTCGGTTGTCAATCTTCAGGAGGTGAATGTCATGCGATGCCCCGACAGCATTAACAATTGTGTCTTTGTCAACAAAGAGCTGGAAAGTGAGAAGGTCTAAATGAGATCGTGTGTGTCATTATGCCCTGAGCTGCATAGAAAATAGGTCCCTGGGAGTCCCCAGGCTGTGTGGCCACATCTAATGGGGAGCCCATATTGTATCAGTCACTTTGTGCCAGCTCATCTCTGGGCAACAGCCTGCTCCTCAACCTGAGCCATGACAGGTGTCATGCTGCGGTCCCCATCAAAAGCATGTTTTCTCCAGGGAGATGGCAGGTGGCTAGCCAAGGCAGCCTCGCTAGGCATATCAGTTCTCACAAAGCCTCTTTCTAGGTAGTCCTAAACCTCTGATAGTCAGGTCCGGCTGAGTCTCCAGGCTGTTCCAACCGTGGTCCCTGTAAACTGAGAGGTGTCTACCTCCTCTTTGTCTCCACTATTCTCATGTCAACAGAATCGACTTTGCATTCCATTGGGGCCTGCTTTGCCTTGGATTGTTCCTGACATTGTGTGGTCCTTACAGAAAGCTGGTACAACTATTTACCATCTAGTGAGGCTGGCTGGCTCAGATGCAGACTCGGGCTGGAATGGGGAGTGCATCCCAGTCATTCCCAGGGACAGGGGAAGCTTGCTGAAGCTCTGAGGAAGTACTGTCCCAATCTGAGCCCATGGTACCAGTAAACACAAGAATAGCAAAGGCCCTGGGTATCCTCTGTTGAGAAATTGCAGATAATGCATACACAGGGGAACACAGCTTATCTGAGGTGCATGGGGCTTCAGGTTTTGCAGGGTTTGGCGTTGTAATATCTGCATAGTCTTTATAACACCCCTGCAACCAGAAAATCTGAAATCCCAGATGCACCAACATCTCTTTGGATTTTTGGGTCAGAGATACACAACAGTACTTTGCTTTGCTTCATTTGCTAGAGTATCAGCCTAATATGCTCAAAAATATGTATGTCTGATCTTGAAATTTTAATGTTTCTGCAAAAGGAAGTATTCTTTGATCAACTACTTGGGGGATCCAACACCTCTTGGCTCCCAAAGGAATATTCAGGACTCTCAAAGTGTCCTGAATGCTGTACAAAGTTGTGTGGAAAACAACCTACTTGGTTTTCTCCCTCCTGCCTTCTCTCTCTTCAGCTTACTGTGCACACATTCCATTTCAGAACAGTGTCTGTGGGGATGCTGGCTCACCACAGAATCCCATGTGAGGAAAGCCAGCTTAGCTGATGTGGGACAATGGATCAGCAGCACAGTCACACCACAGGAATGACGGGAAGTCATTCAGTTCCTTCCCTACTCAGGCAGCAGGCCAGGCTCGGAGCAGATCAAAAGATGAACACCTACCTGTGCACGCTGAGGGCTCAGGAGTAAGGAACCTAGTAATAGCCTTCTGTTGCTTTTGTACCTTTATCTTAAAAGTATAGTTGAACAAGAACAAAGATATTATGAATTTTCCCATAAATTTTGCTTTTTTTTCCCCCAAGACAGGGTTTCTCTGTAGCTTTGGAACCTGTCCTGGAACTTACTCTATAGATCAAGCTGGCCTGTCTCTTCCTCCCAAGTGAAACTTTGCTTTCTTATTACAGTGTTACATTGTACATAACATTCCATTATACACAAATTAAGACTTTACATAACTAAATATTATTTAAGCTTCATATAGCTCATGAAAGAAAAACTCTCATCAAGATTATCACTTTAAAAGGTTCTGACCTTAAACCCCAGCGAGAAAGTTTCACTGAAACCATTCTTTGTTAAAGGAAGAATGCCATGTGTGAGGGATGAGAACACATCCACTTAGACCAATGAATAAAACACTGTTACTAAATGGACCACAATCAAGGTCAAATCATTTAAACAAGCAGATTCATTCTGTCCACATTGTGTCAACCATAGCTGGGCCCTCAATGAAATGAAAGTTTCCTACAACTTTGGGTTTCACTTGCAAACAGTTCAAAACACAAGTTGTAAAGATGACTTGCTTGTTCCACGTTATAGGATCCACCTGAGGTCATAGCCCATCAGGGAGAAGCAAGCATAGACACTGCACATTTGTACACACCCATGCATGCTCCAGCTTGCTTGACCACTTGAGTGTCAACTGGCACTAAGTACAGCAACACTTACCTCCCAGGTTGCAATAGGAATTAAAGAACAAGGAAGATAAAACACCTAGTTTCAGGTCCTGAAATGTCACTCAGACACTTCATATCCAGCTTGGAGGTCAGTTCACTGGGTTCTCCATGCAGCAAACCCCATTTTTAATTGGACTGTCTTGCCACAGCCCTAGGGATTCTTGAAATGTGAATCTTGGCTTTCCTGTCCTGGGCTGACATATATCCTTCATGGTGTGGCTCCACAGAAATTCCGCTAGGAGTGTGTGCAGGACTGGAGAACTGTCACTTTGTGGTGCACTTACACCCAACCTTCATTTTTGAGGGACAGTGAACTTACAAACTTTTTTTGCATAGTGCCCAATGTAGCTCAGGTGAGCATCTTCAGCTTGTAAAGCTGTGAACATTCTCCAGCCAATGTGATGCACACAAGATGCTTGCCACTCCTGAGGTACTCACAGCTGTGGAGTAGGGGTCATGAGATCTAGTATTTTCAGTTCAGCAGCCACATCCAGAAAGAGCAACCAGCCCATCTCTCCCTGGATGTTTCAAGGCCAAGTCTCCTTTGGAGACAAAAGCAGCAGCATTCCCCTTGTGAGCCACAACCATAGCACCTACTGTGTCTCAAATGCCCAAATTATTTTTCTTCCTCCTTCCTTCCTTCCTTCCTTCCTTCCTTCCTTCCTTCCTTCCTTCCTTCCTTCCTTCCTTCCTTCTTCTCTTCTATTCTCTTTTCTTTCTTCTTTTTCCCCCCCTTTGAGATGGTTTCTCTGTATAGCCCTGACTGTCCTGGAACTCAATCTGTAGACAAGGCTGGCTTCGAACTCACAGTGCCTCTGCCTCCAGAAAGAGGCACAGCTGCAGCATCAACTCTAGTTTTCCTTCAAGCAGCTTTTGGGAATGTGCAGCTCCTCCCATGGAGCAGACCTGAGCACCGACCCAGCTCCTGCATGGATGTCCAGAGCTCCTAAGAGTGCAGGTGACATTCCCCCCTTTCTGTTGGCGCTGAGGTCTCTCTTCAGCTTGGATGGAGTCTTGAATTTTCTGCCCAGGTTGGAGGACACAAATGCGGGAAAGCTGGGTCAGGAGGGTGGCATGGCCAGCAGCATTTGGAAACACCCTAAGCTGTGTGGCTTTGTAATCATGATCTGTGCAATGACCTCAGGGTAACAGAAGACAGATTGCTTTCACCCTCAGCCCTCTTCCTCTTCTGGACCATTCTTGCTATAGGCCCAGGAAACATTTTGTCGAGTCAACTGCCTGGGTCCAAATCACAGCTCCACTGCTGTAATCTCTGGGCTTCACTTTCCCCATCCTCATGGAAACACAGCAGTGCCTACTTTCCATGTCTACCTGGAGACTGAAGGGGCCGTTTTGTGCCCAGCTCTTGACAGGCTGGCTCTCAGAGACTGCAGTACGCACCAGCTATTGGTGTGCTCAGACTTTCTCATAGCCAATGTTTTTCTCCGCAGAAAGCAGGCCATTTTATTGCTTCTGCAAAAGACAGCTGGGTTTCTGGGGATTTCTTGTCTCTGACTGTAAATAAGTAAGAAGAAGGAGCTTTCACTGGCTCTCCCCCAGGTTTTTTGTTTTGTTTGTTTTTGGAGTCAGGGTTTCTCTGTGTGGCCCTGGAACTCAGAGATCTGCCTGCCTCTGCCTCCTGAGTACTAGAATTAAAGGTGTGCGCCACCACTGCCCAGCTTACCAGGAGGCTTTGAAGGCAGTAATCTATTACAGTCTTGCTAGTGAGTCTGAGACTCCCTTTAGCAGAGAGACAGAGCCCCTTGGCCTGCTACCATGGGCACCCCCAAAGTGCCTGTCAGCTGTGGTGAGTAGCGATGGGTGCAGAGACAACTGCAGTTACAGGCTCAGTGCTGTCTGTCAGACCCTTGCCCTCACTGCTTGTGCCATTCTCACCAGGCATCTCTGAGCCTGCCTTGCTCAGCATTCTCATTCCCAACCTCGAGTGATAATGGTGCTTCCTTTGGTGAGGAAATGAGGTCACCTGAGGTCAACAGGTTGAGTGGTGGTAATCCTCTAATGAAGAAACTTGGTTGCCAGACACTACTGTGCTAAACAGGGCCACCTGGGTGAGAGGGCACACTCACCTGCCTCTCTGCCTCTGGGACCCATATTTTACTGTGTGCTAGAGTCACTAGCATGGTTCAGTGATGATGTTCACTGGTGTCACAGGCCTAGGAACTCTCCCCGCTCCATGAGTACTGTCAAAGACTTCCAAAACCTCTCAGAGGAGATGTGCTCCTCGGTTAGGGCAGAGTAGCATTTTCCTGTCTGGTCGACAATGGGCTCTGTAAGTGGCTTGTGGAGAGGAGGTTAGTGTGACTGTGGCCCTGCACCCTGCTATCCTAGCCTCAGAACAGAGGCTACGGGGCCAAGGCTGCTGGCCTTCTGTCTGCACAACTCAGACCAGCTCCTGATAAGGCAAGGATTTGGTAAATACATGTTTTCATCCACCCAGCTCCAAAGTCATTCCCGCTGCCATGCTGGATGCTCCTGCCGGCACAGGCGGTCCATGGTGGCGGGATGATCATCTCTGGTCTCCTTCGCAAGCTTAGGTGAAGCGTGAAGAGTTGTAGGAACAAATTGACATGAACCTAAATTTAAAACTGTGACCTGATGGACGGGGTGTGGAGAAGGGACAGCAGTGTGAGAGGTACCTGGGGAAAGCCTCTCAGGAGAGCTAGGACTTGAGCTGAGATCTAAATGGCAAGGACAAGAAAGGCACATAGAGACTGAAGGGAGCATGTCTACCAGGTAGAATGTGTACTGGCTGGGTTTGTGTCAACCTGATACAAGCTAGAGTCATCAGAGAGGAGGGAGCCTCACTTGAGAAAAGGACTCCATAAGATTTAGCTGTAAGGCATTTTCTTAATTAGTGACCAATGGGGGAGGGCCCAGCCCATTGTGGGTGGTGCCACCTCTGGACTGGTGGTCCTGGCTTCTATAAGGAAGGAGGCTGAGCAAGCTATGAGTAAGCCAGTAAGCAGCACTCCTTCATGGCCTCTGCATCAATTACTGCCTCCAAGTTCCTGCCCTGCTTGAGTCCCTGCCTTGACTTCCCTTAGTACTAGGTTATAACCTGCGGGCTGTATGATGAAATAAAGCCTTCCCTCCCCAAGTTGCCTTGGTCATGGTGTTTCATCACAGCAATAGAAACCCTAATAAGACAGAATGTCAGCTGAAAGGAGCAAGCCTGGAAGATGGGAGGGGGGTACCCCAGAGGCTGGTCACTGAGCATCAGAACCTGGGGTGGAGCTCCAAGGGAAGCAGGCCTAGCTAGCCTGGAGTATCTAAGACACATGGCAAGCTGGGAGGGGTGAGGATGTGTAGTCTGGGTTTCCAGTGGCTCTACCTGCCTGTAGATGGAGAACAGTTTCTAAGAGGCAGGCAGGGCAACTGGAACATGGCCTGAAATAGCATAGTGCTCAGCAGTGTCTGGACAAAAGCAGGCCCCTGAGGGGAAGTATTGGACCTGTGCCTATTCATCCTTGCCTGGAGCCCTTTCCTAAGCCATCTCTGTGCCACTGCTGGAGCTGGGGTGGACTCAGAGGTATAGACCCAATGATGACTCTCCAGTATTCATCACTACCTGCCCTGGTGGAAACCCGGGCAGTGTGGTGCTGGACCAGACATGAGGCTTGGGGGTGTACCAGTGTTGCAGTTCTAACCTTAACCCAGCAAAGCAGGCTACTGTCTCCTTCAGGTGAAGACAGAGAGGCTCCAGGAGCTTGTCACGCTTAGGCGAGCCACTTCTGGCCCCTGGTCGTGGCTGCAGTGCCCCAGTCCTTCCGCCCTTACTCACCGCCCGCACATCATCTGGCAAGTCCTCATCCATCTCGCCCTTGAGAATCTTCTCCAGGGTGTTGATGGTGATCTCCAGGAGCTTCTCGTGGTGATGGTTCTCCAAGTCCCGGCACTGAGCCATCCTGCAGTCGTGAGTTAAAGCCAGGGGCAGAGCAGGCCAGATGTCTCCCACCGGTGGCTGGGCCTCTGCTAAACAAGGCCATGCCATCTCCACTAGAGAGACCAGTTTCTAAGGCATGGTTTTCCACCTTCCTAATGCTGCGAGCCTTTACTACAGTTCCTCATGCTGTGGTGACCCCCACCCATAAGGTTATTTTGTTGCTACTACATAACTGTAGTTTTGCTTCTGTTATGAGTCATAAATATGCAGGATAGCTGATATGTTAATGCTGCTCTAAGGGTTCAAGATCTGCTTTGAGGTACTAAGAGGCATCAAGGCCTTCAAGCTGTCACCCACATGCATCAAAGCCCAGGGCCATGCTCAGGTCGCCATGTTATTCCTGTCCTTATACTGGGTCATTACTGTCCCTCGGTGGCAGCTCACCTCAGGGTTCTCACTCTCAACAACTTCTCCACCCTCATGGCTTCCCAACACTGCAGCAGGCCTCACTGGTCTCCCATGCCCTCTTACCCCTTCTCCAACAGCAGCTGGAATAAGAGGAAGGGTTTAAGAAGCCAGTTCCCAGCTTAGAGCTCCCCAGAGCGTCCATTCTCTGACATGGCCGGAAGTCCTCATCCGAAAACTTGTTTTCTCAGGTTTCTCCTCAGGGTCTTGGAACATGCTGATTCTGCTGCTTGGAATCTATCTCCTTTCACCTGGTTCTTGTGGCCACCTGCAGGTCTTTTTTTTTTTGTGTGTGTGTGTTTGTGGAGACTGATGACCCTGTACCCTGCACACCACTTGGTACCTCAATGACTGCGTGCTGGACTCTGAGCCCCAGGATGACAGAACCTGAGTCACTCTAGGGTGAACTTTGCCCCTATAAAGGGCTGATAATGTTTCACATGTTGGTTTCTAACCTTAATAAGTAGCCTGTCAAGCTTCCCTATAATTTGCCCTGTCTTCAGAGTGGGTAGTGCCTTATCCCAGAGTGGTTTTCTGCAATAAAAAGTCAGTCAGGAATTCTGGGGTGTCAGTATCCCCATGAACATCACCCACTTAGGAACATATGCAAGACTATTGTGCAGAAGTCCCTCTGGCATCCAAACTGGCACTCTAGCAAGGCCGCCACTGCTGAGTGCTAGGAGGCACTTCAGGTGCTATGGAATATGTCTGTGGCCACCAAATCTGCATCCTATGCTAGGAAGGACCTCTTTCCTGGTGAAAATTTTACATTATTCTACTTTCATAAATGGAGAGCCGTGAACTAGGGCCCTGTAGGGGTATAAACACCTTTTTGGGATGAGGACTTAGGTGTTTCTGCAAATCTATGGGGTTAAGTATTTTGGGTAAGAACTGAAGTGTGACCTAAAGCGTTCACTTTACTCTGTGGCCACCATTTATTCACACACTCTTAATCTCTACTTTCCTTCTCCTTTTTTCAGTGCTGGGCATTGAACCCAGGGCCTCACTTCTGTTAAGCAAGTTCTCCGAGCTATTCCTTAATCTCCTCTTACTTTCTGAAGAGGCTTCATCCACCTTTGCTTTTTGTTAAGAACCTAGGCCCTTCTGCTCTAGCTGCTCTAGAGGTCAAGACAACACCAGGAGCCCACAGTGCCTTCCTGTGGGGTGAGGTAGGGCTCATCACAGAAAGGATATAGACTTTGGACATTTTCAATAAACAGTCCCACCAAGTCAGTGATGTTTCTTTCAAATATGTTTATAGTCTCCTGGAAATGATACAGAAGATAGTCAACATGTGAATCGACATCCTCTATACCACCTCAAATCACAGACCCTTCGCGACGAAGACCACCCCCCTTGACTTCCTAGAGCAGCCAATGGCTAAGGATTGACCCCTCCTTTCCAGAGCTCTGCTGCTCTCCAGTGTCAGCTCACTACCCCCGTGAATGTTTCTGCTGTCGATGTTTTAAAAGATTTACTTATCGGGGCTGGAGAGATGGCTCAGAGGTTAAGAGCATTGCCTGCTCTTCCAAAGGTCCTGAGTTCAATTCCCAGCAACCACATGGTGGCTCACA
>NC_022014.1:38151031-38160305 GCF_000317375.1 Microtus ochrogaster
GGTCTGGTGCCCTCTTCTGGCCTGCAGGCATACACACAGACAGAAAGTTGTATACATAATAAATAAATAAATAATAATAATAAAAAAGATTTACTTATCGTATGTACATGAGTGCTCTGTCTACATGTGTGTCTGTGCACGGTGTACACACCTGGTGCCTGCAGAAGTCAGGAGGAGGCATTGTGTCCCCTAGACCTGGAGCTGCAAACAGTTGAGAGCTGTCATGTGGGGTCTGTGATCCTAATCCAGGTCATCTGCACGAGCAACAAGTGCTTTTAACCAGTAGCTCTCATCAGCTACTGCCTCTGGGATTTACATTTTTTAAAGATTTATTTAATGCACACTGGTGTTTTGCCTGTATATATTCTGTGTAAGGGTGTCGGACCCCCTGGAACTGGAATTAGAGACAGTTGTGAGCTGATATGTAGGTGCTGGGAATTGAACCTGGGTCCTCTGGAGGAGCAACCAGTGCTCTTAATCACTGAGTCATCTCTCCAGCCCCAGGATTTAATTTTTTTATATTACGTGTGTGTGTGTGGGGGGGGGTCTCAGGGCTCAAACTGAGGTCACCAGACTTGGCAGTAAGCACCTTTACCCACTAAGCAAGATCATCCTGCAGCTCTGACACCAGGCCTTTTTCCTATGTAGCTGCCTCTGCCAGGAGCACGTATACTGACTCCCCTCCTCCTTGAACGGACTCCTTCCTTTCAGGCCTCTCAGCGGGATCTGTCCATCATCTCCTCAAGAGCCAGCTCTACTCCAGGGACATCATTTAATCTCTCTGGGCCTCTTCATATGTGAGCAGGGTTTCTGTGTAGTGTCATGGCAGTTAGCGGTTAGTGTAGTTAAATTAGCTACATCACCCAAATGATTTACCAACTATCTGGCAGAGCCAGGATGCCAGGACCCTGGATAGGTGTTGATGTTACCCTAGGCTGTTACCTGTTATCTGACAGTTAGCTGCTGTTCCCAGTACTTAGCAGAGCACTTGCGGCCTAAGCAGATCTCAATGTTGTTGAGAAAGTGATAGACGAATGTGACTATGGAACCTGCTCCCCTGGAAGATCCTTTCCTTTGCCTCCCACAGACCTCTAGCATTCACAGGAGCCCAAGGCCAGTCAGTCTGCAGGCTGTGAAAATGAGCCCATTATCACATGCGTGAGAGCACCATTTTGGTGAATAAAAGGTCATTAGAAAGCACAAACAAGTGCCTTCCGGCCTTAGGTGGCTGGTGACATGGGCAGGTCAAGAGCATGGACCTGGGAGATGTTTGCATCCTGAAAACAGTCTCCCTGCTTGAGAGGACTGAGAGCCAGCAGCAGCCCTCCCCTGCGGTGCTGCCTCGGCAGTGCTTGAGCCGAGCAATTCCCGGTGGGAAATGAGCGGCTGCTGTGCTGGGCGACAGCGAATCTATCCTGTGTAGGAAGTGTCACTTGACGTGTGAGGAATTGATTAGGCACTGTCTCTTGGCCCAGCCGTGGCAACATCTGATGAGGTCCAATTCATCACACCACTTCCAACTCCCAGCCTGGCTGCCTGCAAACACGCATGTCACCCTGGCTGCAAATGCATCTGAGACAGTCGTGCTTTTCATTTCCCATCGTCAGAGCCAAGTGACAGGCTCCTTGTGTTGCCGACCCCCAAGACAGCAAGCACAGCCTGCAACACTGATGAGCTTTTGTTTGGTTCCCAAGCGGAGGTCCACCTTGTTTCATGCGCCCCCGAACTTCCCCTTGGGCCAAATAAGCAATCTGCACACTATTGGGACTCTGGGTTCTTTTAGGATGGGGGAGAGAAGATTTTCAGAGAAACAAGTTCACCTCTCATTCTCCAAAAGAATAATTTCCTAGGCAGCAAAGATTGCAGTGTGTGTCTTCCTTTTCTTTTCTTTATTTGGAGATTGCTGAGGATGGAACCTAGGGCCCTGTCTGTGCTAAGCAAGCAAGCAAGCAAGTAAGCAAGCAAGCAAGCACTGAGCTACACTTTTAGCCCTTGCCTGTAACGTATTTTAATAGTTCTGGAAGAAAGTGGTGTGTGCGCGCGTGCATGCATATGTGACATGCACATGCTCATTTTTATATGTGGTGATGTGCATGTGGGGGGTGTGAATGTTGGGTGGTGGCAAATGACATCCTCAGGCACCATTTGCCTGTTTTCCTCTCACTGGCCTGAACTCATGTTTGCTAAACTATTGGCCAGGGAGCCCTAGAGACCCACCTGTCTCTACCTGCCCAGTCTTCTCCTGCATGTCCACTGGGTTACACTGGACATACAGGGGAAGAGCCTGTGAGAGCATGCTTGTGAGGCTCTGCAGCTGCATGCTGAGGCCCCTGTGTCTACGCCAGTCTGGCTCTACCTCCAGTTGCTCCACCAGCTGCATCTCCAGCGTCATGAGCATGTTGAACAGCTCGGTGATGTCATCACTGCACTCTATCAGCTTCTTCTCGATGTTGGGCAGTTCACTCTCTTCTCGGATGGCATTCACATTCTACAAACAAAACCCCTGTGTTTCAGGATTCGGTAGGTAAACACTTAGTAGTAAGTGACAGTTTGATTTTATAGGTAAAAACTTGGAGCCTGGGGCTGAAGTGCCCAAGTTCAATCATTAGCTCACAATCTGCTAGCTCTGTGACCTTGGGAAAGCTACCTGCTGCTCTGATTTATTGCATGTAAAGGCACCTGAAAATGCAGGTGCCAAAAGAGCATTCAGACCTACCTCATCTCCTCAAAGGTGGAAGATGAAATTCTTTGCCTGTGCCAGGAGGAGGGGAAGACATTCTTATCATCAGAGATGGAAGCCAGGGCTGAAAATTATCTGCGCAAATAAAGCTTTTAAAACTAACTCATGCTGGGCATGGTGGCACACACCTTTAATCCCAGCACTTGGGAGTCAGAGGCAGGTGGATCTCTGTGAGTGTGAGGCCAGTCTAGTCTACAAAGTGTGTGTGTGTGTGTGTGTGTGTGTGTGTGTGTGTGTGTGTTATATTATATCATATGCTGGGGTTGTATTGTGCTCAGTAGACTGCCTGACTACACAAACACTCTACACAACAAAAGCACCAATGACAAATGTCAAGCTACACAGCAAACCGAGAAAAATACTCTCAAGGTCCTTCAAGGCTTCAGGGCTACTAGCTCAATCTATAAAGAGCCATAATAAAGTAATACTTTGCCATAGAGGGAAGGGAAGAGAAAAGGGCAGAATGGCTGTAAACTAGACAAGAAAAATCAAGATGAGCGAAAATGAGAGGCCTGTGAGGAGCAGGCAGGCTGTGGATGAACAGACTTAGTGGGTGTAGAGGGGCACACTCTGTTAAAATCTCAAGACACCCTGACTTAATCCCCACCTGTGCTGCTGGCAGGGGGGCCCCAGGTCCTTCTCGGAAGTGAGAGCCTTTCCAGAGCTCTGGGACAGCCCTGACCACTCAGTCACTCAAGTAAGAAAGGGCCCAGTGCCTTAAAAGGTGGGAACTGCAAAGTACAGGGACCATGTGTATCAGAACCCCAGCATGCCAGACCTAGGCAGAGTGAGGCTTGGAAAATAAATGCCTACTGAATGAATGAATGAATGAATGAGTGAATGAATGAACAGAAGAAAGCATGGGTGTTACCACTGTCATCAGCAGAAGAGTGGTACAGATAATCCCACGGCTAACACTAATGATGATGATTTCGGGGTGACCCTGAATCCTTGGGGTATCTGATGTGAGGGAGGGCGGCCCCTGTGCTGGTTCAGTGGAGCTGTGTGTGGTGCCCTTTGGTGACACTGTGATCCCTGGCACATGGACAGAGACTGATGTCAGGGAGCGCTAGAGGGCATAGACATTGCAGCTCCTCCACATGAGGAGAGTCCTGGCACCCGGCACAGGAGAAGGGGCCTTACCAGCAGATGCTTTTCCTCAAACTTGGCAACCTTGAGCTTGCCCTGGTTCTGGTTCTCCTGGATGGCCTCCTGTATGCACTCGTTGAAAGTGTCCAACTCTGCCTTTCTCTTCTCCTGCTGCTTGAGGCCATACTCGAAAATGTTCAGGCAGATGATGACAAATTTGTCCTTGTAGGTAAGTGGCTGTTAAGGAAGCTTGGGGCTCAAGAACAGGCCACTAGGGTTGTGACAAAAATGTCGACAGTCCCTTGCAGAGCATGAAACACTGAACACTATGGAGGCCACAGGTCATCCTTCTGACAGAAGGGAAATAGAGGAGCCAGTGATCTGGGGCTTGCAATCTGGAGCAGAACGTGATGGTTGTGGCATCTCTACCTGCACCTAAGGAACTCAGGAACAGGGCTAATGGCCTTAGAAGAGACTTCCAGAGGACTGGGGTCCAGCAAGAGCTAGAAGAAGCCTGCCAGGAGATGAGCTGGAGTCCCTTTTTTCTTTTTCTTTCTTTTTAAAAAAATCTCTGGTTAAATTAAAATCTTTTTTTTTTTTTAAATCTTCGGAGAAGGGCCTGTCCCGTGGCTCATCTAAGTTGAGAGAGGAACCAGGTGGTCCAGGTGCAAGCTAAGGGCATGGAGGAAGCCACCACACAGAGTCCTTTGGAGGCTGGGCATGGTAGCATACACCTTTAATCCCAGGATTTGGCAGGGGGGTGGGGTGGGAGCAGAGGCAGGGAATCTCTGTGAGTGAGTTCTAAGCCAGCTAGGGATATAATAGTGAGACCTAGTCACAAAACAAAGCAAACCAAACCAAACCAAAAATTCCTTGGCAGAGTCCTGGGGCTCAGGCAGGCCACCCCATAGGGTCTTGGGGATGCTGTGTTCAGGAGATGGGATGCCTTTCCACAAATCTCACAGCTTCATGGTGCTTAAGCATAAGTCCCTGAGGAGAGGGGTGGCCAGCACGGTTGAAGCACCATCTTCCCCAACTTACTCTCTTCACAGTGTTTGGGTTCTGGGTAGACCTCCTGAGAAAGGTGTCAGATTCAATGCAGCCACCGATGTCTAGACTCTGCCTTTAGGATCTCACCAAAGCTGGCCAATGGAGCTGGGAGGGCCATGGATGGAGGGTCTCACATAGGAGCCATCGCAGGGTCAGCCGGCCATGTACTCGCCCACGCCCAAGCCAGGGAAAGGACAGCTGCAGGCACCGTGACATGGGACAGTGGCATCCCTTCTCATTCCTGGGGAATCCTGACTGCTCCCAAATTGCAATTCTAGTTTCACATCTTATTCCCAAATGACACTTCCTTTATTAGAGATCCTTCCCTGTAAGTTTTCTGGAGGTTGACATCAGTGTTGGTGGCCCACAGACTATCTGGGCCGGCTGTCTCAATTCAGAGCCCTCTGCTTCTGAACGCCCCATGTCCTAGAGGTGCGCGCCATCTCCCTCTTTCCACTGAAGCCATGGTTTGGCTCTCAGGACCACTGCTGCTATATATGATATGACAAGTGGCATCCTTGGGCTCTGGCCAGCTAGGGGACAGATGCAAGCTCTTAGGCCACACAGATGAGTGATCCTGTACAAACTGCTTACCCTCTGGGGCTACTAATGGCAGTCACCTGGAGATGTGGCTCAAGAGCAGTAACGTAGCCAGTGGAGACCCTTGGCGTAGAACACTCCCTACTCCTACCTCAGAAAACCCAGCTTCCCGGGCATGGCAGACCCAGCCTGCAGCTGTCACACAATGTGCCTGCAGAAATCTGGACAGCGCTGCCCCACAACACTCAACTGGTGTAGCTGGAATGGCCTTTTGCATACATGTAGCCAGCAGAGATTTAACGACTAGGGTCTCACATGAATGATGGGGAAACTGAGGTACAGGGCCAAATGAACTTGCCCAAGGCAAGCTGGCAGTACTTGAACCAGGCCTGCACCCAAAGAGGCAGCAGTGACACAGAAAGGATATGTCTCAAGGAGCTCACCAACACCAGGCAGGTAGGACAGCTTGTTGCCCTCCACATCCTCAGAATACATGCTGTCAAACAGGAAGGAGCCATCCAAGTGGTCGATGAACGCCATCTGTGGATTCAAATATCCAGACATGGTGACCCAGAGCCAGGCTCCTGGGAGGGTGGAGGCAGCCAAGGATTCCTGCGGGGGACATGGCACCTGAGCTGCAGCCCTCCCTCCCAGGAAGGCAAGTGTGTGGCGGCGTTGCAGGCACAGGGAGGATGTGTACAGAGGTGCAGCAGATATAGCCGCAGGCTCTTTCCAAGAAGTGCTACTGCTCTACTGAGGTTCATACGGGGCTGGAGCTGGTGGTAAGGGAGCCAGCAAGGCACAGCCACAAAGTCAGAGCCCCAGCACTGAAAACCAAACTGTGACTGCATGATGGCCTTCAGTAAAGGAGTCACTGGAATCAAGTGTTTTTAGGACAGTCTCTTTGGGCTTGGGGGTGGGGGATGGGGACTGGACTGAGCCTCTGGACATGGTGATAGGGGCCCTGCAAGGCAGGGCGTATGTGTCGGGTCCTGTGGCCGCAGTATGCCTTACAAGTTTTGGGGTTCTGGGGATCCCTGTGGATCTTTGCTTATTGTGACCAGCATTCTCATGGTACTTCTGTGTCCAGGGAAGGTCAGCTGTCTGTGTGGTACCTTGTGCTCCGCCAGCTTTTCCTGCTGGGCCTTCTCGGCCTCCAGCCGGGCCTGCATCTGTGCCTCCCGGTGCTTCAGCTCATCAATGCTATACTGATGCTTTATCTTCGCCATCTCTTTCTGACCCAGGAACAGAAAAGGCACTGTTACCAATGGATTTCTGGTCCCTCCGGCCACACATCCTCGGGCCTCGTGAGCATGGCCAGTGTGTTGGAAGGCATCTTTCATGAAAGCTGGGAAAGGCACGGGGCCTTGGAGATGAGAATGCCTAATTCTTTCCAGGCAACCTAAGATTAGGGGAACCACAGAACTGGGGGTGCTCCAAGAGCCTGCCCTGAAGCAGCCTGCCGTGCCCCTGGCCCCTTCCTGAGTTCTATGGTACCAGGGGGAGATCAGGCATCGGGGTTAGAGGGGAGTTCCATTGCCTGCTTGATAGAGTTCTGCTCTTATGAACTTTGACTCATTTATTTTGAATCATGGTAACATTCTATATGTATCAAAGAATTGTTTTAAAATAAACTTGTTTATGATTTATTATCAATAAATGTTTGATTTGCATATGTATTTACCTACAGTCATGTTAAGTTTTTTCAGGCAAAAAGGGTCTACAAGAAGAAAACTGTAGGAACCCCGCTCTGAGATGAAACCAAGGCTTAAAGGGGGTGCTTGGTTTTCAGTTTTTTGAGACAGTTAGAATAGCTGAAGATGTGCCCAAACTATTGATCCTCCTGCCTCAAATTCTCAAGTGCTGGGGTTAGAGGAGTGTGCCATCTTGTCCACTGAATTTAAGAATCTCAGAATTAGCTGGGGGGTGGGGTGGTGCACACCTTTAATCCTAGCACTCGGGAGGCAAAGGCAGGCAGATCTCTGTGAATCTGAGGCCAGCCTGCTACACAGAGCAAGTTCCGGGACAGCCAGAGTTACACAGAGAAACCTTGTCTTAAAACACCCCCTACACAGACACACTTTCAGAATTGGAGCTGGAGAGATGGCTTAGTGGTTAAGAGCACTGGCTCCAAACGATCCATGTTCAATTCCCAGCACCCACACGACAGCTCACGCCTATCTATAGCTCTCCAGCACCAAGGCTTCTGACACCCTCACACAGACATGCATGCAGGTAATACACCAATGCACATAAAATAAAAAAAATAACTTAAAAAATCTGTGAAATAAAAATCTAAGAGCCAGGCATTGTATCCCTGTAATTTCAGCACTTGGGAAACTGAGGCAGAAGGATCAGGAGTTCAAGGTTATTCTTGGCTATATAGCGAATTCAAGGTCAGCCTGGACCACGTGAGACTGTGGTCTCAAAAACACAAACAAAACCAAAGAACAAGATAAATACTCAGGTTCATATTGTCACAGAGAAGTCAGTGGGGGTGGGAAGAAGCTCTCTAACTCCTCTTATAGAAGTGAACAGCACAAGACTAGGCTTTGATGCCAGCTTGTTCCTCAGAGTTGGGCTCTCTGCTATAGGCTGTAGAGGAACAGGGTAGACACTGGGGGTAGCCCTCCCCTCTGTCCAGATAGCCTTTCCTGGGTACCCCCTGAATTCCTCAGCATGGCCAATATAGGTTCCTCTTTCTCAGCAGAGGCGCACAACTTCCTGTGGGAAGAACTGGGCAGGTCAGCAGCCTTTGGGTTTCCAGGCACCTGATATAGAGAGACTTCATAGTCTTGCTACTAAAGGCCTCACACATATGTACAGAGGGAGCAGCAGGAGAAACACTCACATATGGCAAGGAAGAGGGGACAGAGGCAGGCAGCAGAGAGGGAAATCTCTCTCTCTCTCTCTCTCTCTCTCTCTCTCTCTCTCTCTCTCTCTCTCTCTCTCTCTCACACACACACACACACACACACACACACAATAGCTGGCCCAGAAGGGGGCTGAAAGACCGGCTTCTTGGAGCCAACTCCTCGACTGACCCTAACTGACTGGGAGACTGTGGGTGAATCATTCCACTTCCTTTGCTGTCCTTAAAGTCTTCACCTGGAAAACAGACCACAGCTGCCTGGTAGCCCTGGAGTGAAATGTAAAAGGGACCTGGGCCTGCAGGAAGCTACTGGGGAGCCTTGAGAAGCCACTGCTGGAAGAGATGTGCACAGGTTGGGAGAGGACTCAGCCAGGAACCATCTTCTCTTAACCACAGATGGGGAGGAGATGTCCTCAGTGTCTCTCTAAAGACTGTACAGCAGAACTGGGAACAGAGCTGGGATACTTGCCACCTGCTCATCAATGTGCCGGAAGTCCAGGTACACGAGGTCAGGAAGATAGGCATAGATGAACATCTTGTACTCCTCTGCCTCGGCAATGGGGTTCCCAGAGAGGCTGAGTGTTCGCAGGCATGGGAACCGGCGCAGGTAGATGACCTGAGGAGTGGGGAGCAGAGGTCTGCCACAGAACTGGAGTAACACACGACAGCTCCTCCCCGCTACACCCTTCTGAGTCTACAGCCCAGGACACCTTCCACACAGATGGGTGACGGCTCATGGCTACTGAGTCAGACTTTAGTCCTGAGACCAGCCACAAGCTTTCAGAATCGGACAAGGGCAGCTCAAATCCTAGCTGAGTGACTTTGGCAAATGATCCATCTAGTGTGTAAGCCTTGAGTCCCTCCTCTATACAATGGGTGGAATGATGCAGTGTGTCATCAGAAGGTAAATGACATGAGCTATGAGAAGCAGTCAACGGGTGCACAACAGTCACTGAATGAGTGACTTTTTTTTTTTTTTTTTT
>NC_022014.1:38160405-38177052 GCF_000317375.1 Microtus ochrogaster
ACTAGCTCTGTAGACCAGGCTGGTCTCGAACTCCCAGAGATCCGCCTGCCTCTGCCTCCCGAGTGCTGGGATTAAAGGCGTGCGCCACCACCGCCCGGCTATGAGTGACCAATTTTAAAGGGTGATGTTTTAGACAGTAAAACCACATGGAGGTCCTAAGTCTCCTAAGCTAAATGCAGCTGGATTTCTGGCTCACCTTTCATTCACTGGATAACAGCAAGAAGAGCATTCCTCTGGGTGCTGCTTATTCTTCCTATGGTTTGGTTTTAGTAAAACGGGGAGATTGACCATTTGGCTTGTGCTTGCATGACAGCAACATTGAAACACTGTGCACCAGGCAGGTAAGGTTTCTCACGGCCTCTGCATCAGCTCCTGCTGCCAGACTCCTGCCTTGAGTTCCTGCCCTGACTTCCTTCCATGACAGACTGTGATGTGGATGTGTGAACAAATGAACCTTTTTCTCCCCAAGTTGCTTTTGGTCATGGTGTTTTATCACAGCAATAGAAACCCTAAGACCCAGCCATGGAAGAGCAGGGGGAGCACCTTCAGAGAAGCCAAAGGCCCTGAGGCAGCAGAGAGTTTGGCATAGCCACCAACAGGACTCAGAGGAGGTGGCTACAGAGTAGTGGGGAGGGGACAGGTAGGACGTAAGATAGATGGGGAGACAATATCAGAGGCTGCTTCCTGGAAGACCACGTAGGCTTTCAGCAAGAATTTAGATGGGTTCTAAGAACTACGGAAGCCACTGCAGTCTTGTTTATGGAAGAAGGCAGTATCTGGTTTAATTGCTAAAGGTTTTTCAAGTTAAGAGCCCCTTTACATCTTTTAGCCAAAGAGAGAAAAAGCTGCTGACAAATGTGTAGTAGTAGTAAGGGTGAGCAGGCAGCCCTTTCTGGGGCGGGGGAGCTGTAAACAGTTCTGCTTCACTAGAGAAGTTTGGCAAAGACTCACAATGCCCTCTGATCTAGCAACCTGAGTCCGGGAGTTTACCTTACAGACAGACTGGTGCAGATATAGAGGACCCTGTCCTGCTACATCACAGACACACACTGCATCCTGCATGCAGTGGCACCACTTGGAAACAACCTTGACTGTTCCCCTAGAGAACCAGGGCCACAGGATGAGTGACGCAGCAGAGGGGTGGATCCGCCTGCTATGTCGGCAATCATGCTCAGTGTTGACTGGAGGAGAGAGCGGTCAGTTGAAGGAGGTGCCTGGAGGACAGCTGGACAAACGTGACAGCCACACACATGCTTGAACACAGGATGCCCGGAGGCTCACTCGCGGAGCTCAGAAGAAGCTCAGGTGTGGGGAAGAGGAAGTAGAACTGAGGCTTCTGTGCTCTGAGTTAGGATTACTTATCTGCGTTTTTAACGCAATCAGCAGGGGCTAAAAATAAGCTCAACAAATACATAAATCACAAACAGTGTGTAGTTAGTTGTCGAATGAATAGAAAAGACCCAAGACAAAGAAGTCAGTGCCTAAGAGGTGTCAGTCAGGCTTCTCCAGGTCAAGCCACAGAAAGGAATATTGCCTGGTTAGGTGAAGGAGGTGCCAAGGTCTCTAAGGCCTTTAGGACAGAGGACACCTGGCCTAGATAGCTTAGGTATCTTGCATGTTGTTTTCCAGGGTGAACTGTTTTTCTCTTCCTTTGGAGGTAAGCTATAAGTACATTTAGAATATTGACAAAAAGCTTGGTACCCACTGGAGAGAGCAAGGAGGCTTCACCCTGCCCAGCTGCTGCAGGGGAGCACAGAACACTAATGTCTTTGGCTGAGAGTGGGGCATTCTGTTTTGTTTTGTTTTTTTTGAGACGGGGTTTCTCTGTAGCTTTGGAGCCTATGCTGGAACTAGTTCTTATAGACCAGGCTGGCCTCGAACTCACAGAGATCCACCTGCCTCTGCCTCCTGAGTGCTGGGATTAAAGGCGTACGTCACCACCACCTGGTGAGTGGGGCATTCCGATGCAGCCTCCATAACCTTTCCATCTTCTTTTGTCCAGGTCTGGGGAAGGCCTAGCTCCATTGAAGTTTCCAGTGTCCAAAGATGATGATTCACACTGAGATCCCAGGTGCAAGATACACTAAGGCAGAGATTGAAGCTAAATGTTCAACACCAAGGTTTGAGCCTGGAAGTCTTGGGTCAGTGATATCGCATGGGCCTTGCATGCACAAGTCCCTGGATTAAATCCCTAGCAGTGCTAAAACACAAGTGAATTTTTAAAAAGAAAGAAGAAAGAGAGAGAGAGAGAGAGAGAGAGAGAGAGAGAGAGAAAGAGAGAGAGAGAGAGAGAGAGAGAGAAGAAAGGAAAGAAAGAAAGAAGGGAAGGAAGGAAGAAAGGAAACAAAAGGGCTATTTGGGATTAATCCAGAACCTGGAAATTCCTGAGTGCCTATCATTTTCTGTGTACGTACTATGCGCTGGGTCCTGCATTAGGAATATAGTACCGCAACCGACCCAGCCCTCACAACAATCCTGTGGTCTACTATTAATTTGATAGATGTGCGAATGGACACAGAGACAGCTGGTAAGTGGCAGCTAACATTGGCTGACTCTGCTAGCCACACCTTCCAGGCCTTCCTTGGTCACCCTGCTGGGCAGGGCTAGGGCTCTCCATTTCACAGAGAAGGGAGGGGACTGGATAACTGGGGCTCGAGTTTGGGAAGGGCTCTGGAGAGTTGAATTGCTCTGACCTGTTGTACTCAGCAAACCTCTGAGACTATACATCCTCAGGGGTTTGGCCCTTACCAGGCAAACTTCAATACTAATGACAAATCAATGCTTGATTTACTCTGCTGTTCACTTGAGCCACCCAGCTGGCTATGCTCACACATGACATGGTCTGAGGGTAGGTACAGAGCCTGTGATAGCCTAGAGACCAAAGAAACACTGACAGTGGAGAAGAGACTTCTCCCTCTCTCTGCCCTGTCATTTACAAACAAGGACTCCATAAGGATAAGCAGCCAGAAAAAAAAAAAAAAACACAGCAAGGATGGCCGAGCCCAAGTCCTGTTGATAAGCCCTTTCTCCGCTCTGCCACTAACCACGCACCAAGTGCCCCTGTTTGTGGCAGATATTTAGCTTACTTCTGACTTCAGCTGGGACAGACTTCTCCCGGCAGCACTCCCCTTTGCTGGCTCCTGTGTCAGCAAGGTCTCCATGGCCCCAGAGGCCCACCTGCAGGCTGGGAAGGAGCTAATCTCCATGGACTGACCCTAGCTGCTTGGGGACAGAATTGAAGACCAGTCCTCAGACAAGCTCCAGCAATTAAGGAGTCCTGTTGGGAAGGCGTTCTAGACATTCCTGAAGCCCACTAGAATCAAGTCCCCATCACCGGTAGCAGTAGTCTCTGCAACAGCCAATGCTGACTTTCCCTTTCTCCATCAGTCCACTCTAGCATCCAGAAGTCTCCTCCCAGGCAAACCACCTGCACCCCAAGTCCCTGCCTGAGTTTTGCTTCCAGCCAGCTGGAGCCCGGCTTTTCTTTCAGGCGCTACCCTTTTAGGTGGTACTATGCTCGATTAACCATTCACATGACCCCCTCAAGTCTACCCTGGCAGTGGTGGATGTCCTTCCCTGGACATGCCTCATGCTGACACTCCTCTACATGCTGCTGTCTGCAACAAGACCTCAGCTCCCAGGCTGCCTGCACACCCTTGACTCCTTCCCAGGTGCCTCGCTAGCTGCTGCTCACTCACCTTTTCCTCCTTTGGCTAGATGGAAGGTTCTCTCTCTCTCTTTCTCTCTCTCTCTCTCTCTCTCTCTCTCTCTCTCTCTCTCTTTCTCTTTCTCCCTCTCTCTTTCCAGGGTCTCACTATGTAATCCTGAATCCTGGCTGTCCTGGAACTCACTATGTAGACCAAGCTGGCCTCAAACTCACAGAGATCTGCTTGTCTCTGCTTTAGAGTGCCAGGATCTAGGACATGCACCACCACACCCTGACACCTGGTTCTCATATCTTTTAAGGAACTGGAATCAGGTTGACTCTCATTTCCAACCTTCTCTTGGCAGAGAGATCTGCCACAACAGGCCTCCCTGTGTTAAGAACCTGCTCCAGAGCCGAGTGCTCACTTGTAATCCACCATTCAGGAGGCAGAGGCTGGAAGGACAAGTCTTTAAGGCTTACAGTGGGGTTCACAGACAAGAGAGGAGGGGGAGGGGAGGAGGAGGAAGAGGAAGAGAGAACAATCTCTCCTAGCACCTACTACTTTTGCTTATCACTTATCACCTCACGTAGAGCTTAGGCTGGTGGGCTACTGTCACCTCTATTTGACAGGTAAGAAAACTGAGCTTTGGAAGGCTTGCATCTCACGGGGGCTTAGATCATCATGCCTGACATGCAAAGGAAAGACTATGTTGCCTCTCTGGTTTGGCTTTGATGAACAGCCAAGGCACCAAGTTAAGTGTGGGCAGTGATTCGTTGCCTTGGCTCACTATCTCTGTTCATGTGTATGGCTGGGACTGAAGCCAGGCCAACTGATTGATATGTGGAAATGGAGTGTTGAAAGGTATCAGACAGCTGGGCAGTGGTGGTGCAAGCCTTTAATCCCAAGCAGAGGTGGGCTATCTCTGTGAGTTCAAGGTCAGCCTGGTCTACAAGAGCTAGTTGGAGGACAGGCTCCAAAGCTACAGAGAAACCCTGTCTCAAAAAGCAAAAAACAAAAACAAAAAACAAAAACAAAAACAAAAAAAAACAAGAGGGAGAGAGAGAGAGAGAGAGAGAAAAGGGTATCAGACAGCCCTGGACTGATGTCTGAGCTGGAGAAGCATTGGGGTCACCTCTGAGATAGCACTTAGTAGTTGTTACCAGAGTCTTGGCTGTATCTCCCTACTGGGAGCCCACTGTGATGTGTACCGGGGACAGCCTACCTCCCAACAGTGTCAGCTGTCATACAGACACATCTTAGTACCTAGATTGCTCACCTATCATCCACAGGGATGGCTTCATTGTTATTTGAGACACTAACTTCCTGTCACTTCTGTTTAGATTAAATGGGTACAACTGGTTAACCCCAACAGGACCATACATCGCCACCTCTGTCTCCCTAAGCACAGACCAATATCACACATTCAGTATGTACTTCACATCAGTAAAGGTTTGTCACCCAAGGATGAGACTCAGCAGGTTAGGACCAAAGCCGAGGCCACACAGCCTGGTGCAGGAGAAGGTTTTGTCAGGTTAAGCATGGTCTTTCCATGTTTTCAAATCCCTTGTGGAATAATTTGGATGTTTTATCTTTTAGGAAAAGGGCGTACTGTGTCTACCACCACACACCTTTGCTCTGGTGCAGCCCAAGACCCTATGGCATCTGTAGCCTGGCACTCACATTCATTATGTTGCTAATCTGGTTGTTGCCCAGTGACAGCACTTGCAGCTTCACCAGGGCATCTAAAGAGTCCATCTTGGAGATCCGGTTGTTGGACAAGCTGAGGTCCTCCAGGTTGACCAGGGTATCCAGCCCCTCAATGGCCTCGATGTTGTTGAAGGACAAATCTAGAATGGAGGAGGACTCTGAGGGTTAGAGGAGGGATGGTCCTGAAGCAAAACCCCCAGGCTGCTTAGAGCTGTTGGAGTGACACAGAGCCAAGGCGCCAGCTCTCCTCAGGGACTCCAGGGGTGTCAGCTGTACTGTGGGCTGCAGCCTTCTGCCTATCATCTCCCCAGTTCTGCCAGCTCCCCTCTGACTGGGAAGACTTCTCAACCCTGTCAGTTCTGGAATGAGAACACCCAGCAACGGGTCTAAAACGGTGTAGTTGGGGACCGAGCTGGGAGATGGCCTTTCCTTTGCATTGGTGAACATTCTAGAAGGGCTGCTTCCCATGTGCTTGGTATTTCCATCTGCCCCATGTCACATGCATGTCCTTTGACACCTGCAGGTGGGGGTTTGGAATCTTTCTCTTTGATTAGTTAGGAAGCAGAAGCTTTGGGTCAGGAGGGTAGTGTGGTTAGTATACAAATCTCCCTCTGGGTAAATGGGCAAGCAGGTGCTCTTGTAGGATCCATGGCTTTACTGCCCAGAACCTGGGCTGGCATGGGCACGTGTCCCACTGTTGAGGTACTGATTTCACCTCCTATAGAGATGGGTAACTCCTAGCCATGCAGATGGACCCCAGAGACCAGGAACCCGAGCTAACGAGAACTAGGGTAGAGCAAAGGGTGCCTGAGCAGGAGACTTGGGCCCCACAGTCAGAAGACTTGGTTCTGTCTGCTTCTGCCACCTGCAGCACACAACTCTGTCTGGCTAGCCAGTCTCTTGGAGCCTCAGGGGCTGCATCTGTGAAGTGGCCCCTTAAGCCCACAAGTGGGGTTACTGTGGCTTCCAACGTCAGCACAAAGACAGCTGAGATTGTTTTGCAGCTGAGAGCTGTATTCATGGCCCCTGGAAGTCAGACAAGATGGAGGAGCATGTGCCTTGGGCTGAGACAGGCAGGAGTGGGGTTAGCCTAGTTCCGCTGCTGCTTGCCCGTGCTCCTCTGAGCCCTACCTCCCTTGCCATTGGATTGGATAATAACAGACATTAAGCACCTCTCAGGACCATTGTGGGGGCTAAGTAAGACGTTTCTAAGGGGCTTTCAGCTTGTTCTCTTTTGTCCTTTAGAAGCTTTCCTGCCTCTCACCAGATGGAAGGCACCTAAGAGGCCAAGCCCCAGTGACCTTGACAGTGAAGCCAAAAGTTCTAGAATCAAATAAAGATTTTCAAGGGAGCCTGTGACCCTCATTTAACTTATTGTCACCTTGATTTATTAATTGTAATGATAGGGATGGTGCATGGATCAAGTAAAGTCATATGAAGCGTAAGCAGGCCACAATCAGCACATGGCTATGTTCTGTGCTCATTATAATGGCCAGCTGTTCACCTGTACCAATGTGAATGCCAGTCCAGGGCTGCCCCTGTGCCCACCAACCTGAGAGGATGGCAGGAGGGATGGAGTAATCTGCCCGGTATGCAGCAGCCCGTCTTTGTCAGGCTTTGCCCAGCATAAGCCCCAGGCTTTGAACAGACTGTCACTTTCTTGCTCCTAACAGACAGGGTACTTCTGCTGCGCCTGGGCTAACAACAGGCTGGCAGCCGAGTGTCACTGTGATTGTTCTGTGGGGAGGCGATGGATGTCCTTGGCAGTGGGCTGCCTTTAACAAAGGCAGACGCAGAGCCAGGCCTTACCCAGCCAGACCAGGTGCGTGAGGTTTTCCAGGCCCTCGATTCTCTCAATGATGTTGTTGTTCAGCTGCAGCTTCTGCAGGTTCTCAAACTGCCAGAGGTTATCTATGCGGAGGATGTCTGAAACAAGCAAAGCCCAGGTGTGACTAAGGCTGGGGCTTCCTGCCAGGGCCCTGGCAGACTGAAATGTACTCAGCCGGTGTCCACAGATGTCCACAGCTCTCTGCCTTCCATAGAGTGACCTGGGGAGGAGCATGTGAGTGTAGGACCAGCACTGTCACCAGGGCCACTGAGGAGGATCAGAGAGGTCTGATGTGACAGGGAGAGCTAGGCAGGTGTCTGTGTGGAGGTGAGTGTGGACTGCCCCAAGGACTGGGCTGGGGCTCCTGAGGAAACAGGTCTACCTTGGAACACAGGTTACAAGCAGGGGCTGGCATGGTGGGAGGGTCACTCAATTGGTTTTACTTTTGAAAGGCCATTTTGTAACATTTATTGAAATATTTACCATCTATGCCCTTTGACCTGAAATTTCCTGTCCCTTCCCTTCCCTTCCATTCCTTTCTTCCTTCCTTTTTCTTTTTTCTTGGGTCAGGGTCTCACTGACTGTCCTGGAACTCACTATGTAGGATAGGTTGGTTTCAGCCTTTACAGAGATTTGCCTGCCTCTGCCTCCCAAGTGCTGGGATTAGAGGCTTGCCTCACCATGCTAGTTAGACCAGCAAATTTTTTTTAAAAATCCATCTCCAAACACATGATAGAAGTATCTCTAGGTGTGAGAGCATAAAACAGCAGCTGCCGGGATGATCACTCACACACCAGAAAGCAGGGCCCAGACAGCTTGGCAGCAAAGAGACCCTGCAGTTAGAGGACTCGCCCTGGCCATGTAGCCATTCTTTCCCTGGGTAGGTCACAATGGCCAAAGCTTGACTTTTGTCACTGGAGGCAAGAAGTATTCTGAATAGTATAAATAAGCCCATATTGAGTATGTAAAGCTTAGAGGTCAGCGGAACAAATTCAGCGCCTCCCAGCTTTCCTCGTAAGCCATACACAGGCCTGCTGCTGTGTGCAAATACAGCGTAAAGAACTCTACTTGTTTTTATGCCTTTTCCAAAACTGAAAAAAACAACCCTGCCTTTTTTATTTTAAATGTATATGTGTTTTGCCTGCACATATGTGTGTATACCTTGTGTGTGCTATGTGCGATGCCCTTTAAAGGTCAGAAGAGGGTGTCAAATCCCCTGGAATGGGAGTTACAGACAGTTGTGAGCCACCACTGAGTGCTAGTAATTGAACCTAGGTACTCTAGCAAAACAGTCAGAGCTCTTAACTGCTGAGCTATTGCCCTAGCCTTCTGTATTAGACACAGAGAGGAACAGAAATAAATAAATAAATAAATAAATAAATAAATAAATAAATAAGTCTCTAAATGTGTGTGCATGCATGTGCACCCACATACATACAATATATGCACACAAAGTTTATATATCTAAATGCCCACTCAGGGTACTTTTTATATATGACCTAGAGATAGAACACTGGCTCTTAATATGTATGTATGTGTGTGCATATGAATGTGTGTGTATGTATGTATACATACACACACACACATATATGTATACACACACATGATTTATTAGAATGGCTTATAGGCTGTGGTCCAGCTAGTCCAACAATGGCTGTCACACACAGGAGGCAGAGGCAGGTGGAGCTCTGTGAGTTGGAGGCCTGATCTACATAACCAGTCCCAGCCAGGACTACAAGTGAGACCCTGTCTCAAAATAAGAAAAAAAAAGAAAGAAAGAAAGGATGGAACAGTAGGTAAAGTGCTTGCTGTGGGATCTGATGACCTGAGTTAAGTCTTAGAAGCCACAGTGGAAACTAAGAATCCAATAGTTGTTCAGTTCATAAGGCTGGATGCCTCAGTTGGTTTTCAGTATATGCTGGAATCTGAAGAAGTGGATTCTAATGCTAGTGAAGGAATAGACTTGCCAGCAGAGTAAGGACAAGACAAGCAGGCCAAAAAAAAAAAAAAAAAAAAAAAAAAGAGCTCCCTTGTCCTTATATAGGCTACCAGCAGATGGTGTGGCCCAGACTAAAAGATCTGGATTAGAAATTAATCTGCCAGGTGATGGTGGTACAGGAGGCAGAGACAGATCTCTGTGAGTTCAAGGGCAGCCTGGTCTACAGAGTGAGTTTCAGGTCAACCAGGGCTACACTGAGAAACCCTGTCTCGAAAACAAAACAAAACAAAAACAACCAAACAAACAAACAAAACCAGAAAAAGTTGGTCTTCCCACTTGAAATGATTTAATTAAGAAAAAATTCCCTCACAGGTGTGCCCAGCCATTTGGGTTCTAGTTAATTCCAGAGGCTGTAAAGTTGACAACCAAGAATAGCCATCACACCCCGTTAATCCAAAACTTTTGTCTTAGACTATACTCATTTAAAGCCATGAAATGATCTAGGTGTGAAGGCAGTTTTCAAAGGACTATTAAGAGCCTGGCATGGGGGCGCACACCTGTATCAGGACTGCAAGTCTAGCCTGGGGTATGCAGTAAGATCCAGCTGGGACTAGAGCTAGAGGCTTATCATCCTAACTACTCAGGAGGCTAAGTGAGGAGGCTAACAAGTGTAATGCCAGTCAGCTCAGTGAGAGCCTGTTTCAAACTGAAAAAAAGAGAACCTGGGACAGGTAAGGTGGTGGAGAGACAACTTGGTGGTTAAGAGCCCTTGTTTAGTCTTGCAGAGGACCCAGGTTTGGTTCCTGGCCCCCACATGTGGTTTATAGTCAGTCATCTGTAACTCCAGTTCCAGGGGATCCAACACCACCTTCTGACCTCTACAGGCACCAGGCAAAAGGTGGTACAAGCCTGGAGACATAACTCAGTGGTAGAACACCTGGGTAGCATGCCCAAGGTCCCAGCTTCAATCCCCAATACAAAACAAAATTCTAGTGACAGCTCACACTTGTCCAAGAGATGGGGTCTGTTGGTGAGGTTCTGAGATTCGGTGTGTGTGGCTACTTGACCCTTCACAGGTCTTGGGGGACACAGGATCATCTGATCTCCATTGCTTTCCCGTTGGGGCTGGAGTGGTTCCTTCTATTTCCTCCATGTCCTCAGGGACAGGTGGTACAAGAATCTGTTGTTTAGGTCTCTGTTTGCTACCAGATTTCCCAAACTAATTCTGTTTCTGTCTCGACATATTTCTGGAAGTGGTACTCAGTTCAGCCCAAGGCTCTTAGCCACCTCCTATTTCTGGTCTGGATTTTCCTGGCACCTACTAGGGCCCTGCTGTCTGACAGGCTGAAAAGTAGCCCTGACTCACCCTTTGTTGGGTGGCTTCCAGCTGGGACACTTTAGGTAGGTGGCTATGACACACCTGTACCTGGCTTGCCCTTAGACAACAGCAGGTGACATGGAAAGGCCCAAATACCCCAGTGAACAAGGGTATATCCTACCGCTCCAAATGAACTTCCCACCCAGAAGCCACCAGTTCCACTTCTGTGAGCGCCACCTTGGCAAGGCCATCATCATCACAGTAGAATCCATCTCACTAGATTCCCGTTCCCCGGCCCTGCATGGAGCCAGCAGGGGTTTATGAGAACTCAAGTCCCACTCTATCCTGTTTCTACTCAATATACTTGGCAATCCCAACTCACTATAAAAGCCAAATACATTTCATTGTCCAAGGCAAGCACCTGCTGACGACGTGACCTCCCTGCCTGTCCGTACACTGGCTTCCTCAGCAGGCCTTCTCAGGCTGGCTCTGGCCTACCTCTTGGCCTCCCACTTGTTGCTCCCTCCCTCCCCACCCCCTCCTCTCTCTCACATACACACAGACCGTCAGATCTCCTCATCTCCTTAAGTATTTATTCAACTCTCACCTTGGCAAGGCTCTGGCCACTGTAGAAAACACTGCACCCAACTCTGATTTCCCTTTTCTCCTTTCTTTGCTTTCTTTCCCCCCACAACACATACTGCCTGTAACGATCTAATTTCCTTGTCTTCTTTGTCTCCCTCACACCAACTCCACAAAGGTAAGGTTCTTTGTCTTTTGGACTGTGCTAAATCTGGGTGCCTGGAACAGCATCTGGCATCTCTTAGGCACTTGCTCAGCACTGGCAGAATGCCCATTAGGCGGGGAGGGGGAGGTGGGGAGGAAGTAGCTGCTCCTCATTCATTCCTTCCAGGGAAGCTGCCACCCTGGGACATCACTGGAGGCCACACCCAGGGGTCCTGTGGACTTATTTAAGGCCAGGTCTTCTTGCTTTTGGCTGTTCCAGCATTTGGCAAGGGACCATGTGCCTTTGATGTTGACTAAATGCCTAGACAGCTGCGGCCTAAGACATCAGGTCACTTTCTGGGTCCTCACCTACTCAGAAAACAGAGGGCTCAGGAGCCTTGGCCACCTCCTCCTTTCTCCTGCTCCTCTTTTAGGCAGTATTGGGATTGAGTCTCATGCATCATAAGCCTCCTACCACTGAACAATTTTCTCAGTTCATATATATATTCCTTTCTTTTATTTTATATACATGGGGTTTGGCCTGTACATATGTCTGTGTACTACATGTATATAATGCCTGTGGAGGCCAGAAGAAGGCATTGGATCCTTGGGACTGGAGTTACAGATGACTGAGCTGGGTCCTCTGGAAGAGCAGCCAGTGCCCTTAACCACTGAACCAGCCACCCCCTGCTCAGTCCTTATATTTTTGAGACAGGGTCTCACCGTGTAGCCCAGTCTGGCCTTGAACTGGAGGTCTTACTGCCTCTGCCTCCCGAGTACTGGTATTAAAGGCACGCGCTGTAGCGAGCTGCATGGTGTCACACCTGATGGAGATGTATAATCAACTCCTGAGATGGCTAAGGCCTGACCTATGCTATGATCACGCAATGATTATCAGCTGCCTACATATGCGTGAACCTATGGGCAGTGCTCACCTGGCAGTTCGGGGTTGGCAGCCCATGCCTAATTAAGGGCTGGGAGAGGTTTGCCCAGAGAGAAAGAGAGAGAGGAGAGAGGAGAGAGGAGAGAAAGGAGATAGATTGTTGTAAATAAAGTCCTGAAAACTGATGCAAGAAGAGCTCCGGGTGTTGCATTTTCCTTGCTGGTCGAGGGTGGACGCGACATGTACCAAGCTAAGCTCCCTCCTCCCTCTCACTCCTTCTGTCCTGGCTCACTGGGTCACACTCACTGGCTTTCCAGCATGACCCAGGCAATGTAGACATGTTGTCTCACTTAGCTTCCCAGCCAGAACTTGAGACAAGGAGCTACTTCCTGTTTCACAGATAGGAACACTGAGACAGTATCTGCCTGTCCTGAGCCATAGCTTCCACTGGGTTGCCCTGTCACTCACAGGTGCCTCCCTGCTTCAGGGCTCTCTATTTCCTTTCTCTCTGGACACCCTACGCATCCCCCCAAGCACTCCCTCCAGTGCCTACTCCAGAAATGTGGGGTCTCTTTGGTTCTGTCCACAAGGGATCCCTCCATTCCAAGGACTTCATTCCATATGAAGGACTCCATTTCAAGTCAGTGCGGAGTTAGAAGCTAGAGAAAACATGGTCCCTGGGGGCTCACTTAAATCTGGAGCAGGCCAATACTATTTTATTTTTTTCTGTTCTTATTCAGAACCAGGAGTATTGTGGACAAATTATGGAGCTTCTGGATGAATTTGATGCAGCATGCATACCCCCATCCCTGTGTCTGGTGGGTTTCAATACTCTATGAATTGATCCCTGACTCTGTAAAATCTGGGGATTTGAAATAGGGCAGAGAAAGTCAGGGAGGCCCTGCTGCCCCAGGTCACACTCCTGGCACCCAGGCACTTACTTTGGAAGTCCAGTTGCAGGGATAGGACATCTTTGAAGAGGATGCCCTCCTGCTTGGCTAGCTGCCCAGCCTCCTCCTGGGGGCCTTGCTCCCCAACAGCTGCCTTGAGCATGTCATCGTCCATCACCTTCGGGTCCATCGAGTCATACGGCCGGCTCATCTTCCCTGAGAAATTGAGTTCTTCTTTCACAGACTTTTCCTTTGCTCTGAGAACAAAATTGGGCAGTGTATGTTGTGGTGTTATGGACTGCTAGGAGGCCACAAGCTGCCTGCTCCTGCCCCTTGCCTGCTGTACCTTGGGGCAAACACATTGCCGGAAGGCTGCCCTAAGCCTTCCCAGCAGCCACCTGCAGGGGTTCATTTCTTGACTTTACAACCACAGTGGGGTCTCTACCTGGGCCCACAGAGCTGGTGCCCACGTGGGTCTCCTTAGCCTGTGGTTCTCAGGTTTCCTGTGGCTAATCTCTGACCTCTCTTTACCTAGGTCTCCTGGTTCAAGTCGCTGACAATGATCATGGGAGGTGCCAGCCTGCAGTGGCCTTTCTGGGAGTACCTCAACCCCAGGCAGACAGTCATGCATGGAGGAGTCACTGACTCAAGGTGGCCATTCATGTTCTTCCTTGAGAAATGGGAACTTTGGGGTCTCAGGATGAGGGTGATCAATGAGCTGACTGCTCATGTAGGGAGGAACTATGTAGCTAGCGCTCGCCAGGCACATGGGTAGGTGGACAGCAGGAAGAGGATAAGGGTAGACATAGACACATCAGGTGTTTACTTGCTGGTTCCCTAAGTCCAGACCCTGTACATGTTAGTGGATTTCTCACATTAATTTCTCTGTTACTTAGCTAGATCAGGATCAGTTGCTAACGGCCCAAAGGGGCCTTCAGAGGCACGGGGGTGGTGAAGGCAGAATCTGTATATTGGGTTAGCTGTACTTGACTGCTCTGCTTTGCAGGGTAGAATCACAGCCCTGCAGGGCTGGCTGCTCAGTCCCCACTGTGATTATTTCCAACCCCAGAAAAGTGGGGCCGTATGCTCCTGTCCGTCCACTGAGATTCTGCCCTCTGAACACTCTGGGAGTCCATCCTCCTCTCTGTTCCCACTTGCTTCTCACCTTCCTTTTTACCTTCTACCTTTGGTCCCAGGGCTCTCTGAACCTCTGGTCCTCCCCATCTCGATTTCAGGTGTGGCTTCCCTCTGCCTTCTATTCCACTGGGCCAGTGCAGCTCCTGCGACTGCTCCACCAGGAACCCTGACCACCTGACTCCCTTCTAAGATTGCCCCCCTCTTTCTCTGTTGTCATCCGTGTGAATGCAGCATATATAAGTATTCACTTTCTAGTCTTTCACTATCCCTGAGCAAAGATTCTGTGTCAGTAACTCTAGGGTGCCTGGCCCTTCCGTTCCCCAGCCCCATGTTGTGAAGTCTGAATTAAAACATTCCTTCCTGGAGGGAGAGTGCCTCACAAGACTCAGGAAGCTCACAAAGTTACAATACTAAGCCGCTACTGAAGAGTTTATGTAAGGCCATGCATGGTGGCACATGCCTTAGGCAGGAGGATCTTAAAAGTGTGAGGCCAGCCTTGGCCTATGTAGTGAGTTCTAGGACAGCCAAGGCTATGTAGAAGGACCTTGTTTCAAAACAAAACAACACCCCAAACAAACAACAACAACAGAGTTCATATATAAGTTCCGAGGAAGGAAAGACAGTCTTTGATAGCGGGGCTTGTAATTTAGACTGAGAGCTCCAGGATGCAACTGTCCTGATTTGTCACCCATGCTGGGATTGGCTTTTTAGCGATGCAGCTGCCTTTGAGTCACTCCTGCAAGCAATTGCGATGAGCTGGCTCACTAAGCTATGCTTGATGGGATGGTTTCTTTGGTCTCCTGTTGGTATCCTATCTGGGGTGAATAGATCTGGATATCTCCCAGGGTCCTTGCTTGTTCTCCATCTGTGCCCCCAACCCTTCAAAACCTCAGCCTTGTTTCCCTACTCTCTCCAGCTGACTCTTCCTCCTCAGGTGACTGACTGACTGACTGTCCTCCCAGGACAATTCTTGTGCTCACCAGCTTCCTAATCTTCCTAAATAATCTTCCTTAAAGTTTCTTGTAATTTACTACCAACCTCCAAATTTACTTCTGGGGAAATTTTAATGTTTTCCATTTGCCAGATGTTATCTGGAAAGCATTTGGAGCTTTTTTAAAAAAAAGGTGTTGTACTTTGGGAAATGACTCAATTCTGGTGTCAAAACTTTGACCTCCATTTCATCACTGTCCATTAGGTGTGACTGGCCAAGCTAGCTTCCAGTCAAGCTCCGCAGGTTCTAGGCAGTGTAGGACTGGTGTTGTCCATGTTCATCGTTCATGCCCAGGGCAGGGCAGGTTCTGACTGGGTGTCTTTTGGAAAATAACTCCACCAGCTCCCACCTTTGTCTTTTTCCAGTTAGGCAGGTAATCCCTTCTTCCCCCATTTTTGTAGGAGCTTGTGCCTGGCCTACACATCCATACTGAATAACTTCTACAAGCTATGAATAGCTCAGACAGGTCTTCTGTTTCAGACATGAATTAAATAGTCATACCAATATTTACTTACAAACAATGACAAATTAGGGCGGGCAGTGGTGGCGTGTGCCTTTAATCCCAGCACTCGGGATGCAGAGGCAGGGGGATCTCCGTGAGTTTGAGGCCAACCTGGTCTACTGAGTGAGTTTCAGGCCAGTCTCCAAAGCAAGAGAAACCTGTCTTGAAAATTCAAAAAAAGAAAACAAAAACAATGACAAGTTAGTAGGTGTGGGGAACTATGAAAGCACGCAGTAGGGACACTTGGCCTGGCCAGGGAAGACACAGTTTGAAGGATGAAAAGACCCCCCCCCCCAACAGGAAAGCAGAAGTGATGCAGGCCTGCACTGCATTTCTGTCCTATGATGCTGGGATGCTCCTACAGCTTATAAGGCAGAGATGGATCAGATTTTACTTTTAGAAAGCTCATTACTAATGGGTTTTCTGTCCCTCCCCCATAATAAGTTTCTCTGCCGATGCAGTAAACTAGATTAAGTTGAACTGAAAAAGTATAACAACAGGTATATTGGGCAAAGCAACTCCCCCTGGGCAGGTTCTCAGATCCCAGAGATGGAGGCCAGAGAAGTCACACACCCAAGACAGGTAGGAAAGTTTTATAGGCTGTAGGAGTGATGATGTTTCTACCACAAGATGGGTTTTTGCCCAAGTATGGTCAAAAGCTGAGTGGTTAGGTGGGGATTTGGTCAGCAGGCAACTTCAGGGAAGTCGCAGTAGCCATTAAGAATGAGGGAACTAGGCTTTTTGGCATTTTTCCTTTGTTCAGAGACTGAGTGTCAGGGTTTGGAGAGAGAGATGGGGAGAAGGGGGAGGGAATGGGGCTTCCAGGACAATGCAGGGGTGAGCCAGAGGCTCCAACCAAACAATTATAACTGCTGTGCCAAGAATTACAAAGGGAAGTGAGTCTAGCTAGGAGCGGCACATGCCTTTAAACTCAGCACTTGGGAGGCAGATGCAGGTGGATCTCTGAGTTTGGGCCAGCCTGGTCTACAGAGTGTGTTTCAGGCCAGATAGAGTTATCACAGAGAGACCCTGTCTCAAAAAAGAAGGAAAGAAGGAAAGGAAGAAAGAAAGAAAGAAAG
>NC_022014.1:38177152-38178097 GCF_000317375.1 Microtus ochrogaster
GGGAGGGAGGGAGGGAGGGGTTATGGGATCTGGGACATCTCTAGGAACTTAGTTTATATGTGGGACTAATCACTCCCAGTTTGAGACGGAATCAGTTTGTTAGGTTGTGCCCAAGCTAAGTGATTGATTGACCCAATAATAGTGTTAGAGAGTGGGGTGGGGGGAAGTTTAATAGAAAAATAAATTGTCCCTCAGAACTTTGCTAGGAGAGTTCAAGGGTCATGCCACAGATAGCCATGAGGAGCCCTGGAGTGGGTGAGCACTAGAGGAGATGGCGTCATGGTCTAGGCAGCCACGAGGAGCCCTGAAGGGAAAAACAAACCTTTCCTTTCCATTAGCTTCCTCAGACCCAGAGAACAAAGGATGTGTCTGACTCATACTGTTCTTTTTTTGGGTGTGTGTTTGTTAGTTATGTACCATGCAATCTGGCCTGACCTAGTCTGGAAAGCCTGGACAAGAGAGCACAGTTCCAACTGAAGTCTGTCTCAGCCCAGGTATGGGGGAGTTGGGCTTGCTCACAGCTGATGTGTGTGTGTGTGGGAGAGATCTTTGTGAGAGCTACAAGATCCCAGCAGCTCTCTATAACCAACCTTGAGAAAGGATACTGAAGGGGTGTGACCTGATTTCTGGGGGGTGACAGCAACAGCTGGGAATAACTCAGACAGAGAGGTTCTGCTGTTTCAGACTTGAATTAAATAAATCGTCCCAATATTTACTTCCAAACAACGACGAGCAAGTGGGTTTGCAGAACTATGAAAGCACATAGTAGGGATCTTTGTAACATTAAGGCTTTTCTAGATAGGCCAACATGCAGATTTATCGAAGGGCATGACTTCTAGTCTGTAGTAGAGCCAATTTTCCTAATCGCGACTCTCTTGTAACCAGCAAACTAGGAACAACCATGATCACAGCTCATTTTTCTTTTTTCTTTTTTTTTGGTTTTTA
>NC_022014.1:38178197-38198203 GCF_000317375.1 Microtus ochrogaster
TAGACCAGGCTGGTCTCGAACTCACAGAGATCCGCCTGCCTCTGCCTCCCGAGTGCTGGGATTAAAGGCGTGCACCACCATCGCCCGGCCACAGCTCATTTTTCTAACAATTTTTCCTAGGACAAGACCCAAAGAATCCTCTCCTATGGGGATTATATCAATAATTTATCCAAACAGGGGTCTGGTTGACTTGCCTGATGACAGTGTCCTTGGTGAAGACCAGAAGTAGGATGTGGAGAAACAGCAGAAAACTGCTTTGCAAATCAACCACGTAGCCTCTTCATGGGACAAAAGTCCAGGTTTCCTGGGAAACAGCAACCTGGGTCAGTTGGACCTGAAGCACCATGTAGATCCTATTGGCCATAACATAACGAGAATAACAGCAACGGACTGAGTGCTGTTTAACTCTCGGTGCACACAACTTGTATAATTGCATGTCAGCGCTGGGAGCTCCTGAAAAGGGAGCCCCAGTGTAACACAGTGGGAGAACACTTACTTCCCAGAGAGGAAAACTGAGGCCTTGGGGAAATTACTGTGAATTACTGACAGAGACTGCTATGGAACCCCAGGTTCTGTATTCTCCTTCTAAGTCCTTCATACAGCACCAAATGAAGTAACTTACTTCAGACCAAGAGGACCGGGTACCTCTTTGTCTATGAAACTGATCAGGCCAGGAAATTGGCAGATGGACCCTCTTCCTTCCAGCTTTTGCGGGCTTTAGGAGCTATACGTGATGATTTTCTTCTACTAAGGACTGATAAATCTCAGTACAACTGTAAAGTGATAGATGTGCTCACTTTACAAATGAGAAAGGCCCAGGCGGAGTCCTCACAGAACAGTTAAAAGACAGAATTGAATCACGCAACCTCTGATCTTAGAGTCGTCTCGGAGTTTAGCCTCTTGCTTCTTACCTTTCTAAGGACTCTCCTTGAAGTGGACGCGTCTCTTGGTTGGTTGCTGGGTAACCAAGCACCGCCACTCTGTTGCTAAGGGGAAGTCAGGCAATAAATATCCTAGGTTAAAGTTGACGTATCACGTGACCACATTTCTGGGTGGCGAAACGCTTCTAACACCAACCAGCCTTGAAGAAAACAAACGTCTCTCCAATCAGCACCGTCCATGCGCCGCAACTTCTAGTTACGCTATCTTATTTGGATGATGGACATGTCTTTTATCAAATCATAGTAAGGATTTTATAGACTGACAAACAGGCTAACGAATCAAAAGAAAGGAACCCCGTTTTGAGGCGGGTCCAGAGGGTTGTGCCGCTACGGCTGACGGGGACTCCAGTGACTTAGCTTGCTTTGTGCCCAATCGGACGCTGCGGGGTGGGTGGGACTTCACCGAGAGCAGCGTGCCGTCCAATCGGAGGCGGTCTGGGGAGACGCTGCCCAATAGGGATGCACCCAGAGGGCGAGGTCAGGCCGGCGCTCGGCGTTCCCGAGGGTGGGGCGGGGGCAAGTGTCAGTCAGGGCAGAGCGCGGCGCGGGCAGCGGAGACCCGTGGCACACAGGCATCCGGGCCGGAACGAGGCCTGCAGAGATGGAGTTCCTGCTGGGGAATCCGTTCAGCACCCCTGTAGGGCAATGTCTTGGTAAGGCCGCGCGTGGGGGAGGCGTCGTTTGAGCCACAAAGCAGCCGGCCGGGCTGGTGAGGTCCGGGGCCTCCTCCCCGCACAGATATCACTTCACGTGCGGCTTGGGCCTCTGCCAATAAGCGGTGTCATCTCAAAGGTGGACCAGGCATCCTTGTCACGAGGCCTCTGCCTAACGCCGGTGCCACCTCACCCTGCCCGGAGGCTCCCCTGAGGTGCAACTTGGACTCTGAGAGGTCCCTTGCATCCCTACCCATCAGGACCCAGCTTTTCCAGTCTCTCCCTAGAAGTAGTGCCCGTGCTGGTCTGCTTACCCTTGCATATTGGGTGGGAGATGTCACCGCGAGCAGTCTTCTCCAAGTGCCTCTTTCTCCCAGAGTCTTTGTGGAATGTCACTTCTTTCTTTCCTCCCCGTCTCTACTCATGGGTTCCAATGGCTCTGAGGCTGGGCACCTTCCCAGAAAATGTCCCAAGCTGCACGACTTCTAATTTGAGCTGCAACTCCGCCAGGCTGTAGGAGGGACTGGAGTGGGGGAGGCGCTCCGGGAAGGTGACTGTCTTGGCAGGGGGATGGCACGGGTCTCAGAGCCTCCTAGGAAAGAAGGGAGACCGGACGGCCGCCCTGCTTGTTGATAAGCACTCCCCTAGAACCCGGAAACTTGGACTCCAGTAGTGACTTTGCCAGAGACTCCTCTTGACCTTATCTCTTGTCTTTCACACGAGTGTTTGGGCATAAGATGTGGTGGGACTTTCCAAGTTCTCAATTTTTAACTTTCTTTGTTGATATGCAGTGTCTCCTTACATTGACTCTTGTTTTCTCGCTATATTAAATTGACAAGACTGAAATCTTGTTGGTAGTATAGTGTATAGTATTCAGATCACCCGTCAATACTATAAGGAGCCAGAGATGGACAGCATGCCCCAGAAAGAAAAGCACAGGCGAAGTGGCCACTGAGAAGTTTCCTTACTGAAAAAGCCACATGCAGACTGGGGCATAGTTCAGTGATTGAGCTAGCTAAGCACACACAGAATCTTAGGTTTGATCTCTAACATTGCAAGCAGTAAGTAATAAATAAGCAATTTGGCTTTTCACCCAAGGCAGGAACTTATGCCAAGAGATCAGTCAAAAATGATTAGTGTCTTTTAAAACTATGTTTTGGGGCTGAAGTGCTGGCTCACTGGTTAAGAGCACTGGCTGCTGATCCAGGTTCAGTTCTCAGCAACTGTCTAGTGGCTCACAACTAGTGGCAGTAATTTCAGTTCCAGGGGATTGGTTGCCCTCTTCTGGCCCCTTTTATATACATGGTATGTAAATGGTGCACAGACGTACAGGCAAACAAGACACTCACACCTTAAAGCTGGGTTAGCAGGTTGTGTGAACAGGGATCTGAATTGCCCTTATGGGTCTGACTAGTTCAGGCAGTAGAGGTTTGCTTATTTTCCTCTTTGCATATGAATTTATAACCTACTTTTCAGTCTTTAGAGGGGCCCATGAACTTACTGAGGCTTCTTCTGTTGGTTAACTGGTACTTTAGGAACATTTTGTTCTTTTTGGTTCAGTGTCTCTCATAAGTAATCATGGATCCTGGGACCTGAAAGTCTTTTTCTATTTCTGTGACACTTTGTTCTCTGATGCTCACTCGAGTATCTCTCTCTTTATTTTTTTTCAATTGTATGAGTTTGTTTTGCCTTCATGTATGTCTATACACCACTTGTATGCCTTGCACCCCCAGAGGCCTTGGAACCGGCGTTTGAGACAGCGGTGGGCTTCCATGTGAGTGCTGGCACTAAAACCTGGGTCCTCTGGAAGAGCAGCCAGTGCTCTTAACCGCTGAGTCATCTCTTCAGACAGCCCTCTCTTTTTGAAAAGATTTTGTTTTATGTATATATGCGTGTGCATGTGTCTGTGTGAGTGAATACATACATGTTTGTGTATGTGGGTGCCTGTGGAGGATAACATTGGTCCCTTCACGCAAAGTTGCAGGCATCTCTGATCTGGCGGATGAGGGTGCTGGGATTCTTTTTGCCCCCATCTTCAAGTGTTCTTTTACTGTGGTCCACGCTCATTTCTCAATCCAGTGTTGAGTTCAAGCCAGTGAACTTGAGGGTTTTGTAGGCCTGGGGAGGGAAGCTGGTAGGTATAGAGCTGGTAGGTATAAAGGGCAGAATGTCAAAAGGGGAAATAAGGGACATACGGGTATTTGAATGGCCGTAAAAAAATAAATAAATGTGCTAGATGTGGCCTGAGATGAATGACCTTGGCTGTAGAACCTCAGAAGATTGTGGAAACCTTCAGAACCCAAGAGTGACCGGCGGAGCGAAAAGCAGGGAAGGGTGACAGGGAGACTTGGGTTTAGAGTGCTGTGGTTTGAAGGGGTGATATCTACCAGCAACTGGTATCTTATCTGGAACACTGTAGAGACTCAGTGAACTGGACTATCTTTCTGTTCATTGAAGAATAATTAAGTCAGACAAGCATTTTCTATCTGAAGAGGCCATGTGATGTGACTGGTTTATGACCTGTGAAGGAAAAATACCCTCCCAGGCCGTAGTCCGCTCTCACCTGTTGAAAGACGCTTGAGGGGCTGGATATATGGTTCCTGTTAAGAGCACGTGTTGCTCCTGCAGAAGACACAAGTTCAGTTCCCAGTGTTCACACGGCAGCTCATGACCATCTGTAACTGGAGTTCCAGGGGATCTGACACCTGTTTTTTGGCCTCTGTGGCGTGCACGTGCTACAGATACATATATACAGGCAAACACACAGTACTCATAATAAATAAATAGATCTTAAGAAAAATAAATTTGATCATGAGGATGATGAAAGGTCCCTGTTGCTAGGCAGCCAATAATCAGCAGGTAGGACTTAGTCATTTTAGTTTGGAAAAAATGATAAATTGACACATTGAAGTTTTAGTGGATATTCTGTAGTATTGTGGTAAAGAGTAAACATGATTTTCAGTATTGTGATTTTTTTAAAAAGTATGTACATATGTTGGGAATGGTGGTACATGTTAGTAATCCCAAGTGGAGGTGGAGCGGGGGGGGGGGGTCAGGAGTTCAAGGCCAGCTTCAGCTTCATAGAGAGCCTGAGGTTGTTGTGGGGCCCTATCTCAAGACATCAGCAGCAGTAGCAAAAAGTATGTTCTGGGGATAAGGGAAGGGTATGCAAAAATAGCAGCCACAGGCTAATGCTTTAAACAGCAGTTGGGACTGGAGAGATGGTTCAGCAACTAAAAGCACTGGCTGCTCTTCCAGAGGACCCAGGTTTGATTACCAGCACCCACATGGCAGCTCACAACTGTCCGCAACTCCGGTCTCAAGGATTTGAGACTCTTCTGGTACTGTGGACACCAAGTATGCCTGCGATGTGATGCATAGACATATGTGTATAAACATACAAATAACAAATAGATAAATCTCTAAAAAATGTCAGAGCAGCTATTGTTCTTGCAGAGGACTGAGGACTGGATGCCAGTACCCACATGGTGGCTCACAGTAGCCTGTAACTTTAATTCCAGGGGAACTAATACCCTATTCTGGACTCCATGGACTCCTGCATGCTTGTGGTGCACATCCATGCACTCTGGCACACATGCACATAAAATAAAAATAATTTTTTAAGACAATACCTAAAAGCAGTTCTGCAAGGATCGTTTTTTTCTTCCAGCTGTTTTGTCATAAGTTGTCCTTCCCACTTTACAGATGAAGAAACTGAGGCTCAGAGGAGTGAAATGACTGCTTAGCTGGTAGGTGAGAGAGCCAAGATCTCTGGTCCTGAGGTTTAGGGCTTTGGGAGAAAACACAGCTGCCTGGACGGCTGGTGAGATGTAGGAGTTTAGAAGATGTCAGAAGACAGTGGAGGGTAGGTGTGAGTCTGAGGTACTCTTCAGGGCAAGAGAAGGGTCTGGTGAGCCTTGAATGGGCAGGGAGAAGGGAGAGGACATGGGCTCATGACCACCAGACGAGAGAGGTGGCTGTGGGGAATGTGGTAGGTAGGGTTGAATGACAAGATGAGCTCTGCTCTGGGTGGGCAGCTGTCAAAGATGACTTTTTTTTTTCTGTGCTAGGATTTCAAGCCAGTTCCGTGACTTTCATTGATTGACTTCAACTTTTAGTTTCTAGACTTCATTTTCCCACCCATAAAGTCCTTATTAGCTGCGCGTGCCTCATACCTAAGTATCTTGGTCGATTCTGAGTACCTGTAAGGTCTTGGGAATACAGGTGTTTGTGGGGTTATGCTTGGACCCAGGGCCTTATGAGTGCTAGGCAAGTGTGGGTATGCAGATATTTAACCACTATTAAGGAGCCTTTAGGAGAGAAAACTTCCTCACTAGACTGTGTCAAGAACACAGTCTGACATAGCTGCTCGTGCATTTCATGTCCGGATCCTGTCCTTGATTCTGGAAGGTGCTTGTTAGTGGAATGTGTAGTTTGGAGCTGAGAAGTGGGGGAAAATTAAACAAATTCAGGGTATGGCATAATCTCAACCTTCTACTACTTAGAGGCGGATGAAGTTGAATACCACGTATCAGAAATTTCCAAGTCAGACCCGTGGTGTCCTGCAGATGCCTGCCATTTTCTTTGTGTTGGCTAGAATTGTTTTCAGGTATTCAATTCAAAGATCATCTCTTTATATTTTATTTCTTTGCATTGAGTGTGAGGAAGATGAATGGCTTAGTAAAGTAATAAAGTAAGTACAATCACTAACCTCCTCTGTCTGTGATCTCCGGTAGATGAGTATTACTAATGGAGTTGATTCTTCTTCGAGGGTGCTGCTCTTCAGTGAGAACGCAAATCACTGCTCATGATGTCTCTTCTCCTCTTTCCGTAACAGTGCTTTAATGACTGTGTTCTTTCTACATTGGACATGCCGTGTTACTGAGTTCTGTTTCCAGTATCAGTATGTATATGAAAATGACAGTATAGCCATTTTTTCATACACAAATATAAATAATATAGTATTTTTAAAAGTAAAAATAAAATAAAATACTTCAGCCACAGACAGCCACAGTGTTTGTGCTTGGAGGCTGGGCGGTGTTGGATATGAAGTACTTCCCGGTGTCCTGTGAATGGGAGATGATGAACTCCAGCCTGGCTATTTATACTAAGAATAATTAGTAGTCCCTCTGAGTGTCGTAACAGTTGGCAATTGTGCAAAACCCTTTGGCTTTATCATTTTCCTTAATCTTTACAACTGTGTGAGATACACAGGAGGACACTGAAAGGAATGAACACTGTCTCACTCAGCACCAAAAATGTGCACAGACTCTGTGCACAGACATTAAAGGCGTGCGCCACCACCGCTAGGCCCTTTTTGTCTTTTAAGACAGGGTCTCACTATGTAGCTCTGGTTGGCCTAGAACTCACTATGTAGACAAGGCTGGCTTGGAGCTCAGAGGTTTGTCTGCCTCTGCCTGCTGGCCTCAGTACACTTTTAAGTAGGTTTGGAGGATCAAGCTTAGGTCCTTACATGACTGAGGTGTTCTTTAGCCCCTGTTTAACCATTTTAAATACATGGTACAGTGATAGTGTTGCTCATTTTTGTGGGGGGCCATCACCACCATCCATCAGCGACTGCTTTATTTTGCAAATAAAAGAACATCTGGCCGGGCGATGGTGGCGCACGCCTTTAATCCCAGCACTCGGGAGGCAGAGGCAGGCGGATCTCTGTGAGTTCAAGGCCAGCCTGCTCTACAGAGCTAGTGCCAGGACAGGCTCCAAAAACACAGAGAAACCCTGTCTCGAAAAACCAAAAAAAAAAAAAAAAAAAAAAAAAAGAACATCTGAAGTCGTTCTGAAAGAACATCTACTGGACCCATTCCCCAGCCCCTCGCAGCCGCCATTCTGTTTCCAACAGTATAAACTTCACTCGCCTGCCTCTGCCTCCCGAGTGCTGGGATTAAAGGCGTGCGCCACCACCGCCCAGCTTCCCCCAGTACCCTTCTGTCCCCAAAGAAATGCTTTGTTTTTTATTGTGCTGGTGTTCAAATCCAGAGCCTGAGCATGCTAGGCAAACACTGAACCTCTGAACTATGTCCCCAGCTCTTCTTGGCTAAATACCTTGCAAATGTAATTTTCTTTAATTCTCACTAAATTCCAGGTTGATAATATTGTTCATATTATGTATGTGTGTGCATGAATATATATTATATATTCATATTATGTATATATATGTATAGTTTGTTTGTTTAAGAGACGTGGACTTGCTGGATGGTGGTGGCGCACACCTTTAATACCAGCACTCAGGAGGCAGAGACAGAGGCAGGTGGATCTCTGTGAGTTCAAGGTCAGCCTGGTCCACAGAGAGAGTTTCAGAACAGGTACCAAAATTATACAGAGAAACCCTGTCTCAGAAGAGAGAGAGAGAGAGAGGGAGGGAGAGAGAGAGGGAGAGAGAGAGAGAGAGAGAGAGAGAGAGAGGAGAGAGAGAGACTTGATATGTTACTTAGGATGACCTCCAACTCCTGGGCTCAAGTGATCCTCTCAACATAGCCACCTAAGTAACAGACTATAGTGCATACCACTGTGCCTAGTGTGACTCGTGTTTTATTGTCTAGGGACCCTAGGCTAGGAACCCTACAACTGAAGGACTGTCCTCAAGGTTCATGGTTTATAAATGTCAGAGTAGGGACTTGACTCCTAAACTGCAAGGCTCAGTGATTATTTGCATAATTGAGTGGATGGATATTTGAGTGATTAAAAGGGCTGAACATTTAGGAATAGTTGTCTTAAACCCAGATTAGTCCTTGTACCATTAATGGCTCGCCCAGTTCTTCCTAGTAGAATTCTGTGATCAAGCATCCTCCCCAACAGGTTTTCTGATGATTGACTTGAAAATGTGCTTCTTCAATCTCCCTGAGGCCTTCTCCCCAGAAGGGCTGTGAAGTCCACTCTGAGTTTGTTGAGTAATAGCAGTTGCAGATGGATAAAGAGAAGGAACTTAAGCAGACACTGGATTGTAAAACACTTAAATTTTACAGTCTTAAAGGTGTCGGCTAAACTGGGTTGTGGTGGCGCATGCCTTTAATCCCAGCAGAGGCAGGCTGATCTCTGTGAGTTCAAGGCCAGCCTGGTCTACTAGTTCCAGGACAGGCTCCAAAGCCATAGAGAAACCCTATCTCGAAAAAGAAATAAAAAAGGTGTCGGCTGCTGTTTTAACCATTAGTGAAGGGCAAGCTTGGTAGTCTTATAGGCATATCAAAAATTCTCTTTGGAGTTTTATTTTTAAATTAAGTTCAATAGAGAACAACTCACTCTAGCCTGGACTAGTCTTGAACTCAGTGTAGCCCAGGCTGGCCTTCAACTAACTCAGTGATTTCTTTGCCTAAGACTCCTGAGTACTGAAATTGTAAGTGTGAGCCACCACATCCAGCTTGAGAGATTTCATTTCAGAAAATGGGACTGCAAATCTTTGAGAGCTGATGGCAAGAATAGGGACCCATAATAGGAATGCTGTTAAGGCTTTTTTCTTCCCCTGCTTCTCCAGGGAGAAATCATACAGTTCTGGCAGATCACTAGTCAAAATAAGGAAATGTGAAATTGTGCTGCTGGGGACTTTGAAAGCTGAATTTGCTAGTGCCTTTCACAGAGAGACTTAGTTTCTTAGGTTAACTTCTGAAATTCTCCTTTCATAGATTTGTGTGTGTGTGTGTGTGTGTGTTTGTGTGTGTTTTGCCTGTATATTTATGTATGTGTACACTACAGGCATGCCTGGAGCCTGCAGAGGTCAGATGAAGGTCTTCCCTGGGCCTGAAGTTGCAGGTAGTTGAGCCACCATGTGGGTTCTGTGAGACCAAGTGATCATACCATTATGCCACATTGCCAGCCCCAACCTTTGAAATTCCTAAACCAGCAGCTCAAAGAATTAAAGGGTTCTAGATAAAAGAACCCCACCTTCCTTTGGCCTAACCCTCTCATTTGGCCGAATGAGAATAGGGGAAACAGGTCCAGGGAGGGTAGGCCTATGCTGTTTTTACGCTCACAAATACTTCCAACACCAAAGCATGGAATCCCCCTCCCCCATACAAACTGGGAATCTATAATTCTGTTCAGTCCTATATTTCTGACTACGTGGAGTGAGTTCAGACTCCATTGGGTAGGGATTGATGCCTATATAACCACCTCTACTTCATACATCAGTGAGCCTTATTTACTACCCTGGTGCTTCTAAGTAGCCAGCTCCGAGTTAGGAACTCTACGACACCTTCCTCCGTCTTGATAGTTTGCCATGATAGCTTACAGAACTCAACACACTCTGCTCCCACAGATGTGAAGGATTCATTCCATGAACAGCCAAGTAGAACAGTGCATAGGACCAGAAAAGGAGGGAGAGCATGAGACTGTTTACACCTTACAGTGTCCACCATCTCCCAGGACCTCTGCATGCTCTAGTCTGGGCTCTTCCAACCTAGGGGTCTATGGAGGTGGCAGTAGGGTAGCCATAGCTGATTACACACCATTGTCCATAGTCCTTTCAGTGAGATGGGGTAGTCATGGACTGAAAGTTCCAACCTTCTGAACCTGCCTTGATCTTTGTGGCAACTAGCTCTCCTGCTGAAGCTATCTCAGGGTCCCCCACTCCTAGTCATCCCATCCATGTTGGGCATGCTGGCACATGCCTTTAATCCCAGCTTGGAAAGAAGAGGCAGTCAGATTTCTTATTTTTTTTAACTTCTTTATTGAATCTTGGGGGATTTTACATTATGCTCCCCAATTCTGTTCACCTCCCAGTCCTCCCATATCCCCCCTTATCCCTTCTACGCCCATCCTTCCACCATGAAAGAAAACAAGGTAGTTAAGCAAGCCAACAAAAGCAAGAACAAAAAAACCAATAAACCAAAGCAGAACAAAACCACACCAGGAACAGAAAAATCTCTGCTTCTCCTTCTCTCCTGCCTTGCCTCTCCATTACTTCTTCATCTACCCTTAATCAAAGCCATCAGCTTGACTGGCAAATATTCGTTGCAATGAGTCACTGGTCTGGTTCAAGGCTTCTGGATTTTGGTACATCATCCTTACTGGGTCCTCACCAGAGCTCCTCTGGGGTATCCTGTGGCCACCCAGAGCCTTGAAGGTCTTGCAGTTATCATTCCACAGGATCAGTCCCTTCACAAGCTCCAGCAGGTCCCAGATGGGGTAGATGCTAGGGTGGGTCAACCCAAGGCCCAATTGTGGGCCTGCTTGTTAGCCAAGCAGGTCAGATTAAGCCACTGGGGCCATTTGACTTGGGTGTGGAGGCGGGATCTGTTCCTCTATATACATGTCCTCAGAGTGGGTTCGTCCTCACCTATGGTGAGGGGTGGGGGTCCTCTCTCCTGAGTGCAGGGGCTAGTGAGAGACAAGGCCAGCTTTCCCAGGGCAGTGAAGGGCAGGCCTGGCTCAGCATAGCCCTCTGATTTCTACATGGTTCTAAGGCCTCCTGAGGACACTGGCCACAGACATCAACACAGACCCCAGCTGTGGCTGGACCACAAACTCAGACATGGTCCTCGGCAGCAACCTGGGCCGGGATGACATCCTGGCTCTGGGTGGAAGGAATGGCCACTCAGGTGGGAATGGTTCTGATAGCCATGTGGCTGCCTCAGGTTACAGCCCCAACCCTGGGTCTCTCTGTGACTCTTGATGTCAACGTGGGACCTGGACTTCAGCTCAGATCCCAGGCTCCGTAGGACCATGGACCCCAGCATGGTCCTTGGCAGAAGCTGGATCTGGTTGTCACCATTGCTCCCAGAGGCTATATGGCCCTGAGACACTAACTTGGCTCTTAAACTTGGGTGTCTGCATGACCTTGATGTTAACAGGAGCATTGGACATCAGCACTGACCCTGGCTGCAGTAGGGCCATGGGCAGTCAGGTTTCTATGAGTTCAGGGGCCAGCCTGGTCTACATAGTGAGTTCCAAACGGCCAGGGCTACCCGTTTCTGAAAACAAAGCAAAACGCAACACCCTTCTGCAAAGAGAATGCAAAACAAAGCAAAAGACATTACTCCGGATTGTGTCAGGAATCTGAACAAAGGCAATACATGTTTCTCCTGCCATTGTAGGAACCCTCCCAAGGTCCCATACTGAGTCAGTTTTATGACATCCACGGGACTTTTATTTGCGCATAATTTCTTACCAGTCATTTGGCTATTTGTTATGGTAGAGAGGCTCAGTGAGGCAGTATCAAGATGCCATTTAGTGGAAGGGCACTTGACTCACGCTTATGGAGCCAAATACTTTTTATTGTTTGGAAGTTAATCTCCTGATTTAGACTACTTGGTAGGAAAACAGCCTACCTTCAGGTTTGATGGCTTAAATGAAACTGTCACCTTTGGCTTCTGTTTTATTGGCTTTTTCTGGCACTCATTTTAAACAGAGAAATATCTGAGGCTAGGGCCTGGGAAGTTGGGATAGGTTAGTTAGTGCTCTGCTGCGGCCTTGCTGTGTGACTATGGGTAGGTCCTGTCCTACTTGTTTGCGTATTTGAACAACAGGTTCTTCAGGTTCATTCCCGTCCTGCAACTTAAGGAACAAATTTCATAAGATGAAAGGTGGCCTTTAGTTTGTCTTAAGACTTTTACTCCTCTGTAGGAGTATTCTTAAGAATTCAGTTTATATATGTGTATACACATACACTTCATACGTTTATTTATACCTGTGTATATGATAAATTTGTGTATTTTATAATAAGTATTGTAATATTATATATTTGCTTTCTGATGTTTTTTTCACTGAGATACAGTTTTTCTTTTTTGTTTTTTGGGACAGGGTCTTATGTATAGTTTTCTTATGGGAAATACAATGTTCAAATCTTAGTTGTTATGTTTTTGACAGGTGCATGCATTTTGTATTCTACACCCTGCCAAGACACATTCTATCAATCTCTTTCAAGAAAGGTTCTGCGCCCCCCCCCCCCAGCCCCTTCCCAGACAGGCTTCCTGTCAGCATACCTGCTGAGGCAGTCACTGATCTTGTCTGTCTTTGTAGGTGAGTGTTGTCTGTCTGGAAGGGTAGTTAAATGGAGTCACATGGTGTGCGCTGTTTTTGTGCTTAATCCTTGTGATACGCTGACAGGTTTTCTGCTGCCTTCTGGCCCTGAGAAATCCTATACCTGTACCTGCTATTTTCATCACCTGCTACCCTGAAAGGTCATGAAGCTTGGCTTCCTTCCAGCCTTCTGAGCTGCTACGATTGAGAAGCCAGGGCCCTCTGCCAGGGGCCCACCATATTGTCTGCTGAATGTGCTGGAGGAGATGGAAAGAACAGTTTGATTTCCAGATTCTGGGTTGAATTTGTTTCTATAATTGTTGGTGTTGCAGGCGTCTCACTTGTCAGCTGGGCGCACATTCTATCCACCAGCAGACAAGACTAACTCTGACACCCGAAAATGTCACTTGTGACGGCACATTTCTAAAAGGGTGTCCATGGGTGCATTCATTTCAGTCTCATATATACACGAGACAGATTGCTCCAGGGGTGAGCAGTGTCAAAAGAAGGGAGGTGAGGAGGCCGGAGAAGCACTATGAACCTCCAGGCTCTGTGGATCTCTTGTCTGCAGACTGTGCAGCTAGTGTTTGGTTGTTTGAGTATTGATGATGCCCTTAACATTGTTTCACCTGGGTTTCTGTCTTCGCTGACTTAGTCTACCCTGTTCTTCCTGACCAGCTGCTCTTAGCTGGCGTCCTTCCTTTGTTCTCCTTCCCTTTCTACATTGTGTGCCCTGTATGTGGGACACACCTGCTAGAAACCTCCTGGGCTCCCCATCTCCTGAACCACTCATGAACTGGGCCTGGTACAGGAGGCCCTCACACACTGGGCTCCTTCCTGTCTCTTTCCTTGCAGACCCCTGCAAGCACTCTGCCGTTCTGTGCTTTCCCTGGCTGTGAGCAGCAACGTTCATAGTAACATGCTATGGCCCCTATGTAGCGGTCTCACTTGCTTGTGGTTAGATCTATAACTCCTTTGGGGACTAGTTTGGGGCCTTCTGCTGCCAACAATTGCTAATCTGCTGTGGTGTACCGCATTTTATATGTATTTGGTAAATATCTGATTATTTTAGTGTGATTACTAGCCTTGGGTTCTGGAACGGGGTTTGAGAGTGCCCTCTCCAGCTGTCGGCATACTTCTAGTCTCCCTGTCGTCTGTATGAAAATATGGCGGAGATGAGGACTAGGGATTTACACTGAGACTGTACTGGAGGAGGAGAGGATGCTGAAGTGTTGGAGGAAGTTGCCTTTCCTCATTGTGGTGCTCAGTGGGTTATAGACTCCAGTGCACAGCATACATGTTTGGAACCAAGTCTGTTTCTTGTTTTTCAGCTTTCTCAATGGATGTTTTAAGATGTGATCCTAAAAGTGAGCTGTGTAATTTTACCTCTCATGACTTTCTTAGAATAAAACACCCCGATAGGACTGAATTCCAGTGAGGCCCACAGCACAGCCTGCTGGTGTCACCCATCTCTCCTGGCTTTGTGTGGAGTTGTGCATGAGTTAGGCCAATGAGTTCAGGTGTGAACTGTTCTGCCCCATCCATATGCATGCTGCCTAGCACAGGTCAGGACTCAGGTAAAGCTGAGGACTCCCTCCAAGAAAGAGGTCAGCTGTTTTATGGGGACTGTGGTTCTCTGTTCTGTCAGGGCTGAGAGAGTGACATGGGACACGTTTGTCTCTGGCACCTTTTGGGAAGAGTGTTAAAAATCACCTGCATCTTCCTGATTAAGTCACACTCCAGTGCACAGAGCAACTCTCCAGATGTGTGACTTTATTTTTGCAAAATATACATGAAAATAATGTAATATTTGTCACCATAACTATCTCAAATGCAGACATTCACATTTAATGTCCTTGCACAGCCATCACAACCATTCATTTCCAGAAGCTTTTTTAAAACCTTCCTAACAGAAATTGTATGTTCATTAAACACCAGCTCTCCATTCCCTCATGCTCACAAGCAACATTCATTCTACAATCTGTCTATGAATCTGACCATTCAAGAGCCTAATGAGACTATACAGCATTTGTCTTTTAAAAGCCGACTTACTTGCTATATCTTCAGGGCTCATCCATGCTAAAGTACATGTCAGATTTTTTTTGAGACAGGGCTATACTGTGTATCCTTGGCTAGCCTGGAACTCTTTGTAGGTCAGACTGAGCACAAACTCACAGAGATCCTCTGTCTCTGAATGCTGGGATTAAAAGCATGTGCCAGGGCTAGAGAGATGACTCAGTGGTTAAGCGCACTACCTGCTCTTCCAAAGGTCCTCAGTTCAATTCCCAGCAACCACACGGTGGCTCACAACCACCTGTAATGAGATCTGGTGCACGCACGCAGACCACTGTATAAAAGCATGTGCCACCACACCCAGCTTTTTTTCTTTTTAAATGCTGAATAATATTCCATTTTGTGGACAGTTTACATCTTACATTTATCTACTGATAGACCCTTAGGCTAATTCTACCTTTTGACTGTTTTGAATAATACCATTATGAATAGGGGTGTCCTAGTTAGGGTTTCTATTGCTGTGATGAAACACTACGACCACAAGCAAGTTGAGGAGGAAAAGGTTTATTTGGCTTGTGCTTCAACATTGCTGTTCATCACTGAAGGAAGTCAAGGTAGGAACCTGGAGGCAGGAGCTGATGCAGAAGACATAGAGGGGAGCTGCTTACTGGAGTGCTTCCTCTAGTTTGCTGGGCTTGTTTCCTTCTAGAACCCAGGACTAGTTCAGGGATGGTACCACCCACAATGGGCTGGGCCCTCCCCTATTAATCACTAATTAAGAAAATGCCCTACATGCTTGCCTACAGCCCAGTCTTAGGGAGGCATTTTCTTAATTGAGGTTCCCTCCTCTCAGATAACTTTAGCTTATGTCAAGTTGACATAAAACTATCCAGCACACATCTGTTTGAATTCTTGCTTAATTCATTTGGGCACATAGCCAGAAATAGAATTGCTGGGTAATATGGTAAACCAACTTTTAATTTCTTTCTCCAACTTTTAATTTCTTTTTAATTTAAAAAAAATTTGTGTGTATGTGTGTGCATTTGTAATTTATTTTTAACAAAGAAATTAGCATTTTATTTTTTTACCCAAGGAATTATCAATATCTTAGACACAAACCACATTTGGCAAATAGGATAAACTGCCCTCCTATTATCATGAGCTGATGATATCTCAGTGACTTATGACAACGAATACAAAAGAGACAGCAGTCTCTAGAAGAGCAGTAGAGAGCTTAACAGAACTTGTTTTTAAGTGCATGAGGGTAAAACCAACTATGAGAAATATTAATACCATTGCTGGTTGGAGAACATAGCTGAATGCCTCAGCAGTGGGCGCTTGGGTTTCTAGTTAGCATGTAAGAACAGGACATTTTAGTCATGGGATGAAGAGCAGCTTCCGTAGTTCCTCTCAAGCACACTGTGGACTTTGCGTGAATCTTGCTGGTAACTAGCTTTGCTCATAAATAGCCAAGATCCGTGGCAATGTCACATCTCTAGTAAACCTCAAAGTATTTCCATCTGAAAATTTATGCAGATTCCTATTCCTTCAATCTTAACTGTGTTTCCTTCCAGGTCCTACCAGGTTCTACATTTTACGTTTTAAGATTTGTGCATTTGGAATTAGAATTGACTTTTCAGATATTAAACATCACAAGCCATTTCATACACCAAACCCTAGCCAGCCAACTTTTTTTTTTCTTTTTCGAGACAGGGTTTCTCTGTGGTTTTGGAGCCTGTCCTGGAACTAGCTCTGTAGACCAGGCTGGTCTCGAACTCACAGAGATCTGCCTGCCTCTGCCTCCCGAGTGCAGCCAACTTTTTTAAAAAAAAATTTTTTTTTTGAGACAGGGTCTCTCTCTCTCTCTCCCCATAACCTTGTCTGTCCTTGAACTCACTGTGATCTGTGCCAGACTGGTCTCAAACTCACAGAGATCCTCCCGCCTCTGCCTCCCAAGTGCTGGGATTAAAGGTGTGTGCCACCGCACCCAGCTTGCTAGCCTACTTTTAATTTCTTGGTGCATCTATATACTGTCTTCCAAAACAGTCGTTCTGTTCTCAATTTGTACCAAAAGTTCACAAGGGGTCATAGTTCTCCATGTTTTTGCTAACATCGTTTTTCCTGGTTTTATTGATAGTAGCCATGTTAATGAGTGTGAAAGCTTTTTACATACCTTTAGTAGGTATGTTATGAAGCACCTACTGGGAACCAAAATTAAGGATGTGTTTCTAGAGGAGGGCAGAGCATCGAAACCATGGGTAAAATACTCTGTTTTGCAGCATTTCGTAATTCCTGGGATGACACTCTTATGGTGGTTCTGACAAAAAAAAAAACTGGTTTCATTGAAATAGATGCTAGACAGCTGGTGCCGTAGGTTTAGAGGCAAGATAGAACCAAGAGATGTGGGAGGTCATTTGTGGTTATATGACAGAGCAGAAATTAGAGCACTTCCTTAGGCTGGTGGCATTGACTTGTCTCTGATTGATTTCATGCTTCCCAGTGGGGCAACTTCTTGCTGTGGATACCTAGTCAGGCAGGTACCACCCTGGGACACAAGATGAGGGACAAGCCTTTGCCCCAGGACCCTGAGTGCCTTCTTTGGGGCTTAGCTTAGGAGTTTGCACTGAGAGATACAGAAGCACATTGTTTCAGAGTCCAGGGTGAGTCTGTGTGATAGAAGAGAAACAAGGCCAGTGGGAGGCTCAGGAGAGGTGGCTATTCTACTGAGGATGGTGTGGAGAGAAGAGTGTTCCTGAGGCACCTGGACCTGGTTTTGAAGGATGAGCAGGAGTTGACCAGAGAGGAATAAGGGAGTGTGGAGAAGGAAATAGATGCCCCCTCAGATTTCTACTGAAATCACTGACTGAGGTTCTTGTGTGAGAGAATGTTCCAAGGAGTCTTCAGTCTTGATCGACTCAGGGTACTGGGTTTGATATGATTCCTGGCTCAGAGCTCTATCAAGGGATTGGACAGAGGCTGCTGAATGGGGAAGGAGTGGTCTGTTGGGTGTAACCCTTTAACTATCAGCTCTGTTTTAGTGGCCATAGGCAGCTTTGGGGGGAAAGTGTGCATAGCAACCTTTCTCTTGGGTTGGCAAGAGGAAGAAGTATGCTGTGTCTTGGGTAGCTGGGGAGGTCTTCCCATGGGATTCTTCTGCCCAGAGGTGATGTCTCTGGCTTTTTATGCCAGTTGGGCATCCCAAAGCACTTTGTTTGCCCTTTATTCAATTTGTGTGACAATATAGACCCATTCTTGTTTCTTAAAAATTAGACACACTCGGGAGGCAGAGGCAGGCGGATCTCTGTGAGTTCGAGACCAGCCTGGTCTACAAAGGGAGTTCCAGGACAGGCTCCAAAGCTACAGAGAAACCCTGTCTCGAAAAACAAAAAACAACAAAAAAAAAATTAGACAGTATAGGGACCTCTGTCCTGTCATGAGTAAATATGTTACCACCCTCGCTGTACTCACTCCAGGAGGTGATCTTGGCAGCCACTTACCCAGAGGTCTCCTTTCTATAAAGGATCCGGTGTAGGCTTAATTTTATAGCCTGTACTTGTCATGGTATTGCATGTTTTTGAGATCTTGTCATGGCAGAATGTTTAGATCTACTTTGTGCATGGCAATCCACAGACTAGATATTCAATTACACAGACATTCTCCTGCTGGGCAGTGGTTTTGGGTCCTTAAGCAACATGCCTTTGTACCTTTTTTTTGTTTTGTTTTTCGAGATGTTGTTTTTCTTTAGCCCTGGCCATCCTGGAACTTGCTCTGTAAACTAGGTTGGCCTCGAACCTCAAAGATCTACCTGCCTCCGCCTCCCAAGTACTGAGATTAAGGGTGTGTGTCACCACCACACGACAGGGAATCAATTCTTGGTGCCATCTGCCTGCCAGTTATGAGGCAACTGAACTTCTGTTGCTCCCCTTTGGTTACAGCCTTTTATATACAGACTTTAGTTTCCTTCACTTTCCTGTGACACATCTGGTCTCCTTTTCAGAATCACAGCATCTTTCCAAGTAAATGTTACTCCTTTTCATTGCTAAGCAGTAATGTAAAGAGAAGTCAGATGCCTCATGCATCCTTTCATTAGGGTCAGAACAAAGAGGCAAAATGCTGTTTCTTTAAATCTGAGGAATACTCTCAGAGGTTGAAACTTAAGATTTGGTTTCAGACAGTTAAAAAAAAGAGCTGGGTATGTGAGGTGACTGCCATTTTTGAGGGGTGCTGGTCATTTACTTGCAGTACCCCAAGGCAGTATTATTTTTTTCAGGTTTACACATGGGTCTGAGTTACTTGCCAGAGGCCTCTCAGAAAGTAGGCGACTGACAGAACATACTTGAACCCACATCTGGCCCATGCATGCTAAAGACAGTACCTGGTTCAGTGGGGCTCCAGGATCTAGAGACACCGTCTGCTATGGTTTGAATGCAGTTGTATGTGTCCCTCAACGCATCATGGTGTAATGTTCAGTCTCTATTAGGAGGTAGTAAGCTGGTGGAAATCGGTTCTAATTGTTGTTTAGAAGGGTGCCTTTGGAAGGTGTTTAGGGTTAGATAAGGTGGAGCTTCCATGACTGAACCCTGGGGTATTTATAAGAATTGGGAGGGAGACCAGAAGAGATGCATATAGGAACACACGCTTTCCCTGTCCCTTGCCGTGTGATTATCTTGTGCTTCCCTGCAACCTCTGCCTGCAAAAGGCTGTAATGAGAGCTACAGTTACAGAGCAGTAACTGCCTACTGATCTTGACCTCTAGAATTATGAGCTACAATAAACTTCCTTATAATGGAGCAATTCTGAAATTTCCATGTTATTGGCATCAGACCTGGATTTACCTACCATGCTCTAGAGCTTTCTCCATAGAAGTGAAGATGAAATGGCCTCTCCTTCCTACTAGGCCCTTCCATCCCACTGGCCCCAGAATATGCATCTGGTTTCTTTTCTCTCCCTCCCTTCCCTGTTCTCCAAAGCATTGGCTAAGAGTTTCCCTTCATCCTTAGGGCATTCTCAGAGCTTCCCTTCTTTATGAGCATCCTGTGCATATATTTTCATGCATTGATTCTTCTTTGTTTTTTTCTTTTGAGACAGGTTCTTTCTATGTAACTCTGAGTAGCCTGGAACATGCTATGTATATATGCTAGGCCAGCCCTGAACTTGTAGAGACCTGCTATTGCCTCCCAAGTGCTGGGATTAAAAGCATGTGCCACAAAGCCTGGCATTTTTTCCCTAAGGAATAAAATCTTCTTCTTTATTTTATTTTTCTTTTTGTCCTTGTTCTACTCTGTTCTTTTTTGTTCTGTTCTTCTACCCCCATGTTTCCCTTCTTCTGTTTTCCTGGTGTCTTCCTTCTCCATCTTCCCTGGTGTCTTCCTTCTCCATCTTCCCTGGTGTCTTCTCCATCTTCCCTGGTGTCTTCCTTCTCCATCTT
>NC_022014.1:38198333-38205577 GCF_000317375.1 Microtus ochrogaster
CCCTCTTCCCTGGTGTCTTCTCCCTCTTCCCTGATGTCTTCCTTCTCCATCTTCCCTGGTGTCTTCTTCTCCATCTTCCCTGGTGTCTTCCTTCTACATCTTCCCTGGTATCTTCCTTCTTTTTTTATTGATATTTATTGAGCTCTACATTTTTCTCTGCCTCTCCCCTCCCCATTCCAACCCTCCCCCAAGGTCCCCATGCTCCCAATTTACTCAGGAGACCTGGAGTTTTTCTATTTCCCATGTAGATTAGATCCATGTATGTCTCTCTTAGAGTCCTCATTGTTCTCTAGGGTCTCTGGGATTGTGATTTGTAGGCTGGTTTTCTTTGCTTTATGTTTAAAAACCACTTATGAGTGAGTACATATGAAAATCGTTTTTCTGGGTCTGGGTTACCTCACTCAAAATGATGTTTTCTAGCTCCATCCATTTGCCTGCAAAATTCAAGATGTCATTATTTTTTTCTGCTGTGTAGTACTCCATTGTGTAAATGTACCACATTCTGAAAGATCAAAGTTTAAGGCTGTCCTCTGGCTAGTTTACAAGTTCAAGGTCAGCCTGGGATCCATGAGTTAAGTCTCACAAAAGAAAAGAAAATTTTACTTTTAAAAGTAGTGTCAAGAGGGGCTGGAGAAATGGCTCAGTGGTTAAGAGCACTGACTGCTCTTCCGGAGGACCCGGGTTCAATTCCCAGCACCCACATGGCAGCTCACAACTGTCTGAAGATCCAGTTGCAGGGGATCTGACACCTTCACACCAATGCACATAAAGTAAAGTTAAATAAACCATAAAAAATATTAAAAAAATAGTGTCAAGAGACTGGAGAGATGGGTCAGTGGTTAAGAGCACTTGCTGCTCTTTCAGAGGACTGGAATTCAGTTCCTAGTCCCATCAGGTGGCTCAAAACTACCCATAACTCAGCTACAGGGGATCTGATGTCCTCTTCTGGCTTCTATGGGAACCCACACTTGCTTGTACGCACCCACAGACAGACAAACAAACACACACGAAACAAAAGTACATCTTTTAAAGTAATATGAAATGAGGTGTTTGCTAACTGTGCAGTAGTGAAGTACCACACTTTAGGTGGTTTTGACAAAATTTATTTTCTCATGACTCTGGATGCTCAAAGTCCAAAGCCAAGGTCAGGCAGGGCTGACTGCCTCTTGAGACCTCTCTCCCTGGCTTTTGCAGAGGCTACCCCTCTTCTTGTTCTTTCCCCACAGAGCGGTTCCTCTAGGCCTGAGATTTGGTTAGGACTGCTCTGACAGCTCTTTTAAACCCAGCTTACAAATGGGAGGGACACATTGACTCTTCACATTAGCTAGGTAGAGACCGCTGTGGATGGAAGGCAGTTCTTTCTATCTAGGTCTGTGTTGAGTTTTTTCTCTTCCTTGCTGAAGACTGTATTTAATGTTTGCTGTTATGTGGAGGGGAAGTAGTATTTATTATTAAGCACCTTCCTAACTTCTAAGCACTTTCTGTAAAAATTAGACCAGCATGGGAGGGTGACATTTAGAGAGTAAAACTAGCCTGCTGCTGCCTCTGGTCCTACAATTCTAGTTTAGGGTCAATAATTCAGCAGCAGCACAGGCCAGACTTGGCTTGCTGATTTTTGCAAAGGATTGTGCTTCTTTTCTGTTTTCCCTCCTTTGTAACTGTGTTGAGCATGCTAAGCACATGCTAAGCACACACTTTACCACTGAGCTACATCCTTAGCTCCAAAATTATATTTTAAATTTGTAAAGATCAAGATAGGATGGAAACTAGACAAAAGAATTGATGAAAATTAAACAGAGCTGTGCATGGTTGTGCATACCTTTAATCCCTGCACTCAAAAAGCAGAGGCAGGTGGATAAATTCCAGGACAGTCAGAGCTACATAGTGAGACCTTTTCTCAAAAAACAAAACTAAACTAAAAAAAATTACACAGGTGAGAGAAGCCAGACACAAAAGGCCATGTGTTGTCTGATTGCATTTGTATAAAATGTTCAGAACAGGCAAGTCTATATTCAGAAGAAGTGGATTAAGTCGTGTGAGCCTGAGAAGAGATGGGGACTGCAAAGTGACCACTAATGGGGTCCAGGCTTCTTTCTGGGATGATGAAAGATCCCAGAGTTTGAGATGGGGTGTCTCTCAGTTGGTAGTGCTCTTACAGTCCTGGTAGAGCATGCTTGGAATCCGAGCTGCCATCCAGAGATGCACTACAGAGCAAAACAGAAACATCCTGGAGTTAATAGGAGAGCTGCTTGTACAAGTGTATAAATACACTAGATCTCACAGACTTGTGTCATTCAAAGAGTGAATTTTAGCCAGGCAGTGGTGGTGCATGCCTTTAATCCCAGCACTCAGGAGGCAGAGGCAGGAAAATCTTTGTAAGTTTGACGCCAGCCTGATATACAGAGTGTTCCAGGACAGCCAAGGCTATACAGAGAAACCCTGTCTCGAAAAGCAAAAAATAAAAAAAGTAAATTTTATAGTGTATGAATTATATCTCAACAAAGCAGTTGTAAAAATAGAACCATGTGATAGTGAGAATAACTTTTTTTGAACTTTGTTCCTTTTTTGCCCTTTTATTGAGTCAGGGTTTCTCTGGAGCGTTGGTGTCTGTCCTGGAACTTGCTCTTGTAGACCAGGCTGGCCTCAAACTTATGGAGATCCACCTGCCTCTGCTTCCCGAGTGCTGGGATTAAAGGCGTGTGCTACCACACCTGGTTGGATTTTCTTTTTTAAAATTTATTTTCATTTTTAAACGTTTTAGATACTGTATTGTTATATAATCCAGGGTGGCCTAGTATTCTAGACAGTCCAGGTTAGCCTCAAGCTCAAGATCTTTTTGTGTTCCTCAGATTTTCAGTAATTATTTTAATGTATAAAAGCCAGGGTCCTACATTTCACTAAGATTACTTAGGGTACAATTTTGCATGCAAAGAAACTGTCCTTGAAATAACAAGGAAGGGGTCACTCTTACACTTAAAATTGACTTCACTGAAAGAAATGACTGAAGTGTGTAAGTTGTCATAGGAAATGAGCATGCACGTGCTGCTAGCAGTCAGGCTGGCTCCATGTAACCTGCTCCTCTAAGAGGGTCTGTCTCCTTGTGTGTGGTGGACCTGTCACTGCAGTGATATAGCTTTGTTATTTGAGGGAGTCCACAGACAACAAAGTCCATGCCTTGAAATCCATGTGAGATCGTTTTCAGAATTGCTGGTTCCATGTGTGACTTGTTTTCAGTCCAAAGCCAGGAGATTTCTGGGCCATATATATTTTTAATGTATGCTAAATAATTCATTAAGGTTGCTCGTGCTTACCTCACTTCCAGCTTGCCTGCTTCTACCTCATTTTTAACCTCGTGGAGCCTTACAGCAATCTGTTTCCTGGCTAATGTGTAACCTCGCGGAGCCTATAGCAATCTGTTTCCTGGCTAATGACCACATAAAGTCATCTCAGAAAGGAAAGCTGAAGACTTTCATGTTACCTTTGCCAGTTTGCGCTTTCAGTCCACCCTTTGGTATTTGCAAAGGTCAGATGAGCTATTTCGGTGTCCATGGCCCTGATTAATGGGAAATCCTGCATTCTCATTGGTCCCCAAGGATGAAGGATTGGTGTGGTGGTGGCAGGCAGCATCTGCTGGAATGTCAGAGCACAGTGTTGGGAATTGGATGAGCAGCAGGCAGAAGGAGGCGGTGCTCCTCTGACGCTAGCCCATGAGTTTTCCTCTTCTGCAGCCATGCAGACATCTCTAAGAGCGTTTGTTCTTCTCCATTAAGCTGTGTTGCTAGGGATTTAATGTGGAAAGTACAAGTCGCTCCTTCCCTTAAGAGGACTGTGGGCTGTTTGTCAGCTTCCTGCTTCCTTAAGTCTTTCTAAGCTCCCTGTGAGCTGGCATGCTTGTATTTAGCTTCTCACCCTCCTTTGTAGATGTTGTTTTTTTTCTAACTTAAATAAAACTTGCTGTGTTGGCATGGAGATTTTTAACCAGAGAACAGGCCTTTGTGCACTGGGGAGAATAGCTTTGAATAACATGGGAGTTGCTTCCCATCCAATAGCAGATGGTCCACATTCATTTATCTTGTGACCTTTCTTTGCTTCTCAGACACCAAATCTCTGATCCCAGGGATCATAAATATTCTTTAGGTTTGCAGCCATAGAGACGAGGAGAGCAGCAAGCTGTGGGTATCAGTCCCCACTTGTTAGAACGTTCTCCAGCACTAAATCAGAATCGTGTAGCAATGGACTTTATGAACATCTGAAGGACACCACCGCATGCCTGCCTTGGCCAAGGTCAAGAAGGAGCCCTCTGCTCAGCTCTGCAGCCTCGCCTGTCCAGTAACCTGGCAGCTTTCCCAGCAGCTGCTTCTAGACACCATGATGATGGGCACAGACCCTTTTTGCCTGCCCAGGGGGTCTCATTATTAATGTCTTCAATAGTGATAAGGCCACCTGGTGTTAGTCACCTTGCCTGCTGCCTCTCCACTCCCTAGCACCAGCTTTCTCATCAGGAGGCAGACCCTCAAGGACAGCATGGGGTGCTCTGAGAACAGGCACACACTGAGATAGATGGGGGGAGGATGCCTACACAGAGGTGATCTGAGCTAGTACCTGAAGCAGGCCACCAGGAACCGGGTGTGTGTGTGTGTGCTAGTAAGAGAGTGTTAAAAAGGCCCACATGTGGATTCTGTGCAGAAGTGAGGCCAGGTGGAGACAACCATCCTGAAGATCAGGAGGGTAAAATATATTTGGAGTTAAGTGGAAAGCTCTGGAAGGTTTTGTTTTTTGTCCTTTTTTTTTCTTTTTGAGACAGGTCTCACTATGTAGCGCTAGCTGTCCTGGAACTTGCTATGAAGACCAGGCTGGTCTCAAATTCATAGACATCTGCCTGCTTCACCATCCTAAGTGCTAGGTTTCAAGGAAGAAATGAGCTACTATGCCCAACTGCTGTGGAAGGATTTTAATTTTTTTTTTTAATGTGTATGGATGTTTTGCCTGAATGTGTGTCTGTTGTACATGTGCCAGGTACCCATAGAGGCCAACAGAGGGCGTCAGATTCTCTGGAACTGGAGTTACAGATGGTTGTGAGTCACCTTGTGGATGCTGGAAACTGAACCCAGGTTCTCTGGAATAGTAGACAGTGCTCTTAACTGCTGAGCTATCTCTCCAGTTCCTCTGGGAGATTCTTTTGGTTTGTTTTGGTTTTGACATTTTAGCCCTTTCTTCCCCCCTCCCTTTGTTTTTTTCTTTCTCCAGCCCAGAATTTCTCTTTGAGAATGACCATTTAGGAGCAATGTAGAAAGTAGTCCAGGAGGAAAGAGAGGGGCCGAAGTGATGCCACCTGCCCACACCTGTGGCAGTGATGGTGGGAGGCTGGAGGCACACTCCTGCTGCTTCCCCCTTTCTTCTCAGCCCCACAGTCTCCCTAGATCCCCACATCCTTCCCACTCTCAAGTCTTGTTACCTTCCTGAGGCCTCCTCTGGGCACTCCAGTCAGCAGGGCTCAGCCTCCCCCTGCACCTACTACAGTTCTGCTACTGTTTGGCTCCCGATGGAGACTGCCTCGTGCTCCTAACTCCCTGGCTCAGATTAGCCACACTTCGGATTGTACATTAAGGCAAGAAAGAAGGAAGAGTACCTTAAAGTGACTCTTAAAGTGTTTTAGAGGGGACTTAGGGTTTGGGTCAGAGCACACCCAGTTTGAGACCTATCTTTGCTTTTCATATTCTTATGATGAAATGATTTGCTGGGTGGTGGTGGCGCACTCCTTTAATCCCAGCGCTTGGAAGGCACAGGTAGGTGTAGGTGAATCTCTGTGAGTTCAAGACCAGCCTGGTCTACGTAGGGAATTCCAGGACAGGCTCCAAAACAACAGAAAAACCCTGTCTCAGGAAAAAAAAAAAAAAAGATTAAATTTTTTTTTCTTGTTTGTTTGTTTCTGCTGTTTACATTCTTATTATGGACAGTTTCAGACATCATTGTGGTAGGGGAGACAGGCTCCAGCATGACTGTGCACTCTGATCCAGTGGGTCTCACATCAGCAACCCAGTTGTGCTTATTCACTCGTCCTCCCTCCCACCCTGCATTTTTTTGAGGCAAATTTCAGACATTATGCAATTTTACCCACAAATGCTTTCATATATGTCTGAAAGTATGGGCTTTTTGTCTGAGGTCTCACTCTGTCAGAGCCCCAGTTTTTAACCTGTGATGGCGAATCCTGTCACCTTAACAGGATTTGGAATTGCCCAGGAGACACTTCTGAGCTTGTCTTTGAGAGCATTTTCAGAGAGGGTTAATTGAGGGGGACAGTGTACCCTAAATGTGGGCAGCACCATCCTGTGGGCTGGGGATCTCAGACTGAGGAAGGAGGTCGGAATCAGAGGGTAAATGACATCTCTGTTTTCTGATTGTGGATGCAACAGGACCAGTGGCCTCACGTGGCTGCTGCCACAGGAGAGCTGTGCTCCTACCTAGCCACAGTGACAGAATATTATTAAACTGTGAGTCGGAATAAATCTTTCTTCTCCCAAGTGCTCTGCTCAAGTATCTTGTCACAGCAACAAGGCAGAACCTAGCCCAGCACCCTATTCCAGTGCTGCGAGTCAAGCCGGCACCGCCTTTGCTGGGATGCTAATGGCTAGCTTGTTGCTTCAGTTTGCAGCACATCCCTTGGATCTGTGGGTGTGCCCCAGTGGTAGAGAGTGTGCCTAGTGAGTGTAAGGCTCCAGGCATTTCCAGTCTCCAAACCTACAACCTTCAGAGCAGATGAAGCCAAGTCCCGTTTTCAACCTTAACACTTACCAATTCTCTGTGCCTTTTGGAACATGTCACCGGTCTGTAAACCTGGCAAACAATCAGTCCCTCACAGTGTTATGGTAAGATTTCAACGAACAGTGTATGGGTTGGCATATGATAAGCTCTGAGGACCTGCATGTCGTTTCTGAGTCTCATTGCAGTCCTGCACAGTCACTGCTACCCATATTTTACACGTGAAATGACTGAGGCTTAAAACCAAGGTGAACAAACATTCCCGAGGTCTTGACTAATAAATTGCGAAGTAGGCATTTGAGCCTAGATCTGACTGACCAGAAAGCCCTGGGCTTTTATCACGGCTGCTATTGATTGAACCTTGGTCTTGTGAGAAAGAACATGGAAGGCAGAGGCAGGCGGATCTCTGTGAGTTCGAGACCAGCCTGGTCTACAAGAGCTAGTTCCAGGACAGGCTCCAAAAACCACAGAGAAACCCTGTCTCG
>NC_022014.1:38205677-38235591 GCF_000317375.1 Microtus ochrogaster
AAAAAAAAAAAAAAAAAAAAAAAAAAAAAAAAAAAAAAAAAGAGAGAGAGAGAGAGAGAGAGAGAGAAAGAACATGGAGATATTGGGTCAGGCAAGCAGGGTATCTGATCCTGGCCTGGATCTGCAGTTTTAAGCCTATGCTGATTTTTACAAACTTAGGATCCCAGGGACAAAGATTCCTTCCACATCTCCTGCCTTCACCCATCTCTTATTTTAGGAGCTTGTTGTACTGAAATGGAGAGAAGTAAAGAGAGCAGAATGAGGAAGAAAAGACAAAAGTAAAAACTTACCATCAGCTCTTTGCTGCTTTTGAGGAAAAGAGGCCAGAACTCTTGTTATTGATGGAATTTGTTTTCTATTCAGTCCAGGTTGGGAGTAATCGCCAGCGATCATCTATTTCCACTGTAAAACTGCTAGGGGTGGAAAATGTGCAGATAATGCAGCAGAAGCCAGGGTCCCGCCCACCGTGCTGGATTTCTTGTTCTGCAGCACTGCCTCTTGTAGTGGGCAGGTTAGAGACCCACAGGGGGGTGCAAGAGCTAGCCACAGCTATGACCTGCTGCCCTAGCATCCTAGTCCTGAAAGATCTGGGATTTTTTTTTTTATCTTTTTTGTTTTTTGTTTTTTGTTTTTTGTTTTTTTTTGGATTTTCGAGACAGCTTTTTGGTTTTTTTTAAAAACAGGGTTTCTCCGTGTAACAGCCCTTGCTGTCCTAGACCATACTGGCCTCAAATTCACAAAGATCCACCTGCCTCTGGCTCTCGAGTACTGGGATTAAAAGCATGTACCACCATCACCTGGCAAAAGATCTGGCGTACTGTGGGCCACCTTGCTAGCTTTTCTTGGTGTGTTTCATTCTTATAGAGTTGTGGGGTTCCTAGTTTTGTAAACAAGGATGCTGAGCAGTTAGAGATTTGTAGCCAGTTCTCTTCTGTGTCCTACAGAAGCTTCTGGAACTTGCTGATCAGTGGCATCCTGCCCATCATGTAAAGAACAGAATTACCAAGTTGGAATGGGGCTGGGACTTTCCCCAAGGTACCCAGGCACAGGAAGCCTTGCTTCTGAAATGACTTTTATCTGTTTACTGTGGAGATGGCCTCCTCTGTGGATGCGGAATACCTTGGATGTCATCCTGGACAGCCACCTTCAGTGATATAACTTTCCTCAATAAGGCAGGGGAACAGAGTTAAGCCAAATACTGCGAATCCCAGTGGTACATCTCTTATAAGTGTGACTTACAAGTTCCGTGGCAGAGCCTCCCTTTTAGGTAGAAACACAAAACCCAAGATGACAGCCTGACTTTCTTGGGATCCAGCCAAGTAAACAATTTGAGATGACCCTCACACTTAACTAGCTAACACTTTGGGCTGTAGTCCAAAATCATTATGGGATACAGTTAAAATTGTTCCCTCCGAAACCCTCTGGCTACTTATTTGAATTAGTGAGGTTATGCCAATGACAGCCGTGGAGACCAGTCTGTAATTAGAAGAAGTTGCCTTGAACTTCACAAGAATGGTTTTCCTCTGTGTCTCGGGTGCCTTTCTACCGCAGTTCTCGCAGCTGTACCTTATTCTTGCTTCTTGTTGTTCAGAGTCACGGTTCATTTCTCTTCATGAAGCCCCTTCCCAGTTCTGCAGTCAGAGTTCTGGGTCCTGAGTGTGGGGGCTGGTCTGAAATCCAAGCTCTTTCTCTTATCAGGAGTATGGATTTTTGGAGAAGTTACCTCTTTTTCCTGAATCTTGTCTCCTCATTTACAAACTGGGTCTGCTGTCTACTGAGTGGAGTCATAAAGCTTCTGTTTGTTGAAAACCTTTGCTGTGTGCCAGTTACTCTGTCTGCTTAACATGTATAAGCTCATCTGAGTAATAGCTGCCCCAAATTCCTTGGTTTAAAAAAAAGTATTTTTAATTTTTTTTATTTTTATGTGTATGAGTGTTTTTCCTGAATGTATGTGTGTGTACCATATGCATACTTGGTGCCCTTGGAGATCAAGATAAGGTATTAGATCCCCTAGAACTGTAGTGTGAGCCACCAGGTAGATGCTGGGAATTGAACCCCAGCCCTCTGTGAGAGGAGTAAGTGCTCTTAACTGCTGAACCTTCTCTCCAGCCAGAAAGTCTTTGTTTTTTATAGTATATTTCCCTTTTTTATCTCCAGCTGGTCTCAAATTCACTGCCCTCTTTCCTTAGCCCTCTGAATGTTGGCTTATTTCCAGCTCTATGTATTATAAGATTTTCTTAAACTTTTTTTTGAGAGTATTGGCTATTTCAGTCTTAGCACACACTTTAAAATCCCAGCACTCAGGAGGCAGAGGCAGGAGGATCTCTGAGTTTGAGACTACCCTGGTCCCCAGAGCAAGTTCTCTAGGACAGCCAGAGGAATGTAAAGAGAACTTGTCTTGAAAAACAAACAAGAAAAAAATTTAGAGTCTGACAGAAATTTCCTTATATTGTTTATTCAGTTAGGTTCAGAATTGTAGTTGCTGTATAGTGTCATATTTTGTTTGGGATGTACTAAGGCACGGTATTAGTTTACTGATGTGTCTTATGGCTCTTTTGATTTATGGACTCTTCATCCAAGTGTTTTTCATTGTAGTTTATGTGCTAAAGAAACTAGAACATTTTTCTGTAGTGTTTTCTACAGTCTAGATTTTTATTTTATTTTATTTTATTATTTCTCTCTGTCTCTCTCTTTGGGGTTGGTGTTGCACATATATGGAGGTCACAGAATGGGTTTGTGGAATTTACCTCTCCTTCCCTTTACTTGGGCTCTGGGATCAAACTCGAGCTGTCAGGCTGGGTGGCAAGTGCTTTACCCTTTACGGCTGAGCCAACTCACCAGGCTTGTTTTTTTTTTGTTGTTGTTGTTTTTGTTTTTTAATTAACTGAGCCATAGTCTGGACTTCGCTGACCATATCTCCATGGTGTCGTTTAGCATGTTCCCATTTCCCTCTGCCCTGCATGTTTTTTGTACGTTGGAAGTTGAATGTAGAGATTGATCAGATTCAGGATCAGGTGTTTTGTTTTGTTGGAAATGGGGTCTCATGTAACCCTGACTGTCTTGAATCAAGGGTGGCCTTGAACTCCTGATCCTCTTGCTTCAGCTTTCTAAGTACTAGACTTACAGCTACATGTGTAAGCTGTCAAACCTTGTTTGGGGTCCAGTTTTTGACAGACTTATTGCAGAGATTGAATAGTTTTCTTTCAGGTAACTCTTAATATTGGGTAGTCTTTCTGTTTGAAGTGTTAGCAGTCAGCCATTGGTGGTCAGTGCCTACATACACTCATTTGATAGGAATTGTAACATGGTTTTTGTCTTAGTTACTGTTCTATTGCAGTGAAGAGATACCATAATTAAGGTAACTTATGAGAAAAAGCATTTAGTTAGGGGCTTACGTACAGTTTCAGAGTGTTAGTCCTTTATCATCGTGGCAGGGAACATGGTGGCAGGCTGGCATGGTGCTGAAGTAGCAGCTCAGAGCTTTTACATCCTGATCCACAGGCAGCAGGCAGAGAAAAAGAGACACTGGGCCTGGAGAGGATTTTTGAAACCTCAAAGCCCATTCCCAGTGATACACCTCCTTCTACATGGCCATGCCTTCTAATCCTTCCCAGACAGTTCACCAATTGGGAACCAAGTATTCAAACATTTGAGCCCATGGGGGCCATTCTCATCCAAACAACTAGAGTTTCTAAATTAAGCTTAATTATTTTGAGGCCTGTTTCTTATGATGCCTATCACAGGCTAGGCACCAGAAAGTCCCAGTAAGTACTAGTGATAGTGAATAACTGGACCGGGAATACAGCTTAGAGGTGTAGTACTGTGGTACTGTCTAGCATGCCAGGCCCCAGATCCCATCCCATAGAACACAAAATAATAATAATGATGATGATGATGATGATGATGATGATACAGCAAAGGGCAAGAGCAACAAGTCCCAAACAATAACTAGAAAATGCTTATCCTTCACTAGACTTGTTCACTGATTAGTTACTGTGAAATGGTTCTCCCTAGGAGAGGAATGAGGTCATGCCTTAAGCTCTGTGCCCTTTCTGTTATCCAGAAGTCCAAGCTTTAGTTGTAGTTTTTGTCGCTGAGTTGTTACCTGATATGCAGAGCACTGAGGGGTGTCAGGCAGCCTGGGTGCAGACTGTAGCTACTACTGTGCAAGGAAGTGATGGAGGAAGCCTCAAACTTGAGTATTCTCTTCAACTGTACAAGCAAACTGCCAGCTTTTTGTCTGGAGTCAGTCTCTGCACCCATAGTAAGCATTGCTAGAGAGGGACCTTGAGACCAGAGAGGTTGCCTCACTCTGAAAGTCCTGGGGAAGGGTTAGTTCAGGTGGAAGATGTGTTAGAAGCTGCCTGCATACCAAGGCCTTCATGTGACTGCTTTCAGCCTATACTGAGCAGCTGTGTTATAGCTATTAGTGAAGGGCTCTGGCCAGGAAGTCAGGTAGATAAGGGTACATGCTCATGCGCACATGTGTGTGCATGCATGTGCATCATATCACTTCTCTGGGCCTCATCTTCCCAGTGTGACAAAAGTGACACTAAAAAATTCCCACCTTAGTCTTAGGGTAAAGACTACATAAGTAAGAGGTGAGACATCTTGTTATTTTAAGAATTCAGTCAGGGAGGCTCAGCCATTACTTCTGGCTGGACAGATTTGTGAGCTATACACATACAATATACATAAATAAAAATAAAGGTCTTTGTGGGGCTGTCGTGGTGCACTTGCGAGAAAGAAGCAGGTGGATCTCTGTGAGTTCAGGGCCACCCTGGTCTATAGAGCAAGTTCTAGAGCAGCCAGGACTGTTTTACAGAGAAATTCTTCCTCAAATAAAATAAATTAAAAAGGATTTATTAAAAAGAACCCAGTCAGGATTCGTTGATATTGACTTATACTTCTGGAATTCGCCCCTGTGTGTTTATGTGTGTGGGGCTGGAAGTGGAGTCTGGAGAGGGCTGCAGTGTCTTGAATCTCATGGTCTCTACTTGAGAACCTTGTCACAGTTTGAATGCCTGTCTTAACCTTCTGTGTTGCCTCTCCTGTTAGTCCTTTATTGCATAGAATATGCTAGTCAGGTTGTTGTCAGTCTAATGAGGAATGCAGCTTTGGACTGCTGCAGTGAAATCAAAGACCCCAGTGTCTTGGAGGTAGAAGTGCCATGGGTTGCCAAGGGCAGCATCATCCCTTTCAGGGCACTCTGCCAGGTGGCTTCCAGCCCAGCTTTGTGTGTTTCAGGGATGAGAAGCTCCTCACTGCCCACAGCACATCCACTACTGCTCCCTTCTCAAGAGAGAGGTCTTTCTTAATTTTATCTGAAACCTGTCTCCTTCTCATTTCACCCTGCCAGTCGTTGGCGCTCTTTCCATTGTACCGTAGAGCATGAAGGACAACAGAGGGGAGTGCTCTTGACAGCGTACCTGGAGCAAGCCTCCCAGAACCGACTTGCAGTGTAGTGAAACCTAGCCAACCATGTGGCACTGCCTTTGTGTGAAGACAGCAGCAGGGACAATTTTTAACATGACAGAAATTATCTATTAAGCAGTGTCAGACTCAGGTGGACTGGTGTGACATGTGGAAAGCCGTTGCAGGAGCTCTGCAACCTTTCTATGTGCCCCTCACCATATAGCTCTTTCTAATGTCCTTTGTTAGGCCCCTGCATGTGAACACTGCATTATTTAGTGCCATTTAGCCTAGCGCTTTCTCATTCCTACAGTCTGCAGGAAGAGACTGTAACATATGGGCCGTGCATCAATGCTGGGCAGTTTGTCAGCCTTAGATAGCTGTTAGGGAGCTGAGAGCTGGTAATGTCAGCGGGTAGTTCAGAGTCTTAAGACAGAGTTCTTAATCACCAGGAAAGACTCTCCCCAGTAATGACACAGACAAGCAGGAAAGAGCCTTTGTTTCATCTGGCTGGATGTTCTTGCACCCATCCATTCTCGCTGGATTCCCCTGACCCGAGCACAAGGTGGCCAGATGTGAAGCACCCAGTGCAGCAGTGTACTCATTAGCGTGGATATTGACATATGGGCTTCCATTTTTATCTCTTAGCAAAGACACAAGCAAAATGGCCCATGTTCCCTGCGCGGGATTCTAGTAGAGTGCTTGGTATAGGAAGTGGATTTGCTTTGGGAGGAGAGGGCATGTTGAATGGCTTGTGCTGGGGTAGCCAGGTTACTCTGGAAATATGTACCTCTGTACTCAGCTCTTTTCGTTCTTTAAGCTCCAGGGACAGAGTCTCCACCTTCCTTTCTGTCCCCTGACTTTTGTTACAAATGACACAGGACAGGGAGCTGAGTGGACATCATGAGAAGTCAGGGCAGTTCTGACTCCTCATATTAGGAGGCAATTTTAGACAAGATGGAAGAACTGAAGAGTTGGGCCCCTACCTGACTCCCATTTATTTCTTTGTTTGTTTGTTTATGGTTTTTCAAGACTGGGTTTCTCTGTGTAGCCCTGACTGCCCTGGAACTTGCTTTATAGACCAGGCTGACCTCAAACTCAGACATCTGCCTGGAATTAAAGATGTGCACCACCCCCACCAACCTCCCTGTTTTTGAGACAAGGTTTTACTATGTGGCCTTATAGTCCTCTCCTCTCTGGTTATATAGACAGGCTGGTCTATTTCAGATTCACAAATACTAGGATTAAAGATCTGCACTACCACACCCAGCTTCTGTGTGTGTGTGTGTGTGTGTGTGTGTGTGTGTGTGTGTGTATGTGTGTAATGGTACTGGTTATCAAAATCTAGGGTTTTATATATACTAGGTAAGTACTGTAACACTGAGCTGCACCCAAGTGTATGAACCTAGACACGTGCGCGCGCTCTCTCTCTCTCTCTCTCTCTCTCTCTCTCTCTCTCTCTCTCTCTCTCTCTCGTGTGTGTGTGTGTGTAATCTTTGAATATGTTTTATTCTTTGAGAATTTCATAGATGCATATAATATATTCTGGTCATATTAACCTCTAATCCCAGATCCACTGCCATCCCCAACCCCCTTCTCAACTTTATGCTTTTTTTTTTTTGTTTTGTTTTGTTTTTTGTTTTTTTCGAGACAGGGTTTCTCTGCGGCTTTGGAGCCTGTCCTGGAACTAGCTCTGTAGACCAGGCTGGTCTCGAACTCACAGAGTGCTTTGTGCTTTTTTTTTTTTTTATAACCTACTGAGCACAGCTTATTCTGTCCGTATAGTCATGGTGTGGAGCCATCCACTGGAACAATGAGGAGCCATACCCTGAGAAAAACTGACTCTCCCTCACTACCCTTCTCTGTCAATAATTCTTAAGCCCTGTATGGGGGGCTTGTGAGCACCCTCCCCATGGTAAATATTGTGCAGGTCTTGTGCAAGTAACTGTAACTACTGTGATTTCGTAGTTGCAGCTGCCGTCATGACCAGAAGACACTGTTTTGCCCCAGCCTTCCCCAACCTCTGGCTGGTATAGTCTTTTTGCCTGAGTCAGGGCTCTTAACCCTCAAAACTTGAAAGCATGAAGAAACAGAGAGGAGTAGAGAAAATATCATTCTCTGACTACCTGTAGTCATTTCTGTAAATGTGTTGGCCTGTGTATTTCCTTCTTGTATTATTACTGAATTTTTAGTTATAGAGATGATGCTGTAGATAGGTTCGTGCCTTGTTTATTCCCCATTTAACATGTGACGAGCATTTTATGGTGAAAAGTGCTTATAAACGCTTTTTTGCTTTCTCGTTTTGCCTTTCCTGGGATATAGAACATAGAACTTTGCCTGTACTAGGCAAGCCCCTATTCTTGAGATATATCCCTTGTCTTCAATATCATTTAAGGTGGCTATATAATGTGTAATTGTTACTGTTGCTTTAATGTTAGACGTCTGGATTGTTTTGTTTCTCTTTTTCCATGTTGCTGTGACAACCAATGCAGCAATCCGAATCTCAGTTCTTAAATCTCTGATTTTTAGATTATTTACTTATAATAAATTCTTTCAAATGGAATTATCAGGTTGAGAAACATAGCATTTATTTACTTATTTGTGATTTATTTATAGATAGGGTCTCTGTATGTAACTCAAGCTAGTCTCAAACTCAAAATTCTCTGACCTTAGCCTCCTGAGTACTGGGATTACAAGTGTGCGCCACCACTCTCAGCTAAATATATCCATTTTTATTAGAACTTGATTTTTTAACATTTGGAAACAGGATGCTGCTCTTTTGGAAACAGGATGTCAACATGTAGTTTAGGCATCCTTTGAACTTGCAACCTTCCTGTCTCAGCCTCCCAAGTGTCCAGGTTTGTCTTCTGCACCACTGTGTGCAGTATCCTAACTCTCTGGGGGAAAAGTCAAGTTGCTTTAATATTTGCTCAGCCTTTACTGGCAGCCAGCCTAATCTGCCCTAGGCTGGAGTGGGGTACTAGTATATAGAGAAGGCCGAAAAGACTTTCCACAGTTTTTAGGATATATTCCAAAGATGTTAAATGTTAACTGGGCTGTAAGCAGGTGAGGACTGTTCAGTATACACAGACAGAGGAAGGGCAGCAGGGAGCTGACAGGCCTGTGGAGAGAACACAGGCTCACACTAATAGCAGTAGGAAATCATATAGCGGCTCCACACAGGCCAGGAACGTGATGAGATTTGTATTCTGGAAAGGTCACTCTAGCAGTAAAGTAGAAGGTGGATTTGGCAAGGCAGGAAGGATGACTGCCTTCAGCTACGACTCTTGCACAAGACAGGCTGCACTGGTAGGGAATCCAGTGCTTCAGGTTTGCTTCATTGTTAGGGGAAAGTACATTTCATTTAAATTTCTACTTCTTGAGCTCCTGCTGAGATCGGATATTCTTATGTCAATTTGCCATATTGTTCCCTTGTGTGGGACTTGCCTCCTATGACCTAAAAGTTATTCTTACAGAAGGATTCTGTCATCATGGGGTGCACAAATGGTGGTGTCCTATGTACAATTCAGTTGTATGTGAGAGCTCATAGACTTACAGGAAGGGCAGCTGGTTGGTCCTGAGCCCTTGGGACCAGTTTGAGGCTTTCAGATGTATCAACCTTTGTCCTCTCTGGCCCTTTAAGCTACCTCCTAAAGCAGACACCAGAACCAAGGCCTTGGAAATCACAGCTCAATAGGCTTGGGCTTGCCAACTGGAAAGAGCTATTAAGGAGGATATAGAGAAAGTCACATTTGGGTTTGGAGGAAGGGGTGCAGGGTGTGCCAAACTCTGTTAACTTGGGGAAGGGGACCTTTCTGACAAGGAGCAGTTTTGTTACAGACAGAGATCAGGTTACAAGCATTTGTAGAGTGGGAGGATGTGTGTACCTTCCCATGCCTGACTCCCAGCTCAGCTGCCACTCCAAAGTTAACAGCATCTATTTGTGGACCTTGCCTATCAATATATTTAGTAGTTTGCTAGATAGCTTCCATGGCTTCCTCAGGTATTTTCAGACAGGGACTTGCTGGGACTGTACTAACTAGAAAATCTTTTCTTTCTCTTTGTTTATATTTACTTTATTTTTATTTTATGAATACGGGTGTTTTGTCTGTGCACTGCATGTGTGTAGTACCTGCAGGAGCCAGAAGAGGGCATTGGCTCCTCTGTAACTGGAGTTACAGATGGAGTTACAGTTAGCTGCCATGTTGACAAGAGCAGCCAGTGCTCCTAACTGTTGAGCCATCCCTCCCACACTGGAAAACTGTTCTTAATAGTTGTTTGCTTGCCATGCTGTGGGGCTTTGTGCAGTTTAGTTTCTCTCAGAAGGCTTTATATGCAGTGCATATAGTGTCCTGAATTCCACCCTAATTGCTGTGTGCAGGGTAAATTGGCAACTGAGTGCAGCACTGTGGCGGAGTAATAAATCCACTGGCCCTTTATAGCATGTCCATCAGGAAACCACGGGGACCTTGAGCCTGTGTTTCATTCTGGATGGTTTCTCCTTGTTAAGTTACAATCGTTTCAGATGTCAGCAGCCTTGCATGGTGGCCTATATACATAATCATGTGCTTGTGTAGTTGCAACCTTTTTTGCTATTTCATTTTACACAAAGGCCAGACCTGAGCTATGACATAGAATTGGATGAATTGACCCACCAAAAGCCTTTTAAAAACTATTCTGTTACTCCTGATGACTATATAAGTTGGCATTTTTTTTAAAAAAAAATCATAGATATGGGGGCTGAAGAGTTGACTCCAAGAGGTCCATGGTTTGATTCCCAGAATTCACACAGCAGATCACAATTCCCTGTAACTCCAGTTCCAGGGGATTCAAAATCCTCTTCTGGCTTCTTTGGGCAGTGCCTGCACAGACATCCATGTAGGCTAAATAAATAAATGTAAAAAGTCATAAATATATCTTGAAAATATACTGTTTTTTTTCCTCTTTGGAGATGAAGTTTTATTACCTCTCCTTATTGGTCTCTAGTTTCTGCTCAAGTGATCAACCTACCTCAGACCCCAATAGCCAAGCTAAGAAGTACCCTTTTGTTAGACATTATCTGCACCACATGAACGCACACACACAAAAACCCAAAAACAAACAGGTGGCTGCAGGGATGGTTCAGTGTTAAGAGAACTTGTTGCTCTTGCAGAGGACCTGGGTTCTGTTCTCAATACCCACATGTCGGCTCACAACCATCTGTAACTCGAGTCCCAGGGGAACTGATATCCTTTTCTGGCCTCCATGGGCACCAGGCATACATATGGTAGCTATACATGCAGAAGACAAACACTCACACATAAAAATAAAACAAGTAAATCTTGTTTTTTTTATTTTTTATTTTTCGAGATAGGGTTTCTCTGTAGCTTTTTGGTTCCTGTCCTGGAACTAGCTCTTGTAGACCAGGCTGGCCTCGAACTCACAGAGATCCTCCTGCCTCTGCCTTCCGAGTGCTGAGATTAAAGGCGTGCACTACCACCACTCAGCGGTAAATCTTGTTTTAAGAAAAAAAAAAAGCAGAATCAGGCATAAGGTACTTATACCACTAAGATTTTAGCACATTTTGGGGTTGCACCGATATACATTTCATATACTAAACTCTGTGAACTATTTTTTCTTTCATGCACACTTGTCTACTCTACCTCCCCCACCCCCTGCTCAGTAGTCACATATGTCTAGAATGACATAGCACTCTAGGCAGCAAGTCACCTTGTGGGCGGATGCTGGTGACTGCATCAGAGTCGCAGGCTTTAGTCATGCCTTGGGCCCAGGTCACGTTCCTTAAGTACTCTCATCACCCTTTGAGAGATGGATTTGATTTCTAAAATGAGCCGATGATTTTCCATATCCCATTGTTGTCTCCCAGTTGCAGCCCAACTTGAGATATGACTGTAACAGCAGATAAGGTTTTCTAGGGAAAGGAAAGAAGATGAGAGTAAATATTCATGAGTTACTTACTATGAGTTACAGTACGCTAAGCTGAACTCTAGGGCTTCATAGAAACCTCTGTGTAAGTATGGCAGTAGTTCTCAAAATGGTGCTTAAGTGGGCATCAGAATCTCCTGAGGAGTTTCTTTAAGATGTACACGAAGGCAGGATTGATGGAGAGGGAGCGCCATAGAGAATGTAGTCCTCTGTAATTGAAGTGAAATTGCTCAGTAGGTACCCAGTTACGGTTCCTCATTTATTCCGTACTGCCCTAGTTTGCTTTCTACTGCAGGAACCACAGAGGAAGGCTACTTACTGGCTTGCTTGTTCTGGCTTGCTCAGCTACCTTCTTATATATAGCCCAGACCCACCTGCCCAGGGATAGCACTGTCCAAGTGGGGTGGGCCCTCTCATATCAATTAGCAATCAAGAAAATGTTCCAGAGACGTGCCCCACAGAATGCCCACAGGCCAATCTGATGGAAAAATTCCCCAATTAAGGCCCCTTCTACCCAGGTGACTCTAGTGTGTGTCAGCCAATAGCCAGGACACTTACTGATAGAACCTTGACTTTGTTTGGAGTGGCTTCTCTGGGTTCCCTTGTAGCTTGGAGTGGCTATCTATAAGCCCTGGTCTGTAAGCTCCTAAGGACACTCCTTCACAGATGGACATTCCTCTGGCCTTTGTATCTTCTCCCTACCTGCTCCATGGACTTTCAGGTAGCGGCAACTGTCATGCAGCCTCACACCAGTGACAGCAGTCACATAGTTCTCAAGACACTATGGCTTCATGCTACCTGCTTCAAGATTTCTTCTTCCGTGAGAAAAATAAACCTCCATCTGCTTAAGCAAATGTTAGTTTTTAATTGCTTGCAGCTGAATGCAATCATAACTGATAAGGTAATGTTTTAATATTTTACAAGGGAGAAATATATTTACATATTGTGTAATTAAAAATGAAAAATAATTTAAATCCCCACAGATTTCTGTGCCCCACATCAGATGCACTAGACTCTTTGGGCTCAGGATGCACATACCTACATTTTAAACAAACTCTCCAGGCAGTTCTAGTACACAGGCAAACGGGAGGATCATTTTTCTCAATAGCACGAGTCCCATTTTACAGATGAAAGCATTGAATCATGCTGATAAAAGCTCCATTTCTATATCTATGTCAGTACACACATACAGGGTGTGTGTGTGTGTGTGTGTGTGTGTGTGTGTGTGTGTGTGTGTGTGTGTGTGTTTGGAGGACCAAGGATAAAACCCAGGGTCTTGGGTATGCTAGGCAATGGTGCTATCACTGAGCTACCATCCCTGCAATCAGCACCCCAGTCATTTTAAGTGAGGTTTAAGGTTCAAGGAGACCTGACTTTCTTCTGCTCAGCACAGCCAAACAACTTCCAAAAGAATCCTCCAGAATAGAAGGTCCTCTGTCTGTGCAAGTTTGACTCCACTGTACAAGGACAACATCCACCCAGCGACACCAAGGGATGAACAGGACAGCGGCACTGCCATCTCACCCGGGGATGAACGTGTGTTCTCATAAGTTCTTGGTTTCCTTTTCTACTCTCAAAACAAAATTCACTGAAATTTTGTTTTCTCTGTAGGCTTTCTAGGATTTAGTCCCTTAAAAATTACTATAGTGTCTTCCCATGAAAGATAATCACAGTCTTTTATCTGTTACTCATCGAGATAGTAGTCAGTGATACAGTCATAATAACACACCAGTAAAAATATTTTTGTTATTTTTATAGAGGCTGTGGGTATAAATGCACCTGGAGGTGGAATTACAGGTGCCTGTGAGCTACCTGATAGGGTGCTGGGGAATGAACTCAAGTCCTCTGGAAGATCAGAATATAAGACTTGACAGCTGAGCCATCTCTCAAATTTTTTTTTTCTTCACCCTTTGTTTTTTTGAGACAGGGTCTCTCTTTTTAGTCCTGGCTGTCCTGGAACCCACTATATAGACTATGCTGTCCTCGATCTCTCAGAGATCCCCCTTCCCCTGCCTCCCCAGTGCTGAGGTTAAAGGTGTGCACTATCGTACCCCAACACTAATGCTTTTGAAAGGACTCTTGGGGGTAAGGTAGCTGCCTCAGGTTGTAATAATTTGATGTATGTGAGTTTGGGAGATCTGTATGACAAAAACAGTCTTCTCTTTTTATGCATTTTTTATTGATATTTATTGAGCTCTACATTTTTCTCTTCTCCCCTCCCTGCCTCTCCCCCTTCAATCCTCCCCCAAGGTCCCCATGCTCCCAATTTACTTAGGAGATCTTGTCTTTTTCTATTTTCTACTTCCCACATAGATTAGATCTATATAAGTCTCTCTTAGTGTCCTCATTGTTGTCTAGGTTCTCTGGGAATGTGGTTTGTAGGCTGGCTTTCTTTGCTTTATGTTTAAAAACCATCTATGAGTGAGTATATGTGATAATTGTCTTTCTGGGTCTGGGTTACCTCACTCAAAATAATGTTTTCTAGCTCCATCCATTTTTTCTGCAAAATTCAAGCTGTCATTATTTTTTTCTGCTGTGTAGTACTCCATTGTGTAAATGTACCACATTTTTCTTATCCATTCTTCAGTTGAGGGGCATTTAGGTTGTTTCCAGGTTCTGGCTATGACAAACAAAGCTGCTATGAACATAGTTGAGCACATGTCCTTGTGGCACGATTGATCATCCTTTGGATCTATACCCAAAAGTGGTATTACTGGGTCTTGAGGAAGATTGTTTACTAATTTTCTGAGAAATCGCCACACTGACATCCAAAGGGGTTGTAGTACCAGCTTGCACTCCCACCAGCAAAGGAGGAGTGTTCCCTTTATTCCACAACCTCTGGAGCATAAGTTGTCATCAGTGTTTTTTATCTTGGCCATTCTTATAGGTAGGTATAAGATGGAATCTCAGAGTTGTTTTGCTTTGCATTTCTCTGCTGGCTAAGGATGTTGAACATTTCCTTAAGTGTCTTTTAGCCATTTTAGATTCCTCTGTTGAGAGTTCTCTGTTTAGGTTAGTACTCCATTTTTTTTTTATTGGGTTATGTGATCTTTTGGTGTCCAATTTCTTGAGTTCTTTGTATATTTTGGAGATCGACCTCTGTCTGATGTGGGATTAGTGAAGATCTTTTCCCATTCTGTAGGCTGTTGTTTTGTCTTGTTGACCGTGTTCTTTGCTTTACAGAAGCTTTTCAGTTTCAGGAGGTCCCATTTATTAATTGTTTCTCTCAGTGTCTGTGCTGCTGGGATTATATTTAGGAAGTGGTTCCCTGTGCCAGTGCGTTCAAGTGTACTTCCCACTTTCTCTTCTATAAAGTTCAGTGTGGCTGGCTTTATGTTGAGGTCTTTGATCCATTTGGACTTGAGTTTTGTGCATGGTGATAGATGTGGGTCTATTTTCATTCTTCTACATGTTGATATCCAGTTATGCCAGCACCACTTGTTAAATATGATTTCTTTTTTCCATTGGATTTTTTTTGCTTCTTTATCAAAGATCAAGTGTTCGAAGATGTGTGGATTGATATACAGGTCTTCTATTTGGTTCCATTGGTCCCCCTGTCTGTTCTTATGCCAATACCTGGCTATTTTCAGTACTGTAGCTCTGTAGTAGAGTTTGAAGTCAGGGATTGTGATGCCTCCAGAAGTTCTTTTATTGTAAGGATTGTTTTGGCTATCCTGGGTTTTTTGCTTTTCCAAATGAAGTTGAGTACCGTTCTTTCGAGGTCTTTGAAGAATTTTGCTGGGATTTTGATAGGCATTGCATTTAATCTATCAAAAACAGTCTTCTAACAGGAAGGAGGAACTTTGATTCTCTGAAATAGGAGATAGTGGAGGCCCTTGAGGGGCTGGTGATATGTGGGTAGAGTGTAGTCCTGGAGTTAGGAACTTGGTATTCCATAGCTGAAAGTGGTGTGCGTCCACCGTGCTTCAGGATCTCTGGTGTCCTTCCCCATTCAGACAACTCTGAAGCTCCATTATTGAGGTCCCCTTATGTGTTCAGTCTTCATTATGTTGCCTTTTAAGTAGGTTCTTTGTGGGCAGGGAGAGAAGGTAGATTCCTGTCTCCATTGGTAGCTTTTGTCATGTACAAGGGGCTCCCATTTTCAAGGCTCCATGACAGGCCTTTATTTTATTTGTTTTGTTGCCTCAAACTTGGAATCCTCCTTTCTCTCTGTGCTTGAGATTACAACTATGCGTCAACTATGCCAGATTAATTCATTTACTTCTTATAATAGCTTTGTAAGGTGTGTTATTGTTCCTGTTCTATAACTGCGGAAATCAAGGCTTAGAGAAACTTAGTTGTTTATCACACAGCATAATCAGGTTGGAGCTCAGACCTGTCTGATGCCAAAGCTTTTGCCCCAGCCCTGTGCGACTTCAGCTGCACCCAGCCCTGTGTAAGTGTGGTGTGCAAGTGAAGCATGATGGAGGAGGCGTCTTGAGAAAGGGTTTCCAGGCTGGCCTGAAACTTGTAGTCCTTCTTCTTCAGCCTCCTAAGTGCTCAGATTACAGATGCAAACAACTATGGCCAGCTAGGAGGCCTTGTTTGATTGAGAGACTTGGTAGAAATCTCTGTAGAAGAAACAGCATTTAAAAAAGTTAGGGTAAATCTGGATGTGGTGGGGCAAGTGAAGATGAATAAGGAGAAGGTCAGATGCATGCCGGGAGCGAGGAATGTGCTTTGATTTACAGTGTAGCTCCTTGTGGGGGTGGGGTAGGAAAAGAGACTATGAAAGTAACTGGGATAGATTGTGAAAGGCAGAGACTACCTGGCCAAGATGAACCTTTTATATATTGTGCTGTTCACTTATTATTCTTTAATAGACAAATAACTGAAAGCCAGGTGTGGTTGTGCACACCTCTAATCTCAGCACTTGGGAGGCAGAGGCAGGTAGATCTCTATGAATTTGAGGCTAACCTGGTCTACATTGTGAGTTCCAGGGCAGCCAGAGTTACATAGTGAAACCCTGTCTCAAAAACAAAACAGAATAATTGTAATTATTCCAAACCTCAGGAGGCTGAGGAAAGAGGATCTTTAGTTGCACACTACCTTGGGCTACACATCTTACTTCAAAAGATAAAATTATTTGTATGTATGTGAATGGTGACAGGAAATTGCAGTGTTAGGAAAAGGAACTTCCTGAGTATTAATGGGATGCTTTTATTCTACCATTAATTAGAAAGTAAGGGTTGTGAAACTGTCTTTCTCATTAGGCTACCAGGAACCTGGGAAGCCTAATTTAAACCAACTGTAGTAACTGTCCTGTTCGATGGTGCCTCGAACTCACAGAGATCTGCCTGCCTCTGCCTCCCGAACGCTGGGATTAAAGGCGTGCACCACCACTTCCCAGCTCACACTATGGTTCTTGAGAAGAAGTTTCTTCTTTTCTTTCACATGGCTTAAAGTCCTTTTTATTTATTTGCACTAGAAATAAATGATTATTCAAAGCAACCCTAATTTCTTCTGTGGCAGTAAGATACACCCGTGTACCATCACAGAGAGAGGCAGGGTGAGAACAGAGCAGTGACACAGCAGCACCTGCTTCAGAATATTTTCCTGCACGTTGAGGAGCTCCTTGCAAGGGAATATTGAGAAAGGTGTGTTATGCTGTACCAGTGATAGAGTCAGTTGAGCCTTTGAGTATTGTTGTAAAGGGCATGATGAGTATATGTTGGCAGGAGGGGGTGATCTTATGGTTTTCTTCCCCCTGCCAAGTTTGAGGTCATGTCACTATATACCTGGACTCCCCCTTTGATCTCTTTTGTGAGTCTTTCATCTGGTGGTTCCCTAGCACCACCTCAGCCAATCTGAGGAGGGGGCTTGTTAGGCAAATAAGCTAAATAAAGCTTGTATGTCCACAGATTGGTGCATTGAAGGCAGCTCATCAGAATGACTGCATGTTGGGCAGAATGGTAGCAGTTTTGTCTGACAGGGCCTTGAGGATGTGTGGGCTCATATCAGAGCCTCTAAGTGAGACCCACTCTCCTGCCTCCCTGGGTGCACTGGACTCTGTGCTGGAGGTCTTCACAAATGCACAGACCAAGCTTACCCTAGCAAGCTGCTGCACATCAAGGTAGAAACTTTACCTCATGCTGGGTTACTGTCTTGCTGTTTGTGGACTTCCTTATTGTTCTTAATATTCATTTTAGTAGCTACAGCGATTTGGTTTGGGTGAAGAACCTGTTGAGAAGATGTATGGAATTGCGTGAGAGAGCTTTTCTGGGAAAGTCTTGCCAGATTCTCAGACATCTTATTTAAGAAGAGTTAAGCACTACGCTCTGAAAAATGACTCTTTATGAGTTTCCTCCTGGCATCCTAAAGTTCCCTCTCAGCCCTCTCCCCAAGCCTGTTGCTCAAAGCATCCATAAGCAGAAGGGGTAGAGATATATTTGGATAGGGTAGCAAAAGTAGGGGACTAAGGTCCCGGACTGTTCGACTGTTGGCTATATAAGCCCCTCAGGCTCCAGTGCAGTCTAGCGTCCTCCCTGCCTAGAGATAGTCAGAGGCCAGTGGCCTGGCTCCCTCTTGCCCCCGCTTTTCACCACTGTGTCAGCTAAGGAAAGGCCTGGTCCCCATTGTACTTGAGGAACAAGTATTAGGAGTCAAGGCTTTTTTTCTCCATGGCTCAGCTGGGGTCTGACAGGAAGTCTGCTTGATTTTGATTCTTCTTACTGCCTTCACAAACCTACAGTTGCAGCCACGCTTTGTGACTCAGAATTGGAAGCATTGTTCTCTGGTTACCACCAAAGAATGCCTTTCCCGAGTGGTTCCTGTGGGTGTGAGTAGCTCTTCAGGAACAACGTCCTGAGACAGAGACAGTAGCTACCTATGGTCTATTCTGGTCAGACATCATTAACTACTACTACTCACTGTCATCAGGGAAGGCAGATCTATGCGAAGATATTCCGTAAACTGTAGAGAGTAAGCAGGCCCGCCAGCAGGATCCCGGAGGGGCACAATTAATTCAGCAAGTGGACCTGTGGGGGTGGCCCTCACTAGTAAAAGGCCAGTGAGCTGGATGTTAAAGGGAGGATGTGGCTTCTCTTCTGACCCTTTCCATTATGGCAGCATGCATTTTTACCTTGTTATTAGTATGCACACAATATTTCATGCTGCTGCCTTTCTGTTTAGCATTCCTCTGCTGATTTCCACTTAGCAACTAGGCCAAAGTATTTATCATTTTTAAAAGCGGCACAGCATTTCTGCCTTATTGATGCGCCCTCATTGCATAGCTGTTCTCTCAGTTGTTGGGAAAAGCAGAGCTTTTCTCAATTACAAATCCTTGCAGTTGGCTTTTCCTCTCCCTCTTTCCTTTCTTCCTTTGTTTCTTAGGAATCCATGGCTGGGTTAAAGTTATGAATGACTTTGCTTTCTTCTTGATTTTTTTTTTCATTATGGAAAATTCCAAATATACACAAAAGGAAAATGACAAGTATAATGTTCCCCACATATTAGTCATGGAGCCTCAAAATAATCAGTTCATGTTATTATCACGCCAAAAATAAATTAGTCCTAACGGTTCATTTTTTTATGGTCCTCATCCACACTAAGCTTCACCCACTAAGCTATATCTCCAGTCTATCATAATTGATTCCTAATAGAAAATACCTAGTCATCCAAATGAAAGCTGACAGGTTCCCAGTGTTTCTTTGGTCGCTCTCATGAGGCCAAATTGCTTTTTGTTCCAGGGTGTTTGCCAGGGAAGTTTTGCTTGACCTATCAGTTAATGGTTGGATTTTTTTTTTTAAGTGAAGAAAGGATCTGCCTGCCTGCAGGGCCTGGCTTCCAAAGGAATGGAGGGGAGGAGGAGGAGAGAGGTACTACACTTTACTCCCGTGGGAAACTTGGCTGTACCACCCTTTGCATATCCCAGCTTGAACTGACAATGTGTGTGTGTGTGGGGGGGGGGTTAAAACAGTGTCTTGCCTCTCCCCTTGAGCCCACCCCATTAAAGCAAGCAGCCTCATGCTGCCATCTTCAGCACTGTGAAAAGCTACATAGGTATTACATTTCTCTTTCTACAGTAAAAATTCCAGAAAGCTAGGAAAATGTCTACTCCCTACTGTATTTGGTCATTCTGTTTGCTTGTTTCTCTTGTCAAGCTTTGTTCCGCATTGTTCAAGGTGACCCAGTTAGAACTAGTGTTTAAAGTCATGCTGGCCTCAGTAAGTTACACCACCTGTATGGGATTAGTCTACCAGCTCTGTATACATTACACGGAAATGCATGCTTGCGGGGAGTCTCTTAATATTTAAATGTGGCTGCATTTAAGTACAGTCTCTCCTGTTTGTTCTGTGTTGGTATTTCTGATTTTTCAGTGGTGATGGATAGGAGCAGCTTCCTAAATGACTCAGAACCCTGTGTATTTGCCATCTCAGACTGATTCTCGGTTTGTGCCTCCTGGATTAACTAATAGTTAACAGCGTCCTGAGTGACCTCCTCTGGGACAAGGAGTGTTAGGGGGAGGCTGGTTAGGATGAAGTGCCTTTGAGAGATAACTGTGGGCAGCAGCTTTATCCTTAAGAGAATCAATACATTCAATAACAAGTTTGCTTGTGCTCAGGACAGCCTAGGGACTTGCTGTTTCATTTTCTTTGCTTTCGAGAACTTTATTTGCAATACATAAAAATAAATAAAACCGTTCAACTTCTTGGAGCATCACAAATATAAGAAGGTTCTGCTGTAACCATTCTAAATAGTTATGAATTATTTTTTTTAATTTTATTGATTTTTATTGAGCTCTACATTTTTCTCTACTTCCTTTCCTGCCTCTCCCTCCCCTCCCCTTCAACCCTCTCCCATGGTCTCCATGCTCCCATATTACTCAGAAGATCTTGTCTTTTTCTACTTCCCATGTAGATTAGATCTATGTATGTTTCTTTTAGGGTTGTCATTGTTGTCTAGGTTCTCTGAGATTGTGATTCGTAGGCTGTTTTTTTTTTTGTTATTGTTTTTGCTTTATGTTTAAAAACTACTTATTTGTGAGTACATGTGATAATTGTCTTTCTGGGTCTGGGTTACCTCACTCAAGATGATGTTTTCTAGCTCCATCCATTTGCCTGCAAAAATGAATTAGTTTTTTCGGCCTTCATCGGCCTTGCCATTTTTGATGGAAAATTAAATGATTGTTTTTTTCACAGGAGGCCCTAGGTATGATCACTACCAAACGCATATGTCCTGCTTGCCCCGCCCCAGTACCAGCTTTTCTTTCCATATAAGTTTTGCCATTTTATTTCTTATTCTTTTTTGTTTGTTTTGTTTTCCGAGACAGGGTATCCCAGACTGTCCTGGAACTCACTCTATAGACCAGGTTGGCCTTGAATTTAGAGATCTGCCTCTGTCTCTGGAGTACAGAGATTAAAGGTGTGGGCCACCATGCTGAGCTAAGATATAATTCTTATTCACTAAGTATAGGGTTCAGTGAGTGCATTTATTACTACAGTCATTGAGAACATTTCCATCATTGATGGCCGTTAGCACCCACTCCCCACTTTCCCCAACTTTCACAATCCTAGGCAATTCGTGACTTGCTTTCTGACTCTGTAGATATACCTGTGGTTACAAAATTAAAACTGAAGCCAGGTGTAATGACAACATGCCTTTAATCCCAGCACTCAGGATAAAGTACTCATGGAGGGCAGAAAAGGAACTGGAATTAGAGTCTCCTGGTACTGGAGTTACAGGGGGCTGTGAGCCATCCGATGTGAGGGCTGAGAGCTGAATCTGAGTCCTCTGCAAGAGCGAAAGTGATCTTAACTGCTGAGCCATCTCTCAACTCCATTTAGCATTTTTAAGTGTATGTACCGTTTATATCCTTGTGCAACCGCCGCCACCATACGTCTTCATAACTCATCTTTCTGAACTTACAGTCTCCTCCATTTTCTCCTGAGTTCCTGGTAACCAGCATTCTTCTTGCCTGCTGTTCAGCTGTCAACCCTAGCCACTCCTTATAATTGCACCCACACAGTATTTGTCCTTTTGTGACTGGTTCATTTTACTTAGCAAAATGTCTTCAAGGATCAGCCATGGTATAGCACAAATCACAATGGGGTCTTTTGGGGGCAGGGTCTCACTGTGTAGCTCAGGATGGTCTATAGCTTGTGGTCTTCCTGAGCTAACCTTCTGAGGGCTCGGATTACAGGTGTGCACCACCACCCCTGGCTTCTATGTCTTTTTAGTGCTTAATGAGGTTATTTTGTATAGATGTACCATATTTGTTTCTGTTCTGCCCATGCAGTGGACATCTGGGTTTATACTTTGTGGCAGTTGTGACAGATACCACTACTGTCTTAGAGTTGTTACTGCTGTGATGAAACACCATGACTAAAAGCAAGATGGGGAGGAAATGATTTATTTCGCTTATGCCTCCACATTACAGTTCATCATCAAAGGATATTAGGGCAGGAACTCAAACAAGGAGAAAACCTGGAGGCAGGAGCTGATGCAGAAGCCATGGAGGTGTGCTGCTTACTTGTTCCCAATGGCTTCCTCAGCCTGCTTTCTTATAGAACCCAGGATCACCTGCCAAGGGATGGCATCACCCACAATGGATAGCATCACCCACAATGGACTGGGCCCTCCCCCATCAATCACTAATTAAGAAAATGCCCTACAGGCTTTCCTACAGCCTGATCTTATGAAGGCATTGCCTCAATTGGCGTTCCTTTCTCTCAGATGACTCTAGTCTATGTCAAGCTGACATAAAATTAGCCAGCACAGCCACCATGAACACTGATGTGCTAGTTTGTGTGTAGAAAATGCCTTCATTTCCCTTGGGTACATCATTAAGAGTAGAATTGCAGAACTATGCTTGGCCTTTTTTCTTTAGTGTATTTATTTTTATTTTGAATCTTAAAGAGATTATTAAGTCTAACAATAAGAGCCTTTTATGGCCTCAAATATTTTTATGTATTAATTTATTTAAAAACAAAACCTACCTCCTTTTCTGGCATACCCTTGGTACCTGTTGCCCAGATTGTTTTTCAGAGTTGTGAAATTCATGTCACATTAACAGAGCATAATATGGTTCACTGTGACCTTCCCAGACGTGGGCAGTGTTCTGTTGAAGATACATGCTAATTTCAATATAAGAGTTTAATTTCACTGTTTTGACTTGGATTTTTTTGTTGCTGACTGATTTTCCTCTGTAGATGAGGCCTCTGTAGATGAATAACATTTGAGGTAATATCTGTTTCTTCCCTGGATGATGGCACAGGTACCTTGGAGTGTTGCTGATGTGGTGACAGTGGCACCAGTTCTGAAGAGCAGCTCTTTGTAGGACCACAGCAGGCATTAGCCCCTGGTAACTTCTGGAAGGCTTCCCCCTGGCTTGGAATTTCATAATGGCTCTATGAGGCAGAAAGTAAAGTTTCCTTTTCAGTTTTGTTCATGGCAATGTTTGTGGCCCCTGGCTGTCTCATAGTGTTGGTTAGTCCCTGACCAGCAGAGTTAAGGCTTCTCTGCCCACTCTCTAGGTGGGAGTCAGGGCACTACTCTGTTCTTTTCCTTGGGGGCTTCACAGAAAGCCTTGAAAACATCAAGGCCTTTTTCTCTTGAATTCCATTTTTCCTCAAATCCAGTCCCTAAATACACATAAAATGTGGTTCATAGGAGCTGAGTATTTAGCTCAGTTGCAGGGTGCTTGTCTAAGACACTCAGTGCTTTGACTTTAATCCCCACTGAAGCATGTGTGCATGCACGTCCGCGTACATACATACACACACACACACACACACACACACACACATCAATCTGTGTTCAAAACATCTGTAATAGTTAAAAAACTGATATATCTCCATATGATGGAATATTTGGGACTAAGGCTCAGTGGTAGTGTGCTTGACTGGCTTGTGTTGATCGCCACACACACACATGCACACACACAAATTGTGGTTCATGGGCTGGAGAGATGGCTCAGTCATTAAAGGCTAGGCTCACAACCAAAAATTGTGGTTCATTTTTATTGCATCCTACTATACTGTTTCATGTTTGTGTCACTAGTTTGCTTAGTGTGCCCTGAGGAGGTGTTCCTTTTGTTCCCACCTTTCAATGACTAAACTGATTTGGCGAGCATGTGAAGTGTGCCCTGCGTCACAGTGAGCCCAATGGCGTCTGAGTCTATCAGATTAGAAAGCATTCCCTCTACCAGTGTGCTGTCCTGGCCCCTTACTTCGCTAAGCAGTCACAGTGACCTGTCCCTGCTTCTGTACTTGTCCTGAAAGGAACAGAAGTATTCTCAAGAGACATTTGTACCTCTCCCTTTGGCTATCAGGAATAGCAAGCTGGAGAAAGAAAAGGCTTGCTTGTGCAGCTAGAGGAAGAACTGGGCACATTTCTGATAACTTGTCAGACCACTTTGCAGAAAAGAAGCCAAGACACAATGGCCAGATCACCCTTGATAAGGACTGCTTAGCTGGATATGCCTTCTGCTCTGTTTAAACCCAAACTCACGGTAGGACTGTGCAGCTGGACCTCTTCATTGGTCCCTCTTCCCAATGCACCCACACTGAATAACTCTCCCTTCTCTGCTTTTCACTATTATTTATCTCTATAATTATTATTTATCTCTATAATTGACCTATCGAGGATCGCTAGATGAGCCTGGCTTGATAGGGCTGTGGGGTCCCTGCTCTGACCCTCACTGCAGTAACACTTCCTACTTACAGTCTGTATGGTACAGCCACCAAGCTGTTCCCAGAGTGGTTTGTCACAGGCTCTCCTATTGAAAACCCCAGAGTGCAGAAAGTGAAAAAAGTCCTCACTATCCGTCCTCTAAATTTCTGCTCTTCCACCTTTATGTGCACCTCCTCTCCCTCTGTTGTCACTGCTGATCATCCCTCATCTTTTGTATTGCTAGTTTACTCTTGTGCACACCCCATGCTGACACGTGTCCCTCATATCCCAGCTCTCTGCTTGCAGGTCTGTGGTCTGCTAAATTCCCTGAGGGCAAAGGCTCCATCTTGCTATTCCCATCACAGCCTAGCAGTGTCTGGCAGGAAGAGGCCTCTTGGTTTCATATATTTTGTTGATTTGTTGTGTGGTGCTTGTGTTGGTTTGGTTTGTTGTGACCTAGGCCGTCTGTATGTCAGGCAAGCATTCTACCCCTGGGCTCTGCACTAGCCCTTCAGCTCACGTTTTTGATGTAAATCAGAAGTACCGGGGTGGCCTTTCATATTTTCCTTCCCCAAGTAATAGTACTCCTGACTCCCCTGAACAGAGACTGTGATTAGGATATCAGGTGTCTTCCCTTAGAGAGCTGTGACCACTGGAGGCACGCAGGTGAGGTATCTAGGCCTGAGAGACATTCTGAAGAAAAAATTGGTAGCCAAGCAGCCTGCAGAGGAAAGAGAAGCAGAAAAGATGTCTGGGATGTCTCCCATTCCCACACCAAGCCAGAGCTCATTGTTGTTAAACTGTAAGAAAAGTACAGGGTCCCAGAGGACTTTTATTTCTCAGTCAACGGGAGAGAGCAGCCTATTTGGCTGGAACAAACCATCAACCTTCTTCCAGCAGCCCCTTCTCCTGATGGTAGCTGGTGGCAGTGGTGGTAGCCACAGCCTGTTTCCATCCCAGCCCTCCCCAGCTCCCTTCTGTTCTCATTTACTCCACACATAACATATTCCATTAAGTACAAAGAAGGGAATGCATCAGACTAGTGACTGCACCTGGAGAACATACCCCACATGCATTTTAAATCTGTGGATTCTCCTTAAGGGAATTCCAGTTAAAAAGGAACTTGGGTCAGCAGCCTTGGGCCTGTGTGGCTAACAAGCTCCTATTTTCTCTGTTGTTGGGCTGGCCTGAAGGGCCTCTTTGTTTGGGGTAGGGGTGGATGTGATGCCCTAATGAGGCCCTGTGGAATCCTGGCTCTCACACAGCAGCCTGCGGGATGGAACTCTCCAGGCAGGAAAGCAAGTTGGTGAGTTTGTGGGTTTGTCAGGCTTTAAAGAACACAGAACAGTGTTTAAAGGGTGAAAACTGACTGGAGTATTGTATTCTGGGTTGGATGCAGCACAGAAAGGACACAGAGCAAAGGCTGAAGATATCTGGGTAGTGTCTGGAGTTTAGCTAATAGTACTACACTGTGTTCCCTTGGGGGTTCTGACAGATGCACAGTAGTTATATAACATGCCAACGTGGGAGGAAACTGAGATGGGAATTCAGGGCTGTTGGTACAACTTTTTAATAAGTTAGATATTTCTTCAAAGTAGAAAGGTTATTTATTACTAAAGAAGAAAGGACAGGGCAGTCCAGCATGCCCTATGCACTTCTTTTTTTTTTTAAATATTTATTTATTATGTATACAATATTCTGTGTGTATACCTGCTGGCCAGAAGGGGGCACCAGACCTCATTACAGATGGTTGTGAGCCACCATGTGGTTGCTGGGAATTGAACTCAGGACCTTTGGAAGAGCAGGCAATGCTCTTAACCTCTGAGCCATCTCTCCAGCCCCCCTATGCACTTCTTATATGTGATTTTTTAAAAATACTTATTTATTTATTTTGTATTCAATATTCTGTCTGTGTGTATGTCTGCAAGCCAGAAGAGGGCACCAGACCTCATTACAGATGGTTGTGAGCCACCATGTGGTTGCCAGGAATTGAACTCAAGACCTTTGGAAGAGCAGGCAATGCTCTTAACCACTGAGCCATCTCTCCAGCCCCCTTATATGTGATCTTGAGCCCTCACCTGCAGAATTAGGAAGGCTGCTGTAGGCCAAGGGTCCAGGCAGTTCTGCTTTTTTTGCCCCTGCTGTTCCTTGTTTGGGGACAGGTTGCATTACAAGGCCAGGCCCACCAGAAGGATGTGGATCCTGTGGTTACTGGAAGCTCCTGCCTCCTGCTGTGCACCATGGGACTGGTGACTTCTTAGGTTTCCTTTTCTTCACTTGTTAGAGGTTGCAAACCTGACTGGAAGGAAGGGAGTGTAAACACCTAATGGATGTGGAACAGCTGGTGAGAGAGCTGAGGATGAGCCCAGTGGTCACACAGTTGCTCAGCATGGGTCATGTTCCAGGTGACATCCCAGTGTCCCAGACTGAAGTGTGTGCTTGATAAGCAGCAGTTTTCATCCTGTCTCTGTGTGAAGGGATGAGTGTGCCGTTCCTTGAAGATTTAGATCAGTAGTTTTGAGGGCCAGAGGCTTCCTGGGAACAGGGATGGAGGGAGGCGGGGACGGTCCATCGGTGGGAACTAGCAGCAACACTGCTCCTTCTCTCTCACCTCCTGCCCACTTCCAAGGCTTGTGATACAGCTCTTTTTACTAGCAGGTTCTAAATGCTTTAGGGCTTTAAATATTTAGATTCATTTTCAATATTGTGCTGTGGTTGCTCCTTCACCCTAAAGATGAAACAAGCCAAGTTTTGAGGCTTCTTCTTGCTAAGGGTGCTCTTTATATGTTTTGCATCATGAGCCCTTCCTGCTCAGAAAACCTGAAATATGAAAGGGCTAAAGACGTTTATTTGGGAGCTTCGAGGTGCTTGAATCTGGTGAACTGTTTACCTGTAGGTGGCAGTGGTGACACATGAGTGCTGAAGGAGGTATCCAGGGACTGATGCTTTGAGAAAAGTAACCATAATAACAGGCCCATGGTATGCCTGTGGAGGAGGGGTTCTGGGGGGCGGGGGTCTGACAGGTGTTTTCTCTATAGTATTTAGTTTCCCTTCGGGCAACCCTGTGAAAGAAATCTGTTGTTACTGCATTTTACAGATGCAGGAAAGGTCTTGTGACTGACTACCCTGGGGTATCCCTGTCATGGGAAGGACCAAGACTGCAGCGTCTGAGTTCACTGCTGTCCAAGGCTGACACTGTGATGCACAAGCAAGTGCATCTCTTCTGCCCTGCACCACCTAGTGCCTGCTGGCCACTCAGGATCCGCCACCTGGGGCCTCTGCAGAAGTGGCAGTGAACACTTCACTTTCAAGGGTCCTGGTAGTTTAAGACTAGCCTCTTTTTTTATGCGGGAGAAGGGGGGGCGGAATTGTGGACAGGCTCTCTATGTAGCCTAAGCTGATCTTGAACTTGTGATCCTCTTGCCTCAGCCTCCCAATGCTGGTATTATAGGTGTGTGCCATCATGTACAGAAATGTCAGCCACTTAAAGACACAAAGAAACCCTCCTTCCACTTAACTTCAAGTCTAGGTAGGGGCAGAGAATGTACTCATGAGCCAGTAAGAAAGATAGAACTTCTCACAACACAGAATTGCCTGGAAAGCTCCATGGCTGTCTTTCGAGGTGCTGTGGCCTATCAGAAGGCTCTAGGGAGGTGGAGGCTCTGTAGTGACGAGGCTGGAGCAAGGAGCCTAGGTCAAAGGTGAGCCTGGATCCTCATGTCGTTGCTGCTTTCACCTCCAGCAGACACTCTGCTTTTCTGTGGAGTGGAGTCCAGCTGAGCCTGATTTGTGGGCTCTTATGGTGTGGTTGTGTTTATTGAAGTCTGGAGGCAAAAGATGCTCATTCTTTCAATTTCTATTCAAGAATTGGAAATGCTGGCCAGGATAGGTAAGGACCAAAAAGAAACAGAAGCCATCCAAATGGGAAGGAAAGAAATAAACAGTAGGTTCACAGATACTGGAAGGTTCAGGACCCCTGCCGTAGTAGCCATCAATACATGAAAGATGAAATCTGTTCTTCTCCAAGGGTCTTTCTGTGATCAAGGCATCAATGAGCTTCTGAGGGGACATCAGAGTGGTCCATAGCACCCATGGGACACAGGACCTTTTCTGTCATCTCTGCCAGAGAGCCCAAGGATGGCAGGGAGAATAAAATTGCTGTGGAGGTTGACAGCTGGAGGAAGGTGAATTGTGAAGAGCCTCAGCCTAGCCTTCACATTTCTTTTCTTGGGAGAGAGCAGAATTTTCCCAGCAGTGGCGGTTCTTTACAATTAGATGACTCTACAAGCAGGCTTTTAACCAAGTAGTGCTTGACTTGTCATTGGAAAACACCTCAGCAGTGAACTTTTACATCTCAAGACAATACTGACATTTTTTGAACTGTCGAAGCTGGTAAATTGGATTTTATTCTGTCACATATTTTAAATTTTATTTTTATTATGTTGGTTTATTTGTGTTTGGTAGCAGAGGATAGCTTGTAGGAGTCTGTTCTGTCTACCATGTGGGTCCCAGTGATCAATTAGATCTTCAAGCTTGGTAGCAAGCACCTTTACTTAGTGAGCCATATCACCAGCCCTCTGTCACATATATTAAAGGAAAATACACTACCAAACATTTTTCCTCCCTCTGACAGCTGCTTCTATATCCTCGGGGGCTATTTTTATATAAATAGAGTTTTTGAAATGTGTGTGTGTGTACGTACACTCTGTGTGTGAACATGGGAGTATGTGCCACACGGTGCATGTAGAGGTCAGAGGACCATTTTCAGGAGCTGGTTTTCGTCTTCCATTTTGTTGAGGTAGTCTCCCCGTGTTTCTGTCATGCTGACTACTCCAGACCAGCTGACCTGCAAGCCTCTGCATTTCTGGCTGCTCCTCTGTGTCTGCCCTCCATCCTGTTGTAGGAGTGTTAACCCCAAAATGAGACTTTGTGGGGGTGTGGGGATTTGTATGCTGTGAACTACAAAATATTGCTGCAAGAAGCCAGGCATGGTTATGTGCACAAATACTCAAGAGGCTATGGGAGAATTGCTTGAACCAAAATGAAGGTTGTGTGCTTGGTAAGAAATAATTTTCATTCTCTTCTGTTTTTCTACTTAAAGGGATGAGTGTGTGTTCCCTGAAGATTTGAGATCAGAGGCTGCTGTGGGGACTAACAATAGCACCGTACCACCTCTCCCACCTCTTGTCCACTCCCAAAGGCCAAGAGGTACAGCTGCTTTTACTAGCGGTCCTAAATTCTCCAGAGCGGTGCTGCAGCCCTTTAACCCAGTTCTTCTGTTGTGGTGACCCCAACCATAAAATTATTTTCATTGTTACTTCATAATTGTTGTTTTGCTACTGTTATGAATTGTAATATAAATATCTGATATGTGGGATATCTGATATGTGACTCCTGTGTAAGGGTCATCTGTCTCCCCTAAAGGGCTTGCCACCAACAGGTTTAGAGCCACTGTTTTAGGGGTTTAACTATTTAGATTCATAAAAAAAATTGTGCTGTTGTTGCTCCTTTACTCTAAGGAGAACCAAGCCAAGTTTAGGGACTTCTTTCTGCTAAGAGCTCTTTATGGAGTTGCCTGGATACGCCTGGGCAGCATATCAAGACTGTCTCAGAATGTCCAGACTACACATACATAGACATACACTGTTGAAAGATATTAAAGACAAAAATAAACGGACAGATAATTTTTATTAAACAGAGGGGAAGACAATATAAAGATATTAATGAGTCTGGTGGTGATGGCACATGCCTTTAATCCCAGTACTCAGGAGGCAGAGGCCAGCAGATCTCTGAGTTCAAGGCCAGTCTGGTCTACAGAGCAAGTTCCAGTATATCCAGGGCTCTACAGAGTATTCATGCTGCCCAAAAAGGTCTATAAAAGCCGGGCGGTGATGGCGCACGCCTTTAATCCCAGCACTCGGGAGGCAGAGGCAGGCGGATCTCTGTGAGTTCGAGACCAGCCTGG
>NC_022014.1:38235721-38248043 GCF_000317375.1 Microtus ochrogaster
AAAAAAAAAAAAAAAAAGGTCTATAAAGGTGGTGAGATCTCTATTAAATGCCACTCACATTTTCTGTCAAAGTAAAAAAAAAAATCTAACCTAAAATTCCCATGAACTCTGAAGGAACCAAGTTGGAATATGTACATTTTGTGATTCCAAAATTACTAAAAAACTAAGATAATCAAAATAGCATAGGTACAAAATAGCATAGACAAATGGCTAAGTAAAGCCCAGAAACAATTCCTCTCATAATACGGTCAATATATTTTCAGCAAAGGTACCAAAATCATTTAGTGGGGAAAGAATCATGTTTTTTAATGGTACTGGGGAAAAAATGGATACACACATAATAATAAGTTGGCCTTTATCTTATACCATATACAGAAGTTAACTCCAGATAGATCAAATTTCTAAACAAAAGAATATATAAATTGAGCCGGGCGGTGGTGGCACACACCTTTAATCCCAGCACTTGGGAGACAGAGGTAGGCAGTCTCTGAGTTTGAGGCCAGCCTGGTCAACAGAGCTAGTTCCAAGACAGCCAGAGCTACACAGGGTGGCCCTGTCTTTAAAAAAAAAAAAAAAAAAAAAAAAAGTATTTTTTATAAAAAAATAAAGTAAAAATAAAAACAAAAAAATAAGACCAAATACCCTCCACCCAAAAATATTATAAATTGTAAGTCTTAGAAGAATACAGGAGAAAAATCATATTGATTTAACAAGAATTTCTTGGGTGTGACACCAAGAATTCAAGCAACAAAAGAAAAAAAAGTAAATAAATGTGACTTCATCAAAATGAAAAATTTTTTGATTATGGGTTGTGGTGTACAATTATAATCCTAGCACTCAGAGGTAAGGGTAAGGGTAAGGGGATCCCAAGTTCTAGGCCAGCCTATGCTATACAGTGAGATCCTGTCTCAAAAAACAAAAACAAGCCGGGCGATGGTGGCGCACGCCTTTAATCCCAGCACTCGGGAGGCAGAGGCAGGCGGATCTCTGTGAGTTCGAGACCAGCCTGGTCTACAGAGCTAGTTCCAGGACAGGCTCCAAAGCCACAGAGAAACCCTGTCTCAAAAAACCAAAAAAACAAAACAAAACAAAACAAAAACAAAACCTTTTATGTGTTAAAGAACATTTTCAAAAGAATGAAAAGACAGCCTTCAAAATTGGAGGCAATATTTGGAAGGAATATATCTGATAATGAATTACTATTTAGAATATGTAAAGAAACTCCAAAACTGAAACACAGAAAAACACCAAACTACACAATTAAAAGAAATGGGCAAAGAACTTTAATAGAAGCCTCTCCAAAGAAGATGCACAAATGGCTGGTAACTGCGTTTACACGAACAGATGGTCAACATGACAAATTGCCTGGGAAATGCAATCTAAACTTGGGATTCTACTTCACATTTGCTAGGATTGCAGGACCGCTGCTTCAGAGGCCTGGTACTTACTCTGTGTTTTCCATCTGCTAACAAAACCGAGGTTTGGATGTGGTGTTCATCTTAGACGACTGCTCCTTCAATCCACACCCACTCTGCTAGTTTCTTGGTCAGTTTGACACAAACAGAGTCATTGGAGGAGCGGGAACCCACAGATCAGGCATTTTCTTAATTAATGATTGATGAGGGAGGGCCCAGTTCACTGTGGGTGGTACCACACCTGGGCAGGTGGGCCTGGGTATAAGAAAGCAGGCTGAACAAGCCATGAGGAGCAAACCAGTAATCAGTGTTCTTCCATGATGTCTGCTTCAGCTCCTGCCTCTAGGTTCCTGCCTCGAGTTCCTGTCCCAACTTCCCTCAGTGGTGGAGTGTGACCTGAAAGATATAAGCTAAAATAAACCTTTTTTCCCTAAGTTGGTGATGGTCACTGTTGTATCACAGTAAAAGAAATCAAACCAGTAAGATATGTACTGGTACTCAAATGATAGATAAGCAGCCCCTGTGTAAATAGGAAGTGGCCTTGTTTTTTATATAGTGTTAGAATTCTCACGTCCAAGTCAAAGGTGCACTTACTAGCAGTGAAAGCACATTTGCATGGATATATTTGCCTGTTCCTAAAAAATTTGCACAGCTGTATTCACTGGGCTACAAAGAGAAATTGTTTTGTGAAGCTGCAGAACAATCCCACACCAGTTAAGAATTATGGATAATAAAAAGGGTTATTTATTTAAGGGGAAAAACTTACAGATCACCATCCCAACCAACAGTCCTCTCGTAGCAGACAGGAAACAGAGAGTCTAGCTAGCAGCCAGAATGAGAGCTAGAAGCAAGAGAGAGAGCGCACGCAGGAGCATGGTTCCCGCTGCTTTTTAAGGTGCCACACCTCAGTGGGCTGGTATCTAAAGGCTATTGGCTGAAGGAGCAGAATGTGCTCCCGCAGCAGTTTTGGTTATTAATAATTTTTTTCCAAAAGGAGTCTCTCCACTGGGCAGTGGTAACTCACTCCTTTAATCCCAGCATTCAGGAGACAGAGGCAGGTGGATCTCTGTGAGTTTGAGGCCAGCCTGATCCGCAGAGCGAGTTTTAGGACAGCCAGGGCAACAGAGACACCCCCCCCCAAAAAAAAACAAAAGACAAACAAAAAAGAATATCTCCATCTTTTCATCACGCAGGGTACCAATAAACCCTTCACCACCAGACAAAGCTCAGAACACATAGGCGCTTGGGGCAGTCTTAACCAGGGTCCACAGATTGCACAGGTAGTGTTGGAGCCTTGTATATAAGATGAGGAATGGATGAAAAAGTACTACTTTAGCATCAGTAAGATTAAGAGCCAGATGGGCCCCTGTGGTGCCCTGCCTGCCCTGCTCTACCCATATCATATGTGTAGGAAAGAGACTTCAAGGCCCAGAAGCAGCAAGGAAATCAGAGCCTTGTAGGAAGGAGCTGGTGAAGACAGGTAGACTGGCACCAGAAAGAGTAGTCCGAGGCCCCCCATCCTTCTGAGCTAGAGAAGACAGTGAGGGCAGAGGCTCTGGAGACATAGAGACCTCAGTTCCTAGGTAGTTCTGGGACAACAGGATACTGCAGCCCAGGGCTCCTCAGAGGCAGGGCAATGTCGGTTCATAAAGCCTCACCGTGAAATGATGTGAACAGCTAGGTTTTCCTGAGGTGTCCCAGCACCTCACTCTGGGGTCACACGCAGAAGAGGCACAGCTGTGGCTTTACCCTCGCAGGAGGCTCTTCCGGAAGCAAGGGACCTGACTGTGAGACCATACTTTTCACCTTTCCAAACCTGCTGGCCAGGAGAGTGGCTACCTGGGCGGAGCCATTTCAGCGCTTCACAGAACTTGGGCTATACACACCAAGGTTACCCTTTGGTAAAGCCACAAGGGACACAGAGTGGGAGGCATTATAGAGGAAATACTAAATCAATGAAACATCATTTCTAAGTTTGGTTTAGTGGCAGAATCCATTAACCTTATCTTCACCCTCTCCCTTCCTCTAATAATACCAGCAAGGAATTCAAAGGCATGGCAACTTATTCTCAGGGTCAGCACGTTTATTTCAATTACTGGAATTTTGAGTTTTCCAGTGAAATGATACTTTGATTATAAGGAACCAACCCAAAATTATACTTCTTTATTCTTGCTTCTCCGGAAAGCCACACCTGCTGAAGCCATGAGGGAATCAAGGCTGACAAAGCAGCTCAATCAATTCTTATTTTTCTTTTCATGAAAGAATTTCCATCACATGGGAACAAAGTTGTATCTGATTGATTCTGGGACTGAGGCCACTCAATGGGGCCTCCCTTATTTAATCTGGTCTCCAAGCCAGAGGGAAGCAAAGTTCATTTCTTTTGACACATAAATTTTCAAATCCTAAAAATAAAACTTGATACTGTGGTAGAAACCCAGTGCTCCAGGGAGCAATGGGCAAATCTTCTTGCCAGCTGTGAGCTAGGATGGATAGAGACTCATACAACAGTGACTGTGGTTGCAAAATGTTGAATTTCCCAGTGCTATGCTAATGGCCAGGAGCTGGAATGAATAGAATAAGGCAATCAGATACATATTCCACCATATCATCCTAATATTGTTGCCGTAGCATTTGCTTCATTCAGAAAAGACTACCTACCTTTAGCCAGGAAGGACCTGGGCCAGGATTCCCTCAAGCCCCGCCCCTGACAGCAGTGTTCTTACTCTCTGGAGCTTGGCTTTCTTGTCTACCCACTCCTCCCATACGTCCAGTCCTAAGGCAGCCAGCCTGCTGAGGCGCTCACAGTGGGTTGGTTTCTTGGCTGCCATATCTACACTTGGATGCTATATACACAGACTGCAGAGGCGCCAACACTAGAAGGCAAAGGAGTACTGGTTTAGCATTTTGCATTCAGCGACATTCTTTTGGTGAGTCTGGGGAAGAAAACAGCCAAATTATCTCTCCAGTCAGCAAGTAAGGGCAGTAGCCCAGAGTGATCAGAACAAAGAAATAGCATTCAGGGCACTCCAGGCCAGCTTGGAGAAAGAAGAAAATGGAGTGTCGATGGGTAAAGTGCATTGGATAATAGGTCCAGTAATATGCAATGAACTTTCTGGATTATTGTTACTATCAGTGAGGTAGGAGTAGCCTCTGTAAAGCAGTTATTTCATACAGTTGCTGTTGTCTCCTGCTTCAGCTTCCTGACATTCTTTGTGAATGTTAACTGTAAGAGTTCCATTTCTACTGAAGAAACAAAAGGACAAACTTAACTCTTTAGCCCTGCCTTATGGGTTATGCTTTTCTACAGCCTCTGTCTGTACCCTTCCCTTAAAAAGGAAGGCAGCAACCAAGCAAGGTGGTACACACCTTTAGTTCCAGTACTTGGGATGGGGAGGTAGGTGGATTTCTGAGTTGGAGGCCAACATGGTCTACAAAGTGAGTTCTAGGACAGCTAGTGCTACACAGAGAAACCCTGTTTTAAAAAATCAACACAGCAAAAACAAAGACAAAAGGAAGGCAGCAGAACCAGTAGTAGGTTCAGAAAGCACTCTCTGACCAGGCTGTACACAGTCCTTTCTGCACTTGAAGACTAAGTAAAGCCACATGGCCCAAATGCCATTTCTCAAGATTGGCAAGGGCCTGAAGTGTGCCACACACCATTTTGGAAGCTAAGGAGAAGGGAATGGTTAAGACACCTACATGGACAGTCTGGGTGCTAACAGAGGGTGGCTGCTCACTCTGGGTGGTTTGATACCTGTACCCTAGTGCCAAGGAGCTTTCGAGGAGGATGCATATGTTCCTCACCACACAGTGACAGTCTCTGCATACAGGGCAGGGAGTCTGCACTCTTAGAGGAAAGTGCCAGGTCTGTCTCTAACTGTCCCGCTAGAGAGCACAGTTAGAAGGGTGCCATCCACAACAGGGTTCCTTAGCCTTCACCATGAGGGTTTCCAGAATGGTGGCTGGGTACCTCCACCAATCAGACCAGAACCTGTGGGTATGTGTGTCTCATGTGTAAATATTGCTGAGAACTACTAACTTGGAGAAGGGAGTGTGACTCTAGGCCTTCATCAGACATAAATGTGTTGCGTAGCTCCCAAATGCTAGACTCTGGTGATGCGGTAATTTTACAGTCTAGGTGTCTTGACCAGATTTGTTTTCTCTGCCAGCTAAAGAATTAAACGGCAGGAAAAATCCCACGTGCAACAGGTATCAGTAGAGAAATCTCAAGCACTGTGAGCAGAACCAGCACTTAAAGGCAGCATTTATTGTGGGCGAGGAGACACACACAGGTAGCCGACATACACACCAGAGAGTAAAAGACCCCTGCACTGCACAGGGGGACTCGGAAAGCTGAAAATTCAGTCTCTTTTTAAGGGCTGAGTTATTTATTTTTGAGAAAGGGTTTCTCTGTATAGCCCTGACTGTTGTGGAACTTGCTCTTATAGGCCAGACTGGCCTCTGACTCACAGAGACCCTCCTGCCTCTGCCTCCTGAGTGCTGGGGATTAAAGGGGTGAGCCACCACCTCCTGAAGACTGTATCAGCAGGGGGACCTGCTGGTGAGAGACAAAAGCTGCCAGGTTTTTGTCCTAAATCAGGAGGTTGAGGTAGAAGCTTTTGAAAATTCTCTACCCTTATTACCTAACCATGACCCCTCTCCCTGTCTGCCTACCAGGGAGTCTGTCTAACTAAGGTGAAAGAGTATTCCTTGCCATCATGGGGCTCATAACCCAGAGGGAAAAAGGCATCAAGTAACCCAGGGTCTAGTTCTCTTCCTCAGCTCGAGTCTTCTGAGTCTTATGTTCCCTTTTAACAGACCCCAGAGATCTTTACTTTCTATTCTCTCCAACCAGAGAGTCTATTGATCTATCTTTACTTTCTTCCTTTCTGGGTGTTTTAAAATGAGTGTGTGTGTGTGTGGGGGGGGGTGTTTTGAATATGTGCATGTGAGTGCCAGTGCCCATGGAGGACAGAAGAGAGCGTTGGATTGATTCTCTGAAGTGGGAATTGTGAGCTGCCTGACCTGGGTATTGAGAACCAAACTTGGGTCCTCTGGAAGAGCAGCAAATGTCTTAGCAAATGTTCTATTGCTGTGAAGAGACAGCATGACCAAGACAGCTCTTGGCAAAGAAAGCATCTAACTGTGCCCTTGCTTACAATATTGGAGGTGTAGACCATTATCATGGTGGGGAGCGTAGTGGCACACATGTTGCTGGAAGCAGAGAGCCGCGTTCTGATTCACAGACCTACAGAGAGATCCTGTCCCTGGTAGGGCCTGTGAAACCTCAAAGCCACCCCCAGTGACACACTTCCTACAACAAGGTCACACCTCCTAATCCTTCTGAAATACTGCCACCCGCTGTGACTAAGCATTCTTACTCAAACCGCAGACGCTCTTAACCACTGAGCCCTTTCTCCAGCCCCTGGGTCATTTCTTTTTTCCTGTATTTTCAGAACAGGGTCTCTCTGTGTCCCTGACTCTCCTGAAACTCTCTCTATAGACCAGGCTGACCTCAAACTCAGAGATCCACCTGCCCCTGCTTCTTGAGTGCTGAGATAAAGCTGTGTGTCACCAGTGCCCAGCTTGAATGACTTTTTAAAAGTTGTTTTACGTGTGTGTGTAACAAAATGTACCATTCTAACCATTTTGAGCATACGGTTCTATGGCATTAAGTGCATGCCGTTGTGCAACCACCACCATCCATCTCAAAACTCTTTCATCTTCCCCAACAGAAACTCTGTGCTTACTGAACACAATTCCCCGTCTTTCCTCAGTCCCTAGCAGGCCCACTCTGTTTTCTGATTGTGATGGTGACTACCCTCACAGGAGTGGAATCTTACATCATTTGTCCTTTGAACCTGGCTTCTTTCACTCAGAACAATGGCTTCAAGGCTCACTGAATGTTGTAGCACCAGAATTTCCTTCCTCTGTGAGGTTGATGAGTCCGTTGTGTGTGTATTTTGTTTATTCATTAGCATGTGGGTGGGCATAATATCTGTACTATTTTACATTCTCAATAGAGAAGGGTTCCAATTTCTCCACATCTTTACCAATACTTATTATTTTATATTTTTAAAATATTAGTCAGGATGAAGAGATGACCCAGTGATTGTTAAGAACACAGACTGCACCTCCAGAGGACTAGGGCTCAATTCCCAGCACCCATATGGTACCTAACAACCATCTGTAACTCTAGTTGCAGGGCATCTGATGCTCAGGCACTACATGCATTTGGTACAAAGACATTCATGAAGGCAAAGTACTAAAAAACAAAACAAAAAAAATAAAATCTAAGAAAAAATTGTTCCCCTATGAGTATGAAATGATATCTCATTGTGGAGGTTTCTGTTGTTGTAGCAGTCTTAGGGGCTAGACCCAGAGTCTCACAAAACACTAGGCAAGCTTTTTTATCATGAACTGTGTCTCTAGTCCAGTGATACACAGCCCAGGACAGTCTCTAACTCATAATCTTGTTGCCTCTCTTCATCCGTATTTACCACAACTGACTTATTGAGTTTTGATCTGTATTTCCCTAATATAAATATATTTCTTCGGAGAAGTTCTAATTTGGATTCTTTCCTCCATTTTTTTTTTGTTCTTGTTGTTATTTGTTTGAGATTCTATATCCCAAGCTGGCTTCAAACTCATGCTTCAGCCTCCTTAGGATAATAGGCATACACTCTCATGTCTGGCACTTTTCTCAGAATTTATGTAGTAATGTTATTGAGTTATAGGCCCCCATATATTCTGAGCATTTATATTTTATTATATGTATGATTTTTCAAAGACCTTCTCCCATTCTATAGGTTGCCTTTTCACTCTGTTGTTTGTCTTTAATGCACGGGGGAGGCAGGTTTGTTGTGCTGAGATCACAGCCAGGGCCTATGGAAGGTGGTTACCTGCCACTGAGCTCTGCCACAGCTACACCTCTAGCCCCACAAGTCTTTAATATTTATTAGTCTACTTTCTTTATTTTTTCCTTTTGTTCCCTGTGCCATTAGTGCTAGATCCATGAAATCATTGACAAATTATGTGTCATGGAACTTTCCCCTACTTTCTTCTAAGAGTTTTTCAAAGTTTTCAACACTTGTGTTCACATCTTCAGTAAGTTTAGAGTTAATGTGGTAGAAGAAGCTATGGGGACTGGAGAGATGACTCCGTGATCAAGAGCATGGCTGCTGCTCTTCCAGCCGTCCTGAGTCCTTTTCCCAGCAACCACCAAGTGGCTCACAACCATCTCTAGTGTGATCTGCTGCCCTCTGCTGGCATACAGACATGCAAATAGGGCACTCATACAGAAAATAAATAAATCTTTTTTAAAAAAGAAAGAAAAAAAATATCTTTTTGCATATGGAAAGCCATTTTTAAAACAATTACTTTACTGTGTTTTGCCTGCATGTCTGTCTGTGTACCATGTGCATGCCTCATGCCCAGGGAGGTCAGAGGAAGCCATCTGATTTACTGGAACTGGAGTTGCAGATGTTCGTAATGTGCCGTGAGGATGTTGATAATGGAACCGGGGTTCTCTGGAAGAGCAGCAGGTGCCTTTGACCACCATCCCTCCAGCCCCAAGAGCCATTCTTTCAATACCAGGATCTTTGTTTCTCCATGAAATGATCAAAAGGTTGTCACATGTCAGGGACTGACACCATGTGTTTCAGTTAGCGAGCTTTGCCTCATTGTAACAAATGGTGTCAGTTCAAGGTCAGTTGGCTTTGTTGGTGGGAAATACGTGGGTGAGCAAAACTGCTCACTATGGCATCCAGGAAGCTAAGAGTTCCCCAAATCCTCTCCAAGAGCATGTTCCTAATGACCTAACTACCTTTTACACAGCTCAGCCTCCTACAGGCTCCACTACCTCCCAGTGGCTCCAGAGACTGGCAACTAAGCTCTTAGCCTCAAGTTTTTTTGGATAGAGGGAGGGGGGATTAAGATCCAAACTATGATGTCATACCCACAGCAGCTTACTGAATTATCCCTTCTTCCTTCTTCTCTCCTGAGATGCAGTTTTAACCACTGCAGTTGATTTTTCATAATTATAATAGCAGATATCTATAGAGAACCAGCTATGTGCCGAGCTGTATTCTAAGGGTTTACACATATTAAGCCATTCTGATAGGCTGTGTGCTAAAGTTTTAACTAGGTTTGGCACATTCGGGTTAATTAACTTGCCTAGAGTTACATGACTAGTAAATGATGGAGCCCATATTCTAGCTCAGTGGTTTGACTCTGGAATCTGTGGGCTCTAGAGGCTCAGACCTCCTAGATACGGGATCTGGAGACTAGACACCTTGGTGCTTAGGCTCAGGCTGCTCCTGGATGTTCTCTTGTGAAAGCAGCAGCCCTAGAGGTGACGCTTCCAGTCTTTCCTTTTCCTGCGAGGGCTCCCTATTCTAGGAGAAATATAAAGCAGTGTCTTTCTAATTTCACAGAAAAGGCCACGGATGGCTCCCTGCAGAGCGAGGACTGGACACTGAACATGGAGATCTGTGACATCATCAATGAGACAGAAGAAGGGTATGTTTTCCTGGAGAACTTCTCAGTTTGGGCAGGATGTCATACACAGCTTGCCAGGGTTCAGTGTGGTGGGTTCAACTCTGGTAGGTTTGTTTGTTTTATTTTAATTATTACTATTATTTTCAATATGTTTAATTTGGCCTTAATAAACTGAAATTCAGTGATTTGTCTTTTTCCTTCCCACTCAACCCTCCCCCGTGTCCCCAGTGGCAGTGCTCCACTTAGAGAAATGACGTCTCTCTATATCTGCTTCAGGTCATGGGTAGAAATGGAGCTGCTTGGCTACCTGTATTAATCATTACCCCTCCCCACTCCTCCTAAGACCCTGCTTCCGTGTTGCAGACATGAGGACTGTCCGTGCCCTGGGTTGCATTCTAGGGCATCATGGAAGAAGACCCAGAGTGTAATCAGACAAAGCAGTGGCAGAGGGGCACCCATGGCTCAGAGCAGCTGAACTTGTCTAGTGTGGACAGACTTAACCTGCAGCTTGCCCTCCTACCTTTCTGCACTGATGCGTTGGGTCTTGGTGTTATTGTGTACTCTATCTTCCTTCTCTGTAGCTCCACTCTATTTGTACTTCTTCCAGGCTCGTCTGACTTAGGGATTTGGCCACACCATTTGCTCTCTTTATGCTCTTTTCAACTCCAGAGTGTCAGGAGAACAGCTGGGATTGAGGCAGCCTAGGCGGTGTGTCAGTGCTGTTATCTAGTCTCTAGTCCTCTCAGTCCAGCTTTTATTCAGCAGATCCTTACAGAGTGCCTGCCTTCTGCAGACACAGTTGTAAGTAAGGAGGGCACAACGGTGAGCAAGACACAATTCCTCCCATTGGGGAGCTGCCAGACGGGGGTGGGGAGGCAAACTGTGAACAAGACAAACCACATGAGCTGATCAGGTGGGCTAAGCACTGTGGGAAGGATCTGGGCAGAGGAGTGGCATGGTCTAGCATTAATTTTGGTCATCCCATGTTCAGAGTGTGCTCACTAGGGCAGGCCAAAGACAGAGCAAATCGACCAGTAGGGGTTTCTTACAGTCACCCTGTTGTGGATTAATGGTAAATTGGACGGGAATGGTGGAAAATATGTGGGAGGCATCATTAGATCCTGGTGAGATTCAGAATTAAAGCTAATAGAATTTGCTGATGTGGGATGTGAGCAAAATGTTAAGGATAACACCAAGGTTTGGGCCCTATAAGCAGAAGGGTGGAGCTGAGGTGAAACAGGCAGAGAACAGATCTAGAGCTGAGCTTAGACAAACATGTCACCCACCCAGTAGGGCTCGTCTAGGATTTCTGGGGGCTACGGCCAGCCTGTGCACAATATGGGCATCTCTGAGGAAGAAGTGCTGTGGATGCCTTCTAGAGGGTCAGCTTTGAGCTTGGCTTCTGGACTGACTTGGACTCAGGCTAGCATGAGAAGCAATCCAGGTGGTCACATGGTGCAGAGGGAGTGTAGGAAGCAGGCTCAAAGAATGGCTCAGGTTGGCTTCTCTTCTGCACTGTTCCCTGCAAAATGCATTTGCTTCTTCCCTCCACCTCCCATGCAGATCCTGAAACAGGTTTCAGCAAGTGACTTGCTTACTAGCAAGCCTTCCAGAGCATTCTTAAATTTTTAGCATAAAACCCTTAATCACACACTTTTGCAGCCCTTTTTCAGGCCCTTCAGCCTCGTTAATTTTTCTTTTAGCTTCTTGAATTCTCAACATTTCTGATGTTCACCGAGGGCAGAAAGTCCAAGAACCCTGGGGTCTTCTTCCTTCTAAAAAACTAAAGTCCCTTTCACAGGATGAGACACCAGGGATCTGCTTTCTCAGTTACAGCTCACAGAAGATTAGGTTATGTGTTTCCGTGGTCTAACCTCTTGTTCATGTGTGTTGGAATGGCAGTCTGGTGATTCTTAAAGAGTTTCTGTGCTTGCCTCTATTGTAAAGTGTCTCCTGAAATCTCTCACCTGGGGGAAAGATAAAACAAAACACGCATGTTATCTCTCTCTCTGTGTCTGTCTGTCTGTCTCTCTCTCTCTGTGTGTCTCTCTGTCTCTCTCCTTCCTTCCTTCCTGCTCCTGGCTAAGGGCTTCTCAATATTGTTTCTTATGTTTCTTCAGCCAGTCTCCCTGTTACTAAGTGATTCCCATCAGTTACTGGGTCTCAACATAACTTTCCCTCCTCTTACCCCTTTCTTCTTGACTTGTCATATGTGGCATTATACTTTGTGATGTCTTTTAGTGTCTGTCTTGCCCCACAATCTACAAGTCTGTACACTTCATGAGGACAGGAATTCCATCTGTTACACTCACTATTTTATCTCTCCCACAACACAGCTTATACATAATCTCTTTCTCCCTCTCTCCCTCTCTCTTTCTCCCTCCCTCCCATTCTCCCTCCCCCCCCCC
>NC_022014.1:38248833-38258355 GCF_000317375.1 Microtus ochrogaster
CAAAGGTCCTGAGTTCAATTCCCAGCAACCACATGGTGGCTCACAACCATCTGTAATGAGGTCTGGTGCCCTCTTCTGGCCTGCAGTCATACACACAAACAGAATATTGTATACATAATAAGTAAATAAATAAATATTTAAAAAAAATGATTTGCCAATAGTGCCCATCTCATAAAGTTATAGTAAAGATTAGAGGAATAAATAATTCATATATAGTGGGTGTAGTCTAGAGCAATCAGTAGGCAGACTCTGATGAGGATCCAGTGATCTGATCATTGCACAACTCCTTTTGACTGTTCCTGGCTCACTGAGTCCTTATGCTGCAGCCTCTAAGCTAGAGAAACACGGGCGATTGAGTGAATGCAGTCGGTAGTAATGGTTGCCGAGGGTGTGTGTTCAGGAGAACAGCTGTAGCTGGAGACTTAATTCCCAGCTGTTTGAGAATCACTGAAGAGTTCCCCACTGTTGGAAAGAAGGGCTCACAGGAGTCTGATCAGGGTGTCAGTGGTCTTGAGAGTGCCCCGTGGGGCCCCACCTTTCTACTGAGAGCTCCTGGAGCTTGGTACCTCTCACACCCATGTTTCCCTTGATCCTGCCTCCCTGATTGTGGCCTTTGACTCAGTAGTTGTTCCTACAGCCTTTGGTGGCTCCTTTAAATTTTGTGGTTCCTCCAACCTGAGTGATTCTTTACTCTGGTGCTTCTCCCTCAGATCAGCAGAACGCAAGGCTTCTCTTTTGTTCTCAGGTAGCACTTCATGAAGCATAGCTCTTGGGAAGGGATTTTCAGTTTAACCAGAGCCTGCCTACTATCTGATTGCCCTCCACCCATAATCTGGGAATGCTATAACATTCTGTCAGGCAGAAATACACCATCCTCCAGGGCAGTGCCTGTTTTTCTTATGGAAATCCAAGACAAGATCAAAGAGAGCACGTAGAGAGAAGCTACAGCTTGTCAGCCTGGGATGACAAAGAGCAGACCCTGCAGAGAGGCAATCAGTCTTGTCTAGCCATTAAGTTGCCTACTTTCTTCAGCCCAGCCTATCCAAGCAGATAGCTGCTCAAATGCTGTATTTATAAAGTCTGCATCCCTGTTGGAAATTGCACATATTATATGTCTTAGTTAGGGTTTCTAGTGCTGCGACAAAATGTCATGACCAAAGACCAAGCTGGGGAGGAGAGGATTTATTTGGCTTACACTTCCACATTGCTGTTCATCACTGAAGGAAGCCAGGACAGGAACTCAAACAAGGCAGGACCCTGTAGGCAGGAGCTGATGTAGAGACAATGGAGAAATGCTGCTTACTGGCTTACTCAGCCTGCTTTATTATCCAACCAAGGATCACCAGTCCAGGCACGGCCCCTCCCACCATGACTGGACCCTCCCACATTGATCACTAATTGAGAAAATGCCTTACAGCTAGATCTTATGGAGGCATTTCTTCAGCTGAGGCATCTTTCTCTCTGGTGACTCTAGCTTGTGTCAAGTTGACACACAAAACCAGCAGCCAATTTACTGTATAACCCCTGGTTTGGGGCCCTTTCCTGTCTCCTCAGTCCTTTGGCTCAGGAGCCAAGAATTCAGGTTAAGCAACTGTGTTTCAAGTTGGAGATAGGAAATAAGAGGTTTGAATCTTTAAGTTTTTTTTTTTTTCATTATGTGTGTGTATATGTATCTCTGTGTGGTCATTGGATAAAAGTGTGGGAGTCCAGAAGAGCTGGGTCCTCTGGAGCTGGAGTTACAAGTGGTTGTTAGCTGCTTACTGAGTACTCGGTGCCCACCAGATGTAGGTACTGGTAGCCCTACCCCGGTCCTCTGCAAGAATGGTGGAGCCTCTCTTTAACTCCAGCCCGAGCCATTTCTTCACAGCTCTCCTCCAGAAGTCTGTGCTTCCTCTCTAGATGAGGCTGATTAGCAGAGTGGCCATCCTCTGCCTCAACTTCTTCATGCATGTTTGACAGGATATTTTCATGTGTGAGACTTGTTAGAACCACAGGAGTGAGAACCCCTGACTTCCAAACATTTGCCTAAGGGAAGACCAAGACCAGCAACGTGCCTTTTGGTGGCTGGAGCCCACTGTGATGGCAGAGGGCTGAGTCATGTGGATGTTCTAGTTTCTGATAGTGAGGAACTACTGATCCATGTAGACTAATTTATGTTCCTACCAACAGCATGTAAGGGCTCCCGCCCCATCCCAACCTTTGTAGCATTTTTGTTTCTTTTAATTTTAAATTGTATTAGTATTGTGTGTGATGCACACACACATTCCACAGTGAGCCTGTGGAAGTTACAGCACAACTTTGTGGAGTGTGTTCTCCCCTTGCTCTTTTAGGTGGGTCCCAGGAGTTGAACTTAATTTGCCAGTGTGCACAACAAGAGCCTTTACACATGGAGCCATCTCATTGGCCCTGTTTATTTTCTCAACAGTAGTCATTCTGACTCAGGTGAGATGGAATCTCAATGGAGTTGTAATTTGTTTCTCTTGCAGTTAAATATGTTAAACATTTATTCATGCGATTATTGGTTGCTAAAAGTTTTTCTTTAAGAACCGGGCGATGATGGCGCACACCTTTAATCCCAGCACTCGGGAGGCAGAGGCAGGCAGATCTGTGAGTTCGAGACCAGCCTGGTCTACAGAGCTAGTTCCAGGACAGGCTCCAAAGCCACAGAGAAACCCTGTCTCGAAAAAACAAAAAAAAAAAAAAAAAAAAAAGAACCGTCCATTCAGGTCATTTGGATGATTTGTCCCTTTGTTGTTTAATTATTTATTTACTTGTCTATTCAAGATTAATTAATTCCCTATAAGGTGTATATAGTTGGCAAAGATTTTCTCCCATTCTGGGGGCTGTCTCTTTGCTCTGATTATTGTTTCATTTGCTGTGCAGAAATGTTTTAAATTTCATGCAATCTCATTTGTAAATATTTGTAATTAATTAAAACTCCTTGCCCGTGACTGTCTCTTGAAGTATGCCTGCTAAGCTGTTCACTAGCAGTTTCTTTGTTTCAGGTCTTACTTGAAGGTCTCTGATCTGTTTTCAACTGATTTTTGTGCAGGGTGAAAGATAAAGATTGAGTTTCATTCTTCTACATATGGATAGCCAGTTTCCCCAGCCTGTTCATTGAAAATGCTGGTTTGCTGGGCGGTGGAGGCGTACACCTTTAATCCTAGCACTCGGGGGGCAGAGGCAGGCGGATCTCTGAATTTGAGGCCAGTCTGGTATACACAGCAAGTTCCAGGACAGCCTGGTCTACACAGAGTAACCCTGTCTTGAGAGAAAATACAAAGACTGAGGTGCTGTATTTGGTGGGGTTATTTCGGTATTCCGTCAGTGTGTGGAGCCGGTACAGTGCTGCTCTGACAGAGCTCTGCTCAGGCTCTCCAGTGTGGTGCTGGTACCTCCAGCACTGTCTGGCTTTTCTTCCCTCAGGATCGCTTTGACTACCCACGGCTTATTAAGGTCATATTTTTCTGTTTCTGCAGAGAATATTATTGGAATTTTGATCAGGATTACATTGAATTTATAGATTTTTTTAGACAATATAACCTTTTCTACAATTTTAATTCTGACAATAATTGATCATGGGAGTTCTTTCTGTCTTTTATTGTCTTCTTTAATTTTTCTCCCTTCAGTATTTTTATTATAGAGATCTTGTGCATTTGTTGGAACTATTTCTGTTACTGGGAGTAGAATTGTCGCATTTCTTTTTAGCATGTTCATCATTGCTTTACCACAATTTTTTAAATGTTAATTTTGTAGCTGATGCTTTACTAAAAGTGTTATCAGATCTAAGAGTTTTCTGGCAATCTTCAGGGTTCTTTTAGTTTTTGAGACAGGGTCTCACTATGTATCCCAGGCTGGCTTAGAACTCACTATGTAAACCAGGATAGCCTCCAACTGACAGAGACCCACCTGCCTCTGCTTCCCAGTTGCTGGGATTAAAGGTGTGTTACACCACACCTGGCCCAGGATTTTATATATAAGATCATATCATCTACAAAGAAGATAATCTGACTTACTCCTTTCCTGTTTGTATCTTGTTTGTTTCTTTTTGAGACTCCAGGTACTATACTGAATGAGTCCAGAGAGTGTAGACATCTTTATCTCAATGCTGATTTTAGAGGAAATGCTTTCTGGTTTTCCCTGTTCCGTAAGATGTTGTGTGTAGATTTATTACATATACAGCCTTTATTCCTGCTTCTTCAGAGCTTTTTCTACACAAAGATGCTAAATTTCTGTCAAAGGCTTTTTTTTTTCATCCATTGAGACAATCATGTGATTTTAGTCCTTGATTCTGTTTATTCTTATGCATATGTCTTTTGAGTTTGGTCCATAAAAATATACAAGAAGTTTCTTTATTCTTTTTTGCAGCTGCATAAAAGCCATGATGTAATTAGCCCCGTTTCCTTTTGTAGACACTTGTTTTTCTATAGTCTTTTCCATTTACAAACATGCTGCCATGAACAACCTTGCTACCTCTGCTGGTTTGCACTGCACTAGTGCCCCACAAGGCTTGTGAAACATGGTATATATGTCCTTTTCACCAGGCCAAAGGATGCCATTCGAGCACTAAAGAAGCGGCTCAACGGGAACCGGAACTACAGAGAAGTGATGTTGGCCCTGACGGTGAGTATTGTCTCCTGGGAGGGAAGCTTAGGACACATACACACAGGCTTCACTCTTCCTAGGACCCCCCCCCCCCCTGCCCACACAGACGGACTTCCAGCGTGCAGCCCGTGTTGTTTGGTTCAGCAGCATCTCCCAAGAGACCCTTGGGATCCCCTGCCCACCTCTGATGCAGAAGGCGAGTGTAAACAGGCTAATGTATACTAGGAGAAGATAAGGTGTGGATAGCATGGTTGTACCCAGCAACAGTGAATAGAAGACCAGGGCAGGCCTTGTTCCTGCTGTCAGCCTGTTTGAGATTCTGGGAGTGTTTCCCCTTTATACTGATGTTCACTCTTATCTGCCCACCACCTGCCCAGGATGGAGCTTTTAGAACGTTGATGAGATGCTTGCAGCCCCCTTCTAAAGTGGGTTCTTTACTCTCACAGTGGAGGAGACTGGGCTCTGAGAGGCCTTTGAGTTTTACCTTCACAGCTGTGGTGTGCCATCCTAGAATGGTCTTTTGTTTGGGATAAAAATGAAAATAATACAAAGGGTCTTGAAAAAGTCAGCCAAGTAACTCCTTTCAGGGCAAATAGATAAGAACTGTGCTCCTCCTTAAGATACAGAGGACTAAAAAGGGTATTTCAGGTGCTATTTCTGTCTTGAAAGCTCACAGTTTCTCAGATGCCTTAAAATCTGGGCCACAGTGACTTTTGATTAGAAACTGTAACAAGTCACCATGTCAGCTCCTGTAGGCGGGGAAAGTGGGTTATTTACCCCAAATAACATGTTTTGTTGTGAAGCAGAAGAGCTGTTGTGATCTTTGTCTGCCCCCAAATAAAGTCCAACACTTAATGGGAACACTTTCTCCGCCAGGGCTGGGGCTTGGGGGTTTACATAGCAAAGAAGAAAATGTCAGTTCAGAAATAGGTGAAAGCTTTTTTTTTAAACCTCAATATTGATGGAGCCAAGAATGTGTCATTGGGGAGCCAGCTCTGGGATTTGTCCCTCTTCATGCCAGTTTCATGGTAACCATGAGAAGCTTCTTTCTTTCTTTCTTTCTTTCTTTCTTTCTTTCTTTCTTTCTTTCTTTCTTCTCTCCCTCCCTCCCTCCCTTCCTTTTTTTTTTTTTGTTTGTTTTTCAAGACAGAGTTTCTCAGGTTTCAAGATAGCTCTGATTGTCCCAGAACTCACTTTGTAGACCAGGCTGGCCTCAAACTCACAGCTATTCGCCTGTCACTGCCCCTAAGTGCACGACCTCCGCCTGGCTGGTGGGAAGCTTTTTAGAGTGATTACATTTCCTTACCTCCTTCTGCATTGCTTGGCAGCCATCATTTGGTCTTCCTGATGGCCGGGTCTTTTCTGCAAGCCCCTTGGAAGGCTTGTGGACATGCAGAGCTGTTGTCCTTGTTCCTAAGTCCCTGCCTGGCACACTGGCATGGTTTTATGTTTGCCATGATGGCTTCACTTGTTAGTTGCTGTCAGCCCTGTTCCTTCCTTGTGGCCCTTTCGCAGCTGCACATCTGTCCCTGCCTAGCTGCTAGTATTTATCCAATGGAGTTAGAGATCCCAAGGCCCTCTCTGCTTGAGCCTTCACATGTGTGTTCCTAACATCTGCTTCTCATTGCTGGGAGGCCCCCTTTGCTTATTCCATGGGTTTTGGCTGTCTCAGATAGTTGCCACTGTGTTTCATTCCCCAAAAGCCACAAAGTCACGTTTGCCAAGAGCCTTTTTGGAAGGGTAGCCTGAAGTGGCCTTGACAGAGAGGAATTCCTGTGCCTCCTATATATAGAAGCTTTGAGCATTTTTGGAGACTGGGACAGGATACCCTGACCTTAAGGTCTGCTGTATGGGAGAACTGAAGGAGAGATGAGTGTTCTGACCATGGTCTCCCTGGAAACAGAACCAGAGCCCAGGGTTGACTTTGGCCTGCTCCTCTGTTTCTAGTTACTTTAACCCAGGCCAGCTTCCTGAGCCTCCCACTCTGCTGGTCCTCACCTGCCCCTCGGGAAAGAGGGGTGCAGCAGCCCAGCAGGCAGACTATGCTGGTCCTCACCTGTTCCTTGCAAAAGAAGGGCTCAGCAGCCCAGCAGCCATTTCCAGAGTCCAGAGAGTGAGAGGAGAATCCTAGAGAAGAAGGTCTCCTGCAACATGCCTGGGGACAGAAAGAACCCCTTTAGTTCCTCTTACTAGTCCCCTGGGTCCCTGAGAATGAGAACTTACACCTCGTGGTCACCCAGAATCAGACACAATCAGAAATTAGGAAAGGGAAATTCCCTTTAGCTGAATTCAATTTGTGGTTGTGGGGCTGGAGTGATGGCTCAGCAGTTAAGAGTACTGACTGCTCTTAGGGAGGACCTGAGTTTGGTCCCCAGCATCCTCACAGTGGCTCACAACCATCTGTAACTCCAACTTCAGAGAATCCAGTGTCTTCTTCTGGCCCCCACGAGCACTGCACACACTTGGTGCACAGACATGCATGCAGGCAAAACACCCACACACATGAGATAAAAATAAATAGCAGTGTGCAGAAGCCCCAAGGACTATGAGTTTAGAACAGTTCCTGGGTGCAGCAAGTAGAACATGGAGCCTGCAAGAAAAAGAAGGAAAGGGTAACTTGGGGGTGGCAGAGCTGCTAGGTCTCCTAGGTGAAGTTCCACAGTACTGAAGAGCTTCGACTCTGACATCTCAAAATGGCTTGATGCCTTCTTCCAGAGTTAGCTCAAGGAACAAGAGAAGGACAAATAAGTCAGAACACAGTTCTTGTGCCTGAGGGCATCACAGCTGATGTGACTGCTTGGAAGAGAGCTCAAAGGAGGAGTGACTTGGTGTCCTCAGGTGGGTCAGGAGATCAGGGCTCCTAAGAAAGTGAATCGGAGTTCCCGTCCTGGGCTCGGGGTGTAACTTGGTGGTAGAGTGCTTGCCTAGATGCACAAGACCATGGGTTCAGTCTCTTGCATTGCAAAAGAAGGAAAAGAGTTCCCATCCTGCCTCTGGGCTACTTCTTCCTTCCTAAGCCTCTTAGCTTTGAAAAATAAGGCAGCAAGGTGTACTTGAAAGGACCATCGTAGTTTTAAGAGTAGAATGAAATTACATAGAGTATGCAGGGATCTCACTGTACTTGGTATGTAGCTGGCACGAAGTCTATGTTGTTAATTGTGAACCTTTTTGTCTGCACATTTTCAAGGCAAGAGCCTATGGTAGGAACCACTTAGGGTTCATGGTCACATGGGAACAATGAGGTGGTTAGAAGTATCCCCAGTTGCTGCCACTATCCCTATAGGAGGCATTCGTTAGTGTACTCTGGAGGAGGTGCCTTGGGAAGGGTCAGGTGATCCTGTGGGCTGATTTCGGGAGGGACCAAGTAAGAAACTTGTGTTTGACGTTGGAGAGGCTCTCCCAGTACTCCCAGTACTCTCCTGGGGACATGCAAGAAGCTATGGATGCAGCAGGTTACTTACCCTGCGTAGGATGCCAAAGTGATTGGCTGGCGTATGTCCTCCTTAATCTTCCCTGCAAGGAAGAGCTCATTGCTTCCACTTTCCTGCTGAGGACTCAGAGACTGAGTAAAACTTGTCCTGGGAGGAAGTAGCAAAGCTAAGTCTAACTCCCACTGCCACCTGATCAGAACCTGTCAGCCTTTCAAAGCAACTGACCTCCCCAGATATGAGAGGAGTGAACAGGGTTCTCCCTGAAGAAGGATGGCAGCCGAGGCCCACATTGTCAAGGGTTGCAGTCCATTGTCATTGCTGATTTATTTGCAGAACAGGAGTTTGTTAGGGATGTGTGTTTGTTTCCTCACGTGTACCAGGCAATTCGAGCTCTCCCAGCAACTTCCTCTTATGACAGAACCTATGTCTCGTTGGCTAAGATTTCACACCCAGGCCTAGAGAAAATAATTAAAATGTTAATTTTCATTTTGATACCATTATAAGACCAATATCCTTCTCATGCAAAACCCATGTTTCAGTTACCGACTAATTGCCTGAGTACTGTGCAGGGTCTGGAGCTTTTAGTCATCACAGCACTGTCGTTCTCAAGGAACGGGGATCCGGCTGAATTAGTGCGGAGGTATGTGAGGGTTGGCTTAGAGGGATGTAACAGGAAGCTGATCTGGAAGCATGACTGACGGGGGGAACTCAGCTACCCTTCCGCTTTCCCAGTGTGGTGACCTCCCCCCAACCCCCACAACTTCAGGTGCTGGAGACTTGTGTGAAGAACTGTGGCCACCGCTTTCACCTCCTCGTAGCCAACCGAGACTTCATCGACAGCGTTCTGGTCAAAATTATCTCTCCCAAGAATAACCCTCCCACTATCGTCCAGGACAAAGTGCTTGCTCTAATTCAGGTGAGCTGGCTTCCCTCACCCGTTTTGTTGTGTGTAAGATGGGAACTGTGATCATGTTCATGTGTTCCCACTCTTTTGGAGGGAAAGACACAGATTGGAGGTTTAAATATTTGTTACAAAATACTTGCTTTCCTTATCATCATTTTACTGGAAATCCTGAGCAATGGCTCTCTTGATACTTGACAGATTCTCCAGGAAGTTTCTAAGTACTCAGCCTTCTGTTGCCCAGACAAGTGGGCACAGAGAGGGCTTCAACAAGCCTCTGGGGTCATGGGGTATAGTGGAGATAAGTAGAGTAGGTAGGGTCATGTTAGAGTCATGTACATGCTAGTCAGGTCACAGAGCAAGAACCAGCTCGAGTAGAAATGACGTTAAGGGATGTTTCAATGAAGAGGTGACATTTCTGCTGGACCCTGAAAAGCGGGGAGGAGTTTGCTGGAAAGGCCAGAGCGTAGAAAGCATCTCAGGAAGGAGATATCTGCGCCAAGTCCTGGAAGCATTAGACAACAGTTATCTGTAGCACGAATTCTAATTGCTCTTTTTTTTTTTTTTTTTTTTTTTTTTTTTTTT
>NC_022014.1:38258455-38260186 GCF_000317375.1 Microtus ochrogaster
TGTAGACCAGGCTGGTCTCGAACTCACAGAGATCCACCTGCCTCTGCCTCCCGAGTGCTGGGATTAAAGGTGTGCGCCACCACCACCCGGCTCTAATTGCTCTTAATAATAAAATCCTGGAGTCAGATATGGGGATTAATGCTGAGAGATCAGAGAAGCAGAGCAGCCAGCCACTAGAGTTCCTGCCTCTACCAATGCTAAGACCAAAGTGGCGATTCTGCCTCTACAAATCGTCAGACTACATCTGAGCTCTTGTCTCCTCCTGCCCAGCCTGTCTCCACCTCCCAAGTGCTGGGATTAAGGGTGTGAGCCACCACCACCTGGTCTCTATGGCTAACTAGTGGCTAAGCTCTGCACTCTGATCTTCAGGCAAGCCTTATTTGTTAGATTTTAAACAAAAATATCATTATAGTTATCCATACTTGAGATATACCCAAATATTTGATATTATAGACTTCGTACAAATCAGCCAAAGTCTAACATCTTACAACAAGAATGGTACCTTTCCCCTGGTTTCTGTAGAGCAGGCACTCAGGTGCAGTCTGCTTAGGAGATTATAAATGTAACCTTTGAAGGCACTACTGGACTGAGTACTCTATTTCCAAGATGGTGCCCTAACATAGCTGGTAGGAGGAAGCTTCGGTTCCTTGATGATATGACAAGAGACTTGTGTTTCTCAACACTTAGAAGTCACACAGCACCTTCTCTGTCATGCTGTTTGTTTGAAAGGAGTCACCAGGTTAAGATGCAAGAATTGGGGAATTAATATGTGATCATATTTTGAATATTGTGTGTTTGGAGAACAGGGTGTAGTTTAGAATATCCAGGGCTGTGCTTAAGGGAAACGGATAGGCAGGAAATGAGGCCAAAAGATGGATAAGGCTTGTGGGTTGTGTGTGCTGAGGGCCTTGGATTTGATCCTTAGAGGTAATGGGGGAGCCATTGAAAGTTTCTGTTCTGGGTCTCACACAGAACAAAGCACCCCACTGGCATGACATCTGGATTCATAAGTACATCCAGTATGGATGACTAATGCATGTCTGCACTTAAGGTCACAAGGGGATGTGAATAAGACAGCCAACACGTGTGTTTCAGGATGGGTGCTAGGAGTCTCTGGGGGCACATCTGAACAGCTAGGAAGAGAGGGAGACCAAGTCAGAACAGGATATGACTCCAACAGGGGCAGTGGCTCATAGCCTGGCTTGAAGGTCTGGCAGACAAGCAGAGTAGGCAGGGAATGGCCCGGGAGCTGTAGGGTCATTGTATATGTGACTGGAGTGGAGCTTGTTGCTCTATCTAGAGAGTTTCCCCAGCTCCTAGAGCAGTTACTCCTCCTAGCTGTTCAGATGTGCCCCCAGAGACTCCTAGCACCCATCCTGAAACACACGTGTCAGCTGTCTTATTCACATCCCCTTGTGACCTTAAGTGCAGCTGTGCTATCTTTTCTCTTCAATTCAGTTGGTTCCTTGAGAGCCCTGGAATGCTGTGTCCCGAAGATCTAGACCAGATGATTGTCAGTATTGAATAATATTTTTTTAGATTAGTGGATAAATGTAGCTCACTGGGCTGAGAGAATAGGCAAGAATCTGGGTAACAGAGTCCTCTTTCATGCTTCCTTGATTCTGCACCCCACCTTCAGACCTGCAGTCTATACCCCCTCCCTGTGCACCATTCTGTACCCCCAGACCTGCAGTCTATACCCCCTCCCTGTGCACCATTCTGTACCCCCAG
>NC_022014.1:38260286-38278786 GCF_000317375.1 Microtus ochrogaster
CCATTCTGCACCCCTCAGACCTGCACCCCCAGACCTGCAGTCTACACCCCCTCCCTGTGCACCATTCTGCACCCCTCAGACCTGCAGTATACATCCCCTCCCTGTGCACCATTCTGTACCCCCAGACCTGCAGTCTATACCCCCTCCCTGTGCTCCCATTCTGCAACCCCACACCTGCAGTTCCACATCGACTCCCACAACCACTTCCAGGGAAATGAATGGTAGCTTTTCTTACAAAGGTGGGACACTGCAGCTAAAACTCTTTATTTGGGGTCTGGTCTCTACAAGGTCTACACTGTCTACAGAACTGGAAGGAGACATCTTCAGTGAGAGAGCTTGCTCACCCTGAGGCCTGGCCAGGCTCCAGGGTAAACACAGCTAGCTTGGTATGATCTGCTGAGGGCAGACAGAACCCTCTTCACTAGCTGGGTCCCACAGTTCTCTGTCCAGAGATGCCTGTTTCTTCATGCCTGCCCTGACCTCATAGCTTTCCCATCAGCTCACTACTTCCCTAACTCTAGTTCCCCCGGGTCCTACTACACTGTTTCTAACCTTGGGCTGGTGCAGTAACTTCTGGGCATCTACCCCACCTACAAAATGAGAGCTTGGTTTCTGCCTTCCTGTTCTTGGACATGTAGCTCTGGGGTCCACCTGTCTCCCCAGCCCTCTTTCTACTGGCCAAGCGGCAGCAATGTACACTAGCCTAAGGTCCAATGGTGTGAGTGAGGTATAGTTTGTTAACCTAAGGTGCATGGGTGCATTTATGTTTGGAGTTGCTGCCATAGGCCTCCAGTGTATATCTTTGGGGAGCATATGCATTTGTTTTTATTAGGTATGTATTGAGTGTGTGACACTGGCAGTTTCACTTCAATGCCATGAGAGAAGGTGCTGGGTCAGGAGGTGCCAACACTTCTAGCTGTTTCACAGCCTCACCAACATGCCACTTTCTGTCATTGCAACCTGTCTGCTGAGCTTGGGGAGGTACTTTACCACGCCATCTTTAATCATCTTATTTGCATGTTGACAATATAGATGACCCGCAGTGTTCATGGGTCAGAAACTATATGGGAGAAAAGAAAGCTTCTGTACCAAGCATGCACAGATCTTCCTGTGCCGTCGCTCCTTAAGCTGTTCCTATAACACTGGCACTTTATTGGCAGTATGAATAAACCCCTAAATTAAATGTCTAGAGATTACTTAAAACATGCAAGAGTATATGCATATGCTGTGTACAGACACTGAGCTAGCTCATACAGGGACCAGCATATCCACAGACTTTGATATCCTGATGGATCCTGGAACCAATCCCTTGTCGATACTAGGAACAACTTTTAAAAAGTAAACAGAAAAACCAGGTGTGGTGGGAACAGAAAGCGTGTGCTTAGAGGCATGAACGGAAGAGGACAGAGCCTCCTTTTGCCCAGGGTATCCCAGGACCCATGGTTCAAATCAGTCTTTATATGTCTTGCTATGAAAGTTGCTACTCAAAACCTTGGACAGAATGTAGTCATGTCGTATCTACAGTTAGACACACAAAATTAAAGCACAAATTGACCTTTGTCTTCCCATGGGTCCCACCTTTGGGTCTTTCAGCCTCCAAATTCTGAAGCCACAGACAGGGAAAGGGAATTACATAGAGAGCTTGGCTTCTAGTGGAGTGGCCACTATGCCATTGACTAACCAGCACTGGGAACAGAGACCCTGAGAGAATGCCGGAACTACATCTCCCAGGAGCCTTCTTCCTGATAAGGCGGTCACATGGGAATCATCCTGCTTCTACCCTCTCCTCTATTGATCATGGGCCTCAGCTTAGGGGTTCAGAGTAACCAAGACCTCCCAAAACTAGCCTCAGCTCCCCAAGGAGGGTTTTTCGATTCTGCCTGCAGCAGGGGCCCTACTTTATCATGGGCATGTTAGTCTTCTGACAGCCTCCGTGGCCATCTTCCCTCTGTTCTCTGAAGTAGGAAAATAAGGACGGTTAGTGGCTGTGAGAACTCAATTAAGTTTAGCCTGACAGCTATTGACTGACGGCCTTGTCTGTACAAGGGCAAGAGACCTGTATGTGCCTTAAAAGATGTCTGACCTGGTCAGGAGGATGAGAGCAGTTATTCAGGCGTGTCCCCAGAAGGTTCTGGAACATGTCACAGCTATAATTTCTCCCATCTGCATGTCCCCACATATACCTGTCCCTTTAAAATGTGTCCCTTCTCCCTGTTGGTCCCTCTGTTGCCATCAGACTCTTACTCAAGGAAGGTGACTGTTGTGAGCGGATGCTTTGTTTTCAGCAGCCTGGCCCAGGCTGCCCAGGGGTCCTAGACAGGAGCTGGCATTGTGGCAGGTGGAAAGAGGGTTATTATTAACAAAGGCTTCTTGTCTGCAAATTAATGCCAACTCTGCTCTCCTAGCTACCCAGGAGAGTTTGACACGACAAAGCAGGACCTCCTGGAAGCCCAGGTCACCCTGGTCAGGGTATGACTGGACCTGGGGAGTGACAGAAGGGGTCAGGAAACCTTCCCATCTCTCTGCACACCACTCAGCATAGCAACTGCTCCTTCCAGAATGTGAGCTGTTCCTGTCCCCTGGTCCCCTGGTCCCCTGGTCCCCTGGTACTCCTATCAGGCATACGTTCACAGAGGACAGTCTTCTTACACAAAGAGAAGGACCCTCCCTGTTATGTCCAGGGCTGAGCTCTTGGCAGGAGGAGAACCTGATAGTCCCACATTGGGATGTGACTCTGTCCCCGAGAGCAGCCACAGCTCCTGAGTGTGTCTGAATCTGGGAGGAGTCCTGAGGAGTGTCTACCTAGAGAGAACAGCATGGTTTTGTGATCTTTTTCTCATCCTCTCAAACTTGGATATGGGTTGGAGCAAGGGAACAGTAAGGAGGTCCCCAGAGCCATTTGTTACTCCATGAGAACAGAGGCAGAAAGTGGCACCAAGAAAAGCTACCAAGCCCTCCCAATAGACAGTGAGGATAGTTTTTAGACCCCTTAAGTTTAGTTATGTATTTATTTCTGTTTTTATTTATTTATCTTGATTTTTCAAGAAAGGGTTTTTCTGTGTATTCTTGGGCATCCTGGAACTTGCTCTCTAGACCAGGTTGGTCTTGAACTCACAGATCTACCTGTTTCTTCCTCCAAATGCTGGGATTAAAGGTGTACACCACCCCCACCCCCTGCCCAAGTTTTTTAAAATATTTATTTATTTACTTATTATGTATACAATATTCTGTCTGTGTGTATGTCTGTAGGCCAGAAGAAGGCACCAGACCTCATTACAGATAACCATGTGGTTGCTGGGAATTGAACTCAGGACCTTTGGAAAAGCAGGCAATACCCTTAACCACTGAGCCATCTCTCCAGCCCCGAAGTTATTTATTTTTATTATTTCTTATTATCAAGCTGGGCATAGAACCTGGGGCTGATGCATACTAGGCAAGTGCTGTCCCACTAGCCCCCAGACTCTCAAGTTTGATCCCTAAACTGAAAGTCTAGAATCAGAAGACTCAGTTGGATTTTGAGTAGGGTGGAGCAAGAGCAGTTGGTGGAAATGGACTTCATGATGCTGGAGGAATAGGACAGACCAAGACGATGAGGCTGCGTGGGTCTCCAGCTGGATCTTGCTGACAGCTTCTGTAGGTACCATCAGATATAGAAGAAAGGATTAGCAGAGGTAGGCTGTCCTGGTGCCAGGGTGATGTAAAATCCCCGAGTGTGCATGTTAAATAAGTGCATCAAGGAGAGACAGCCAGGCTGACGGTGCTGTTTGTAGTGCATGAGATGCGTTGCATATGGTTAAGGAAGCTTTAAGGAAAATGGCCTTTTAACTTCTAGTGGCTCTGGTGGTTAGAGATAGAATTTCTGTGGCTGCCTCAGGATTAGTTGGAGCTTGTGGCTGTAGACCATTAGATGCAGTGACAGTGACATACTCTAAAAGGTCACATCTCCTCCATTGGGTACAGACATGTAGTAAAGGGGTGGTACTGGGGACCCTTTTTCTGAAGAGCTTGTTGGATAATTTCTGGAATTTACTTCAATAACTTCCAGAAAACAGATTTTATTTTGTAATTATTAAGAAGTTGGTGTGTCACCAGAAATGGCAACCTATTCACAATTCTGTTGTTCCTTTTCCAGTCGAGAGAGTCTGCTGGTGGTGCTTCCCATTCCATTTCTGTGTGTGGGCAGATGTGTGTTGGAACTGTCAGCTACACAACTTAATAGAAAAACATCAGGTTGATACAGGACTCCTGGGAGGTGGGGTGAGCCCCAGCCACTGGCCATGGTCTGGCTCCCCATGGACTTTTGTGCCCCTAGCCTGAAATCGTCTCGCCTGTTAGTGACAGGACTGGGCCACTGACTGATCTGTTGAGGAAAACTGGATTCAGCCTTGATTTCTCCTCACGCATCAGTTTCTCCTTTTCTATCTGTTCAGTTTGCCTATGGCTCCTACGTGTGTGTGTGTGTGTGTGTGTGTGTGTGTGTGTGTGTGTGTGTGTGTGTGTGTGCATGCACACGTCCAACTGTGAGGCATTGAAAACTAAGTCTTCCACGTCCCTCAGTTCAACAGCTCTGGCAATTGATTCCCTTAAGACGAGACAAATGCCTGCATCACAGAGTATGCAAGGTACTTAGGTGTTATTTCTCTCCCACTTCTCTAAGAAGGGACATGCTGAATTAAGTTTTATGAGTTTGTTCACATTCAACAGCATCACTGAAAGCCAGGGCTTCAACAGCTGTATCACAGCAATGATTGCAGGAGAGGCACAGAATAGGATTTGCCAGTGTGCCTTGCGTGGGCATGTAGGGCAGCACCAGCCCCAGAGAGGGTTGGGCTGACTTTTTGGCCCCTTGCCACCCCATGGAAAGTCCACTTCCACTTCTTGACAGGCCTTCCTCTCTCCTTTCAGGCGTGGGCAGATGCCTTTAGGAGCAGTCCTGACCTCACTGGCGTTGTGCACATATATGAAGAACTGAAGAGGAAGGGAGTTGAATTTCCCATGGCAGACTTGGACGCTCTGTCTCCTATCCACACACCCCAGCGGGTAAGCTTCCAGCTAGTGTTTTCTAGAAAGGCTGCCTGCAGAACAGCCAAGCATTGTACCAGCCTTTTGCTGATGCCTTTGCATTATTCAGCTTGTCATGTGTTCTTAAAGCTCCAGGGCATTTCTTTTTCATAACAAGGAGGATGCAGATGGAGACAGCTGGGTGACTGGTGATTAAGTGGCAGCGGTATCTCTCCCAGTTTCACACCAACAGTGGAGGGATATGATCGAAGGCTCAGTTCAGTGGTTTTCATGGAAATGGCTGCTTTGGCTGAGCCATCCTGTAAGGGTCATTAGCACCTGCTTTACAGATGACTGCAGAACATGCGCGAGAATCTGTCCTCATTTCCTGTGTACGGAGGGTTGATGTTTACTCAGCAGAGGCAAAGAGCAGCTCACAGTATATAGTACAGTCTATATATCAGGTAGATAACTTCTTTGCTTTTAATATGGTGTTGGAGATAGAGCCAGGACTTCATGCATGCTAAGAACACATTCTATTACTAAGCCACATTTCAGCCCCGTCAGAAGGATTTAAACTGTATTTTGATCTATGGATATTTAGCATCAGTCCAGGCATTCTTGAATTCTGTCAGCTTTGGGACACAAAACCCAGAAGAGGCCTGTGTTAAAGCATTCTGAAGAACCAACCTCTTTCAGTGCTGACAGTGGCCCTGTGTCTCAGATTAGATGAACACTGGCAGTGGCAGTCATGGCTCCTGTATTGGCTATGTAGCAGCTCCCAGTCCAGGGGGCAGAGGCAGGATACCCCAGTCTGAAGAGGTACCAGCGACAGCTCACATGGCCTTACTGCTCTCCATCTGCCTGTCTCTCACATGGGACCTTACGGATGGCAGTGTGCCTTACACATTTGTGTGAACACATGCGCTAATGCTGGTGAGGATATCTGAGATACTAAGTGCGTACAAGGCACGAAGAATCACATTTTCCAAAGCATTATTCTTGTTATAATCCCTCTTAACTGATTACTATGCTTTGTAGTAGAAATATAACCCGTTTTATTCTTTCGTTATTGGCACAGAAGGAAGCGTTTTTGTACAAGAACATTCAGTAAATTGCATGGTTGCTATTTATATTAGTCTTCTTGTAAAGGCCACACAATATAGTCTGTGGTATCAAATAAGGATTCTTGATTAGCAGAACTTAGTAAGGACTCTGATCTAGAGGCAGCCTTAATGACAACCAGTGACTGGAATGCCCCCATAGTGCTTTCTATGGGGCCTTTTGGGTTGCATTGTTTGCCTGCAGCATATTCTTTGGGGGGTGAACAGGAAGAAGAGGGAGGGGGGAAAGAAAGAGACAATGATGCCTCTTTCTGTCCTGGTGGAGAGACATACTGAGGGTCTGTGGGTTCTAACTGAAAGTACCACCTGTTTGGGGGCAGTATCAGGCTAAGCCACTTAGGCACCCATGTGAACTAACACATGCTGTTATTGTCATGCCAGAGTGTCCCAGAAATGGATCCAGCTGCCACTGTGCCCAGGTCCCAGTCGCAGCCCCGGACAAGTGCCGGCACCTACCCTTCACCTACTCCAGCCTCCTACTCTACGCTTCAGGCTCCAGCCCTGAGTGTGACTGGCCCCATCACAGCCAATTCTGAACAGGTATTTGTATGCTTTCAGGCCATAACCAAGCCAGCCAACTGCCCCTTCATACCTTTCTAGGGAACAGACGTCTCCCTGAACTTCCAGGTACTGTGCTAGGTGTGGGGACACAAAGCTGAAAGGGCCTAGTCCCAGGCATTGCAGTAGTGCGTGGTCTTGCTGTGATAGGAAGCAGAGCTGAGCATCCTGTGAGCCAGGATTGAGCACGGCGTAGAAGGCAGCTGGGACATATGCCACTGAGGACTCTGGAGTAGGCCTGGGGTTTTTCATCGACATAGACAGCACAGAGGTGTGGCATACCAGGGAGCACTCAGTGGCCCGTCTGCAGGGCAGGTTAATGTGTAGGCTGGGCAGGAAGGAGTGACAGAAAGCAAGGTCCAGAGCAAAGGCGCACAGCTGAGCTGAGAATAGGCATTCATCACTTGGGGAAGTGAGCACAGATCCATGAGATATGCCAGCCCTCACAGTTCATACTTAATGAGGTGCCCTGAAGGCAGCAGCTAGAGCAGGGAAGCTGTCCAGGTGCCTCTTCCTAACTCCGTCTAGACATTGCCCCATCTGAGGGCCACTTCCTGATAAGCAAGTGTAAATTTCCTAAACCTTATTTTTAGAGAAATTATGGAGACTATTTTTAGTTGAATTCATAGAATTTCTATTAGTTAAAATTTTAGATTAGGGAAAATATTCCTCAGTATTTGTAGTTCCTGTTAATTTCAGTGCCACTGCTGCAGAACCTTGTTAAAACAGGGGTTCAGGCAATTGTTTATAGTGACAGTAGTGTGCTAGGGCTGTGTCCTTCTGCCGGTGCTAGGGAAAGCATGTGGTGCAAGCAGATTGCAAGCAAGAAGTCCCACAGGCCAGGGTGTGAGCCACATTCTGCTGTTCCATGTAAGACCTCAGTAGAATAGCTAAATTCAGTAGGCCACAGAAGAAAGATGGTCCCATGTGGCCACCAAATCCTGGAGCCTGCTCTAATCCCACTGCTGAAATGTGGAGTCAGTACTCCCAGTGGGACTTGGGTCACTGAATGCCGCCCCTCTACATCCCCAGGGCCAGAGCCTTGTAAAGGGGACCTGTGGGTAGAAAGTCTTGGCTCTCGGCCCTTCTTCCCTGGGCAGGGCTCTAGATTTTCCCTTAGAGGAAGCAAAAAGTATCAAGCTGGATGACAGAGAAGCCCTTGCATTGGCTTACTGCAGTGTGATGGGTGTCAAGAAGGGCCCTTCAACAGCTGAATAGCCAAGAGGAGGTCCTGAGTGGTAAGAAGTACAGGAACCCCGAGAACTGTGGCTCCTGCCTCAAAAGGAAAATGGAAGCTAGAGCATGTAGGCCATTGTCCAGCCTGGCCTGCTTCAGTGGTAGAAACTCCTTAATCAAGATGTTGAAGAGACCCTGGGGCCACCCCTCCCCCCCAACCAAGTGAGGCAGAGGCTGGCAAGAGCCTTTTGGAGCCCAAACTATCTCCCAGGTGACTGTAAAGGTGGGTTTCTTTCCAGTTCCTTCCCTGAAGAACTAAGAGTCTGCTGAGAGAGTCCTGCAGCACAGGAGAGGCTGTGGGAGATTGGTAGTGGATGTGTGTATTCAGGCAAGCCAGGTAAAGTTGAAGGCCTTTCTATCAGAGGGAGGTATGGGTCTGGAATAGGCCTCCTGCAGGAAAAGTGCCTACTCTGTCCAGCTCTGGGACTCCACAGGAACAGGCCATGCCTGTGGCCAGCTGCATGCATTGAACTAGGTGTACCAGGCACAAGTTAGGTCTCACAGCAGCCTGTGTGGAGTTACCACCCCCTTCCCATGGTTGAGGGGATAGGCTGGGAAAGGGCTGGTCCATCTCTGGACATTGGTACTGCTGTAGTATCCTTTCCTCACTGCATCTTCTAGGGCTCTGAACATATCTCAAGGCAGCTTGTAACTTGTCAAGTGTTCATTGGTCTCCTGCCAGAAAATGATGGCATTTCTATACAACTTTTACAAGCCTCACTGTGGACAGAAAGGTCCCTGTGGCTTCCACTAATATCTTGAAAGAATAAGAGCTCCCTGGAGATAACTAAAAGCTCAGGACTGGGCAAAGGGAGTCAATATACAGCATGTGCCAACTGCAGGAGAGAAGGGTCAGGCTTTGTGGATGCTGATGACGGCAGGGTGGGGAGCTTTTAAGAGTCTGCTCCTCCTCCTCACCTTATCAGAAGAATGCTGTGAGCACTGGCCAGCCTCCCTTAGGGTATGACACTGACAGAGACAGTCTGTGAGCATGAGGGTCACGTAGAATAGGGACTCCACCCTAAAGGGATCTTGGAGAACCTGCACTACCTACCATACAGTGATTTCAGAGAGAAGAAATAGAAACCTAGTTAGGTTAAAGTACTCAGCTCCCCTCTGCGCTGGTGTTATTCACTGCACATTGTTCTTCATGTGTGGCCATGGACAGGGAGGTGCCAACCACAGACTATTAGTGACCAGAGCACTAGTGACCTGGCTCTCTCATGCTGCTCTCACCATACTGCCAGCCCTCAATAGGCAGAGCAAGGGAGATAAGAAGGCCACTCCTGTGGTGCGTGTTGATGTTCATCCCAGGGATGTCTCAGGCTGTGGACTGGCTGGTTCTGACCCTCTGACTGACTGGCCTTCTTCCTGCCTTTTCCTTGATCTACAGATTGCTAGGCTGCGCAGTGAGCTGGACATTGTTCGGGGAAACACAAAAGTCATGTCTGAGATGTTAACAGAAATGGTCCCCGGGCAGGAGGATTCTTCTGATCTGGAACTGCTGCAGGTGAGGGTATCGTTAGCTTAGAAGCGTGGGCTGAGTGCCACTACTGTGCACTGTGATAGGACCATCCTTGGGCACACAACCATGTTGACAAGTCTGGTGGCCCTGTGCTGGAGACGGTTTACGTCTGTGTTGGCTCATGTTCTGCCTTACTTCTGAGAGATGAGACAGTGTTGCTCTCTGTATTTTAAATTTTTACTTTAATAACTTTTTCCTGAATATAAAGTACCAGTGCCTATCAAAACAAAAAAATAAATTTCCTTAGCTTTTAGCCATCTGCAATAATTCAGTTACATTTTGATGTATTTTCAGTTAGACTCTTTGTTGTATTCATTTATTTTTACATTGAGTTGGAGTCATGCTTTGTATACAGTCTTGTGTGTGGCTTTGCTCCCTTGTTATCATGTCATAAACATCCTGGAATAAGAGTCCTTGGGCCTCGATGGCATGGAGAAAGCCTGTTGGCTCTCAACCTAAATAGGAGATTTAAGATAAATTCAGAACTGCTGTTCTCTGCCTCACAGCTGAGACCACTCAGGCTGGGTGTGAACACTGTGGTTCCCAAGAAGCGACTCCCTCAGCCCCCTGCCTCTACTCTGGGCACTGTAGTTGGTGATGCTGGAGATGGGACACAGGGCCTGCATATTAGGCAAGTCACTCCCCGGCTGAGCCACACCTTTGACAATGGCAGGAGCGAGCCAGGCTGCAGTCTGACCCTTTAGTTAGTTGAGAGCCTGTGAGGCTCAGAGCCCGTGGCAGAGCTCTACCGCATTAGCCTGCAATGGCTGCCATATAGAAAGTGGCGGTGGCACTGCTCTTCAGGGTAGAGAAAGGGTCCTGTGGACTCTAAGTACCAGCTCCTCTTCCAAGAGGAAGATGAATGCATGAAAGATCAGGAGTCATACTGGCTTGATGGCCTGGCCTGAGTGCCTCGTGGTACACCTGCTACTACCGTTGCTATTTCTGTCTGGAGGTTTTGTCTGCCCACTGCTGTATGCACACACTGGCCACCTGGGAAACTAGGCCCTGATGGTCCTGCACTTTGGTGATATGATGCCTAATAGTTCTGTTACTTAGAGTTCCTACTACTCACTCTAAGTCCTTAGTGCCTATGGGACAAGCCTGGGTGGAGGCCTTCTCCTGGTCCCACACCCAGGTCAGTCTGAGGGTGATAGACAATAGAAGACATGGGGCCTGCTCTAGGGAGCTCCCAACTAAGTACAGGAGACAGGCAAGGAAACTGCTCACTTCTAAGGGACCTGGACATCAGGCTGCTCTTGAAGCTGAGATGAATGCCTTTGGCCTGGCCTAGTGTGGAGCACTGAGCACCTCACTCTGGTTCCCAAACTTCTTCCTGACACCTGCAGCAAACCAGGTTCCTGATCATCAGGTGGTAGCTAAATATTATACTCCATGGGTCTGCCTCCCTCTGATAGACCACAATGGCCTCTCCCCTAGCCTGCAGGAGGGCTCTGCTGGGTATCCCATGGGGCACAAGAGTTCTGAGGCCAATCCAGGATGATGTGGTGGTACTGTGCTGTGCCAGTGTTGGAGGTTCTTCTGCCGGGTGGGGGCTGTTGCTCTGGACAGAACTGAGCTCCTGACAGTAGGCAGTGGGTTGAACAATACCAAGATGGTTCCAGACAGCCATAACAGACAGCAGAAATTGTGTGATTTTGTGTGTGTGCGTGTGTGTGTGTGTGTGTGTGTGTGTGTGTGTGTGTGTGTGTGGTTGTAGGGTATTTTGTTTGTTTGTTTAAACAAGCCCATCAGCCAAGAATAACAGAACCTAGTCTCCTGGCATCAGCTCAGTTTTCAAAAATAGGTTGCTTCCAATGACATTTTCCTTCATTTTGTTTTGTTCCAACTTAGAGCCTACTGGTCCCCACTGCTGTCATATAAATCAAACAGAAAAAGACCGTGTCTGGGTGCCTGCGGGAGGCTGTCATTTCAGTGTAGAAGAGGCAGGAACGGGTAGCTGTGTGAACAGACTCACTTTTCCTGGCTGGAGGCCACTACCTTATGTCCCCCTTCTTCTGCCCCAGCAATCAGCAGCCAGCAGCCAGTGGCTCCCACAGAATAGTGAGCCTTCCATATGGGAAAATGCCACTGTCCTCTTGGAACATGGAGGGGTCAGAATCTGTCCCCAAGACTTGTAGGGAAAGATGGAAGACAGCCAGAATGCTCAGGGCAGAAGTAGACCAGCGCTCAGAATGCTGCCAGGGCCCTGGAAATAAACACATTTGTCACCAGCCCAGATGTTCCCACCAACAGATACAAGCTGCTCTTGACATGAGTGTAAGGATGACAAAGGTGCAGAGAGTGGGAGAAGAGGGACTTGAAGGTCTGGCTCCAGATGCACCTGTGGCTAACTGTACTTATGGGAAGGCTGCATTCCGATTTTTTCCTGCTTATGGCCAAGCTCTTCCGGGCATTCCTCCCACAACCATGAGAGCAATTGGGAAACCTGTGAACTGCTTGCTTGAGGATTCCTGAGAAAGTGACTGTCTTTGAGGAAAGGTCAACACCAGTAACACTTAATGCCATTAGCTTTGTTGGAGGCCCCAAAGAGGTAAGACGCTGGGAGGGGACTCTCAGCATCTCTCAGGGTGGGTGTTAGATCCTCCATTTTCTGAGTTGAGCAACATCTTCCAGACAGCCAGTCCAACTCAACACCTATGCCCAGATTTCCTCTCCAGAGTCCTGGATCACTTTTCTTCACATCTAGTGACAAGCTGTTCTGGCTGTCATAAAAGCCCTGTTTGTTTCAAACAGGCATCTAGATTAGCCTCTGAGCACAGCAGGGTAGAGCACACAACTTACAAATGACTGCACGCACGTCCCCCCCGGGAGACTCCAGGTAAAGCACAGCTCCTTCCTATGCCTGATTTGCCTTCCTCGATGCCTGGAGTGCTTGCTTACCCTGTGAAAGTGATTGCCACAGAGCATGTCCTTTATAAATCATAGCTTCTGTAACCATTGCTGAAAAGCCTTCTGCATATTGAACTCATTTGTTTCCTGTAGCTTTAATTTGGTCTGTGTTAGACAAAAGCACAGAGAAAATTCCTTTCCCACATGGATAGAGCCTTAAGTATCCAAGGATTGCTGTAAAGCCTACAGACTATCTGAGGTCCATGTTGTTGACACCCCGCTTGTATAGAAACAGGCAGCCTATCCCAAGAGTCATGTGTCCCCCATTGTCATCTTGCACCTTCTTTTTGTTCTTTGTTTTGGGATGGTCTTAGCATGTGACCCTGGCTGGCCTGGAATGCTCTATGTAGATTAGGCTGGCCTCAAACTCACAGATATGCCTGATTCTGCCCCCCAAGTATTAGTACTAAAGGTAGGTGCCACCACTGGCATGCTGTGCCATTTCATCCCACACATGGTTGAACAACGTTGCAAAACTATCATTGTCCTTTCTAAAGTATGAGCCCTTAGCTGAAACTAAGTACATTTTATTGGGATCTAATTGAGCCCTTGAAGTTATCTTCAATTAATAATAACTTATGCAGGGATAGTTATTTTATAGGTCTTTATCAAATGAAAAGAGAACCCCTTCTCTGTGCTGTTCGTTTAAGTAGCTTAAACTTGCGTTTTGCATCTTTTTGCATATCTTTTCAAAAAAGGGAAAAAAGTGGCCAAGGTATTATTTTTCTCTGGAACAGTCTAGCATATTCCAAATGTCTAGCTTCATGTCTGCCCTCTCTCATCAGCACACCTTCCCTCCCTCCCTTCTCCTTCACCGCTGCAACAGCACCAGCCTTCAAGACTGGATTCTCTGCTCCTTTGACTTGAAAAGGGTTTAGAGGATAAAAGGATTGTTTTGTGAGGTAGGGATGAACTGTCTCTTGAAGGGAAGATAACGGCATCAGGGTTAACGAGGCAACGAAGAGGATTTTTGATACAGTGTTCTGACTGACGGCAGCGTTTGCAGAAGTGACTGGTTGCTGAGAATCAGAGATAGGAAGATGCCAAAGCAGAAGTCTTTGGCATTGAAGGAATTCCTGGCCCAGAGTCTGCAGAGTCGAAAGGGGGGGAGGGCTGCGAAGGTTGCTGGCTTAAGGGCCTCTGGCCCAGAGGAGAATCAGTCATTCCTCTGCGTGGTTTGGAATGGAGGGGGACTGATCCTGCTGTGGTAGCTGCAAATGACTCCAGGGAGCCCCAAGGTTCTGGTCCATCTCTCTTTTTTTTCTTTTTAAAAATGATTAACTTTTTATTTTTAATTATGTGTCTATGTGGGGGTATGTGCATGTGAGTTCAGGGGCCCACAGTGCCAGGAGAGGACATTATATCTCCTGGAGTTGGGAATTATGTGGTTATGAACTATCCTTTGTGTACGCTAGGAACTGAACTCAGGTCCCCTGCAAGAGCAGTACCATCTTTCTAACCCAACCCTCCCTAAAGATTATTTATTTTATTTTATGTGTGTAAGTGTTTTACCTGCATGTCTGTCTGTGTCTTATGTGTGTGCCTGGTCTCAGAAGAGTGGGTGTTCCAGTGCCTTGGAACTGAAGTTACAGGCAGTTGTGAGCCATAAATAAATGCACATTGTACTTTAGAATTAGACAGATGTGCCACTGATTAATAACACATGAATTTTAGATTATTAGTGTATTCTTTGAAATGGTTTCATTTTACATATATGGGATTTCATCTCTCTTTTTTTTTTTTTTACCCTTTTTTGAGATAGTGATTTGAAAGTTGAAGTCAGGAGATATGCAGAGACCCCAAGTCAGAAGGCTGGGGCGGCCAGGGGATCCTGTTTCTAGGCAGAGTGTTTATGACAGCCCTGGAGGCATCTTCCACAATGGTGCCTGTGAGACTCTGAAAAGAGAGGCCCCTCTTTGCTACCACCTAGAGAGGTCAGAGCAGTGCTTCTGGTGCTGGTGTCTGTGAGCCCTGTCTGTGCCCTTGGTCTTGTTCTTCAGAAGTCCACTAGCACTTTCCTAATGGCTTTGAAAATAATAGAATCCTGCCTCTAAACTGAGCTCTGTAGAGTCTGGAATGCTGTGTGATTACTATAGAGGAGGATCTCCCAGAGTGTCTGAAAACATCCCTAGTGGGTGGGGAGATAAATAATGAGAGTTATAAGGCAAAGCTGACACTGTAGAATATACATGGCGGTACTTTAATTATACGTATGCACACACGCACACACACACACATATGTATTTTTTAAATAGATTTATTTTATGTGTGTGAGTGTTTTTTCCTGCATGCATATACTATATGAATGCCAAATGATTGTGGGCTGCCACATGAGTTCTGAGAACTGAACCCTGGTCCTCTACAAGAACAGCAAGTGCTCTTCACTGCTGAGTCACCTCTCCAGCGCCTGTATACTTGTTTTTTAGACAGGGCCTCTCTATGTAGCTCTAACTGTCCTGGAACTTGCTATATAGAACATGCTGGCCTCAAACTCAGAGAGATCCGCCTGCCTTTGCCTCCTGAATGCTGTAAGGCATGTGCTATGCCTGATACTTTGCTATATTTTTGAAAATTTGTATGATGACCTACAGGGGTAGGGAAACACCCTGAGGTCTTAAAGAATAAGTAGGTGTTTAACAGAAAAGAAAGAACATTGTTGGGCATAGGGTCAGCTCCTCACGGTTCCTGAACTGTGTGGTGAGTGTGTGAGGCCATCATCCTTGAAAGTCTGAGGTATGTTTGGAGATGACCCATACCATGGGCTCTGAGAGCCTTGGAACCGTTTCTAACATGCCCATGGCACTACCTGACATGCTGGTCTTCTACCTTACCATTGGCCTACAGTTTGAAGGAGAGCTGACTGACTCTTCCTTATCTTTCCCTAACCAAGGACAGCCAAGGATTGCTGCTTAGCCATAAGTACTAGATGGGGCCATGCTTTCTTCCCCTGTGCCTGTGTGGTAGGGTCTGCCATTGCGGAAGAGCCTATTCCTGACAAACCTGCCATGTTTCCTCATCCTCAATCTGGCATGTAAGAAGGCAGGGGCCTAGCGGGTGCTTAAGGATCTCTGCAAACAAGAGCCTAGCTAGCAGCTTGCCATGGGGCAAGGTAGCTTCTAAACCAGTCTGTAAGGTACAGAGTCTGTCTTAAGGGGCTCTTGCTTTAAAAGGTGACTGAGGGATGCAAGTATCAGCTTGGGCCAACAGAAGCTCGATGAGAATTGTGACGCTTCTGAGGCCACAGCCAGGTAACAGGCACATCACCACAAAGCACCCAGTGTTGTAAAGTACAGCCATGCCACTGCTAGCAATGCCAGTAAACTCTGATGTCACTTTCACTCAGAGAGAGATTCTGCTTCTGAGGACCTCACAGTGCGGAAGTGCTTGCCCAAGTATGTAAGAATGAGTATGTGTGTGAGCTGCTTCATTGTTTGGGTTGGCCAAAGACAAAGAGCACAAGCCATGTGTCCAACAGCAGCAGGACAGTGAGCTCTGGACAGGGTGACATACAGAAGAGAAAAGAGGTGGTCTGTACAAAGTAGTGGATGAAAGAGCCACTTTTGTTGATGAGAAGAAGCAAGGCACAAAGAATTATGTCTTTCTGGGCTGGAGAGATGGCCCAATGGTTAAGAGCACTGACTGCTCTTCCAGAGGTCCTGAGTTCATTTCCCAGCAACCACATGGTGTCTCACAACCATCTGTAATGAGATCTGGCTCCCTCTTCTGGCATGTGGGCATACATGGAGACAGAATGTTGTATACATAATAAATAAATAAATCTTTAGAAAAAGAATTATATCTTTCTGCCTTAAAAATGATTTTTACTGGCCCAAGAGGTAGCTCAGCAGTAGGATCGACTGGCAGCTCTTGCAGAGGACTCAGGTTCTATTTCCAGCTCCCACATTGGGCAGTTCACAACTGCCTATAACTCCAGTTCTTCTGGTATCGGCACGGTCTTCTGGCTTCCATGGGCACCTGCAGTCATGTGGGGTATATGCATGCTCTCAGGTACACACACATAAAATAAAAATCTTTTAAAATGACTTGTAGTTAACTGTTGAAGTCAGCTGACACTGAGGTGCCAGGACAGTATGTGGTACAGCCTTAACACTAGAGAGGGATGGCTTAACTTTGGAACCCAAACATAGGTGAGTACTTTAGTGGCAAGAGGCAAAGCAAATGGGCATTGTGGGATTATTTTAGCCACCCATATTTTTTCTAGGTAGAATATGCTCTGTCATAAAACTGTACCAAAGCTTTTTTTCTGTATATGATGGATTTAATTACTTATTTTGTTTTTAGTGGCATTATAGGAATATGTCTGCTAGAATAACTTTATTAAATTGTGTCCTTACAGGTATTCCATATAGATTTCAAATTTATTTACACAAACATATTCTTTTAAAAAATGAGTTATACTAACAGGTATACACACACACGTGCACACACACACATACACACACACACCATCTACTGAAGAAGTACTTGCTTCCTCTGAGGCAGGAGAGCAGGGAGCTGTTACTTCACATTCTGTGCACGCCTGGTTTTATGAACAAGCATGCACTCTTTCACCGACGTTCAGGAGTCAGTGCACATCCTTTCAGAGGCAGTAGAATGTGAGGAAGGCATTCCCAGTAGGCTCTGCCAGAGGTGCATGTGTTTCCTAGGAATTGAACAGGACCTGCCGGGCCATGCAGCACCGCATAGTGGAACTCATCTCCCGAGTGTCCAATGAGGAGGTCACCGAGGAGCTGCTGCATGTCAACGATGACCTCAACAACGTCTTCCTCCGCTATGAGAGGTGGGGCCGGAGTCCTTTGGGGTCTTTTCCCTTAAAAAGATGATTGGCACATCAGAGAAATTTCCTTTATAAACAAAGTAGGGGAGGGAGGCTGAGAGAGCCTGGGAGGTGTTCGAGGTGGAAAGTGCTCATCAGAGATGCTCATTTGTTCTTGGATGACAGAAGCAGTGCTCTTGTTCTCCAGAGAACAGGACAGCAGGTAGCTGACTGCAGAATCCACCTCTGCTCTTTGTGAGTCCCAGGAGGGCTGGGATGGGGCTGCACCTGCTCCTTTGATGATCCTATGAATGTGAAGAGGACTGGGGGAGGGGAGCCTTTACAAAAGAGAAGGATTTCCTCTTTCTTTCTGTTCTTGAAAAAGGAAAAAAGATCTTTCCCTTTGTAAATGTCAGTACGTCTGGGGTATTGAGTGAAGTAGGCAGCGTGTGAACACTGCTTCTCTGGGGAAACACACAGTCCTTCAATTCTTCCCACAGCCAAACCACTTAAAGTGACAAACTTGAACCTTTTTTTTTCTCTTTCCAAAGCCTCCCACAGGACTAAGTCAAAAGCGTGTTTTCTGGACCTAGCTTTAAGAGGGTGGTGGCAAGAACAGCTCCCTCCCATCTGGATCCTGATTTGAGCAGTTCCCAGTTGGCCCAGGGTTGTGACTTGCCTTGACTCTAGGCTAGCCTTTTCCTTTAAAAGAGCCCGGCAGCAGTGTGTCCCTTGGAGGCCTGTGGCCCACTCCCTCTGCCGACTGCCAGTTTTCTGTGTAGGACTGTCAGAAGGACAATGATCTGACGTCATTAGGAACAGGAGACAGACACTGTGTTCACATATGCTTTGAAAGCTCAGACGGCCACACTGTGTATCACCGCTAGAGCTGCTTTAGCTCCTGACTGGCAGTAGGGATGGGTGGTCCTATGCCCATCTATGATGAACAGAGATTGCTATAGGAATGTGGGCTTGCTGGCAGTGTGTCCGTTTTGAGGACCCCAACACTCCCAGCCCATTGTGTCCACTCGAGCCTTCACTGGACATGAATAGCAGGACCAATGTGGGACGGTCGTCCGTAAGTCCACTGGTCTGCAGGTAGAAAGACTTCAGAGGCACCAATGGGCGCTACAGATCGCTGTTGAAAATCACACAAGTCTTTCTGGTTTGTTAGTTTATTATTTAATTTATTTTGATTAGATTTTTGTTTTGTTTTATTTCAAGGGGGTATAAAGAACAGTCTCTCTGTCTCTGTCTCTGTCTCGCTCTGTCTCTCTCTCTCTGTCTCTCTCTCTCTCTGTCTCTCTCTCTGTCTCTCTCTCTCTTTCTCTCTCTCTCTCTCTCTCTCTCTCTATATATATATATA
>NC_022014.1:38278886-38287607 GCF_000317375.1 Microtus ochrogaster
TATATATATATATATATATATCTCCCAGACTGGCCTCAAGCTCTTGATCTTCCTGCCTCAGCTTCTCTCGGATCACACTTACACACCACTATGCCCATGTAATCAGTCTTTCTTTCTTTTTAATTTTTTTTCCTGTTTTTTTGAGATAGGGTCTCTCTTTGTCCTGGCTGTCCTTGAACTTGCTTTGGAGACCAGGCTGGCCTGGAACTCAGAGATCTGCCTGTCTCTACCTCCTGAGTGGTGGAGTTAAAGCTGCAGTGGAAGCCAGATACCATGACATAGATCTGTAACCCCAGCACTTAGGAGGTAGATAGAAGAGACTCTTAAGGCAAACCTGGGCTACACAGTGAGTTCCAGGCCAGCCTGGGCTATCTAACAGAACTCTCAAAAAACAATTAATTAATGACACAGTCTGTGACCTTCCATGGTCCGCTTAGGTCTCCCCACCTTCCTGAGTCGAGACTGACCCAGAAAGATGTGACTTTTCCTTTTTCTTTTCTGATTTATTTATTTATTTATTTATTTATTTATTTATTTATTTATTTATTTATTGGATGCTAGCCAGAGCCAAAGTATGCTTTCTCTGGTTCTTTAGTGTTTTCATTCTTTAGCTAAAGCACCCCTCCCTGCCACACAATTCTTTGCTCTATTAAGCCCCACCTAGGCATCCATAATAAACTCCCTAAAACTCAAACAAACAAACAAACCCTACAGTGTACACCTTCTTAGTCATACTATTCTTGTCCCTTGTCCTAGCTGCTGATGACATTCAGTGTGGGTGGCAGCCCAGAGCAGCGCCTTTCTGCCCTTCTGTTCTCTGGTTTCTCTGGAGTCAGCTGGTTACCTTCCTCTTTACCTGGGTCATTTAAATACAACCCAGAACAGGATCTGCTGTCCACTGTGGATATCCCACAGCCTCTCCTACCAGGTGGAAGGATAACTTCCGGCAGAGGGGTTGTTTGTCTGCAGTCGCCCTCAGCTAAGCTCCATTCACAGCCATGTGCTGATTGGATGTGGAGGAGGGTATGCCTGGCAGGGCCCACTCCATCTTGCCTTCCTGGCAGCCCTTAGAAAGTTGGCACAAACCGTCTCATGTTTTCTGGCAAGGGCTTTCTCCAGGCTCCCTGTCCCTTCCTGAAGTTGGCGTTGGGGCATTGCAGCCACAAGCTGATTACCCCAGGAAGAGCTCCGTGGAATAGAATCAGGCTTCACAAATGACCATGTGGAGACCTAATGACCCAGACATACCTCCAGGGACTGGAGGAGCACTGGGGCCAAATGTATGAAGAGACGGCTAAGGATGCTTCTGGTGGGCTCCTCCAAGAACCAGCCAATACCCTCTCCCTGATGCCTGTGGAGAGACAGTGGAGCCAAACCTGTAAGACAGAAGCCCCGTGTCAAGGGAAGCATGGCATTGTTCTTCTCAGGACTGTGAGTATAGCCATCTGGGCCTCACTCACGTTCTCCTACGTCTGCTCTCCTTTCCACTAGGTTCGAGAGGTACCGGTCTGGTCGATCTGCTCAGAATGCCAGCAATGGAGTAAGTGTCCTTATAGCTCCCTTGTCTTCTGAGGTGGGCGCCTACCCAGTACACACATTAAATGCCTCACTTACTCAGGCCTTGCTTCTGGTTACCTGACTAGGACTAAACACAAATTCTTGAGTAACTGCAGAGCAAATTCTGTTTGAAGGGAGCCTGGGGAGAGCTAACAGGCATACTGGTGGGAAAGCAGAAGACACCAACAGAAATTAGTTGCCATTCTAGTGATTCACTTTATCCTATGTGAGAAGAGAGAAGAGGAGGGCAGGGCATGGGGCTCTGGTAATCTGGGCCCACTGTGTGCCCTTCGGGTAGGCAAGGAGAGCCACCTTTCATCTGCCAGACATGAAGAGATCTGCGTCGGGGGAGCTGGAGTTTGACCATGGCTGACCTCTCTGTCGATCTTATGTGCTGACAGGTACTGAGTGAAGTGACTGAAGACAACCTAATAGACCTGGGCCCCGGCTCCCCTGCTGTGGTGAGCCCCATGGTAGGGAGCACAGCACCCCCATCTTCTCTCTCTTCCCAACTCGCAGGCTTGGGTGAGTGTCCTAAATAGAAGAAAGGGTCTCCCTCTTTTTGGCCTCCTCCTGGATACCTTTGTCTTTGTTCAATGTCAGAGGTCCTTTAGAGCAGTCCACGTGAAGGTGTGACCCAAGTTCCAGCCAACTGCACCACCTTCAACTTCTAACTCCTTTCCTAAAATTTATAGTCAAACCCTTATGGGAAGGTAGAGGTGGAGGAAGTTCTGAGGATGTAGAAATTGCTTTTTAAAAGACAAGTAACCTGCCGTGTTTTATCTGGAATATTCTTTGTACTTGAAATGATTTCTTTTAACTATTGAATAGGCTGAAGGTAGCAAGTTGGTCTCACCTCACTGGCTGCTCAGAACACAGGTTTGAAAGACAGTTGAAGCCACATTGTTCTAGTTTCATTTGCTATTGTAATAAACATCCTGACAAAAAACATCGTAGGGGAGGTTGATTTGGCCTATCATTCCAGGTGGCAGTCCATCACTGAAGGGAAGTCAAGGTAGGAACTTGATGCAGCTAGTCACATCCTCAGTCAAGAGCAGAGAGACTGAGTGCATGTATGCTTGTTTGTGCTCAGCTCCCCTCTGCATTTAGACAGTCCAGAGCCCAAACCCAGGGAATATCACTGTTCAGGATGGGTGGGTCCTCCTGTCTCCATTAATGCAATCAAAACAACCGTCCACAAAAGCACCACAGTCCCAGCCTGATCCAGAGAATTCCTCATTGAGATTCTCTATTCAGATGATTCTAGAATATGTGAAGTTGACAGTTAAAGCTAACTGTTACACATAAATCCCTAAAAGAAGAATCTGTGATGGATTGACAATGTCTGCACAGGACTAGGAAACAGAAAGTGGAGACGTGATATATTTGCCTACCTCAAACTATACCATCAACCTAAAGTGTTCTATTGTCTGAAATTTAGGAGAAACTCCTCACTTTTCCACGATGAAAGTATATGAATGACTCTATGTTTCAGTTATACCAAGTTATACAAAATTAAATTCTGATATTGGTATAACTAACCGTCATGGCCTTCAAAATTCTTTCCTCTATCTTAATTTTATGTTTTTTTTCCAAATAATTCTATATTCATTTCACTTCAGTTGAATTAAACCTTTCTCCAGTGGCCTGTCAGTTGTTATGACTTTGGTGTCTCAATTTCCTCTGTAGCCATATATGCATAATAGAGTAGATGTCTTAGCCTTTGGTATAGCTGATGACACATATTTTTATACATGTCTTTAAAGTTTTTAATCACAGTGATTTATTTAGTGTGTGTGCATTGCACGCTTGTGTCATGTTGCACATGTGGAGTTCAAAGGACAACTTGTGGGCATTGGTTCTTCCCACCATGTGAGTTTTAGGGATTGGTCAGAGATCAAAGGCCTTGGTGACAAGTGCCTTTACCTGCTGAGCCAGCCTGGAACCCAATGTGTAGCCCAAACTGGTTTTGAGTTCATAGCAAGCCTCCTGCCTCAGTCTCCCAAGTGCCAAGAATTCAAGTGTAAGCCACCATGCTGGGTTCAAGTCCCCATATTTAATACCTAAAGTTCAAAGTGGATTCTGCTGCTTTGCTTTCTTTAAAAGGCCTGATGCTCTTCCATCCACTGCTTCACCTTACTGGTCACCTCTTAGCTCCCTTTCCAGCCACGCCTTTCACTCTGGCCTCTCACGGGCTAACACTGCCCATAGCCTGGCTCTCCAAATCACGGCCTTTGTCTGTCTCAAAGGACCCCCTCTGAGCCTCTCCCAGCGTCAAAGCCAAACGTTTCAAGGGTTGGTCCTCCTAACTGTTCAGTTACACGTGAGCTCCCGAGGCCGTAGGACCATGTTGATTCCACCAGATGTACTTGAACTCTGACTCTGGGTGCCTAGGAAATAGCTTCCTTGTTTTGGAGTGAACGTGGTGGGGGCACCCGAGAAGGGCGTGGTGAGACAGCTGTGAGCATGCTGTCCTTTGTCCCCATCCCTCACTGCCAGCAGTCTCTCTTCTGTCTAGGATGCCTCCTACCCTCTGTGAACAGTTTCAGATTCAGGGCAAAGCCTGTTTCCCACCCAGCTTGCCCTGGCTCTTACGTGTGCTGTGCTGGGAGTGCTGAGGACAGCCGGGAAGCTCCACAGTGTCTAACCCACTAGACTCTCATCCTCACTTTCAGGGAACTCCTTTAAGAACCCATATTTTGGGGCCAATAAGATTGATGGCTCAGTGGATAAAGGTAGTTTCTATACAAGCCTGATGATCTGAGTTGCAATGCACACACATGTGCGCGCATTCGCACGCGCGCACGCACATGTACACAGAGAGAAAATGGTAATAATACAGTACAATAATATGACATTTTTACAGGGTTTTTAAAGCCCACGTTTGTTCTCACCTGCTTCTTGTTTTGCTGTCACAGACTTGGGAACAGAGACTGTCAGTGGCACCCTCAGCTCACTGCAACAGTGTAAGCCTCATGATGGCTTCGACATGTTTGCGCAGACCAGAGGGAACTCCTTGGCTGAACAGCGAAAGACGTATGTGGGATTTTCCCAGTGGCTTTCTGCAGATACAGGGTGGGGGTGAGGGAGCGTCTTCTCAGCTGGTCACACTGAAAAAGGATGACGCCTTTTCTTTACCAAATTAAAGACTTCTGGAACCAACATTGTCACACATCTTTAATCCCAGCACTCAGGAAGCAGAGGCAGATAGATCTCTGTGAGTTTGAGGCCAGCCTGGTCTTCAGAGTGAGTTCCAGGACAGCCAAGGCTACACAGAGATACCCTGTCTCAACACTCCCCGCCCCCCTCCCCAAAAAAAAGACTTAGAGAAACTTAAAACTATAATGGTGAGGACTTGTTGTTACCTTCTAAAACTGAATGAGTGCCAACCCCATCTCCCCTTCTCCTCTGCCCCAGAGAACACCAGCCCCGTCTCCCCTTCTCTCCTGCCCCAGGGTTGTCTGTTCTGTCAGTCATGGATTGCTCTCTCTCTCTCTTCTACAGCCTGCTCAGGGCTGAGTAGAAACCCTGCTTCCCTAAGCTATCTGCCACGCTGCAGACCCTGCCTCATTTAGCCCCTCCCCCTACAAACAGCAACCAGACCTACTCCCAGCGCCTAACCAATTGAGAAAAAAGGTCAGGACGGAGGCAAAATGAGCCAAACAGAAATGGGGGAGCCGGTTCCAAAGCAGATAGCCCTTACATCTGGAACTAGCACTCCATCCACTCAGCGCAGCAGAGAGGCTGATGCTTGTGAAATAATTACTTGGCCTTCTGAAGCCTCTTCCTCTGAGGACTTCCAGAACACTTAGACACCTTTCTCTTCAGCTTCAGTACTCAAGGCAGGGATTGTTGAAAAGTGTGGTACCCAGGTCTCAGAGGACTGACTCCAGGGGTGAGCTGGTGCTGGGAGACAGACAGCAGGAGTCCGCAGACACGAGGCAGGTACCACAATACCTCTGCATCCACTGGGCGAGAGCTCACTTGCACTGTTTTCTCCAGGGTCACCTATGAGGATCCCCAGGCTGTTGGAGGACTCGCCTCTGCTCTAGACAATCGGAAACAGAGCTCAGAAATGGTAGGTCTGAAAGCCTGTTCTGTGCCCACAGTCTTCTGGATACAAAGGCAGGCAGCTTGGTAAAGTTAGTTGAATAATTCAGCAGAAGTTGACTTGTATAAATGGCAGAGACAGCCTGGAGAGGACACCACAGAGCACCTCTGGGTTGCGGGCAGTGCACTGATAAAATGATAACCCTCTCAAGGGAAGTAAATACTGAACTAAGCCAGCTGGCTGCCAGCCTAGCTGAGTAGTACAGTCCCAGGGGTGAGGTGGCGTGGAGAGTGTCCTGTCACACTCCGGGCTTGGAAAGAGTTAAGCGAGGAGTCAGAACATTTTGAAATAAAGGATGAAATCTTTGTGAGTCTCAGCAGCTTATGGAAGACTTCAGAAGGACTTATGCATTTAATACATTTTTGCAGATATTTTCCTTTTGAGCCCAACTAGGAAATGTATGGGAATGTATGCCTGTCTGCCTGGCAAGGAGGAAGAGGGCTCCTGGGACCCCCCTGGGCTGGAATGAAAGGGAGCTGTGCCCACCCACCCACTAGAAAAGGAAGGGCCCTTTGCTTCCTGAACATCAGATCTTAGCCTCCTGTGGGCCCTGTACAAAGGGACTGGTGAGGAACAGCACAACAGCTGCCTAGTGTAATGGAAAACCTTGGTCTCGAGGGTGGGGACTGCTTTTCTGAGCTGGCATATGCCTCCCTATACTTACTGCCAGGGGGTGCAGAAGATCCCATCTATTGCCACCCTGCCATTACACAGTAGTGGCCTCCAGTGACATCTACCATCCACATAGTAGCCTCTGCTCTTTAAGCCTCCTGTTACTTAAACTATCTCTGCATTGAACCCAGCAAAGGAATTAGAGAACCAGACCAGGGGCCTGCCAGTGTACTGTCCAGTAAAGACAAGGACGAGCCCTTCTTCCTGGCTCACGCCAATCTGGAGCAGCCTTGTCCCCCGGCACTGGACCAAGGACCTGCCCCATCATGCCAGCATGTGTCCTGCTCCACTCATGCCATTATCAGTGCCCAGGCCTGGGTCCAAGTCCAGGAGACGTGGTCAACTTCTCACCCTTTGAATGCGTGGCTTGGCCTGGCTCCCTGTTTTCAAAGGTCTTGCTGATTCCAGCAGATTTACCAATGATAGTAGGCAGATTGCTGTTCCTGTTGTTACTGGGGCAAGGGCCTCAGCAAGGAAGACTGGCAGGACATGGGATGGTCATGTGTGTCTCTGTGTGTGAACACATCTGCAGGCTGCCTTGATCCTTCATGGGCCATGCTGTCCTGGAACTGAGAAGAAAGTAGAGAGAAAGTTGTGTAGTCACACCTCTGCAAGTAAGAGCCCACCTCTAGTTTTATGATGTGAAGAAGCAAGAGGGGGCTGGCTAGATGACTCAGCAGGGAAAGGCACTTACCGCCAAGCCTAACGACTTGAGTTGACTTGAGTTCCATCCTCAGAACCACATGGTGGAAAGAGAACTGACTCCTACAAGTTGTGTTCTGACCTCCACCTGCATAGTGGCATGCATGTCCAATGTACATGTACATATGCACATATAAAATAAATATATTTTTTAAAGCAAGAGTTCTGCAGGTGTAACTCACCTGTCTAGTGTACATGATGCTCTGGGATCAGCAGCAACACTACAAATGAACAAACACAAAAGCATAAGGCAATAAAGAGCTGGTGATGGTGCACGCCTTTAATCCCAGCATTCCGGAGCAGAGGCAGGCCAGTCTCTGGGAGTTTGAGGCCAGCCTGGTCTACAAAGTGAATTTCAGGGAAGCCAGGACCACACAGAGAAACCCTGTCTGTTTAAAAAAATTAACTAAATTAAATAAATAAATCTTCAAAAAAATAAAAAAGCTGGGCGTGCTGGCGCATGCCTTTAATCCCAGCACTACAGAAGCAGAGACAGGTGAATCTCTGAGTTTAAGGCCAGCCTGATCTACAGAGAGAGTTCCAGGACAGCCAGGCCTACACAGAGAAATCCTGTCTCCAAAAACAAAAACAAACAAACAAGAACATGCTGAGTTCAGCATTGAAGTCAAGAATCTAAGAAAAGATACATGGACCAAAAAAAAAAAAAAATGGAGAAAAAAAGAACAAACAAAAAAGCAGAGTAAGTCAGAAAAGAGTAGAAGCAATTGTGCTGTATCCAAAGAATTGGGCCTGAATGACCTCTCAGGTGTCGAACATTCTGTTATCCCCCAGGGTCACGGCATTGGGTTTGCCTTCTCTTTTCCGGGCAGGTGGGATGGGGACATGCTAGGGCATGTGGGAAGCATCCGACCAGGCACATTTCCCTGTGTGACAGACTACCAAATCTGAACAATGACTCTTCTATTTACAATTATGTGCTGTGACTTCCTGTTGTGGGTATTGCTGTGACTTTTCTTTTTGGGACTCTTTTGTCCTTGGCCCAGCAGAGAGGGAATGGTGGGGATTGTGACCTGCAGCCCATAGACAGCTGGCTCATGACCCAAGGAATGGTGAGGAGCCATAGCTGAGTGAGCTCGCTGCCCACCCCAGCCCCTCACTGTGTAACAGTCGGCACCTTCCTCTTGCCACCTGCCCAGTCCTTGTGACCAGACAGGACAGAGATCACTCACTTGTTCTGGGGGTGCCAATCTCCCCTCCTGTCTACGCAGAATCTCCGTAAGGCCCCAGACTTCCAGCTCCAGAAACACCTTCCCTGACTGAGCCTGCGCTCCCGGATCTTCGTGGACTGGGATGTTTACAGGCACGAGGGGAGGGCCTTTCCCTTCTCTCCCAGACTCTGGAGTTCTCGGCAGTATTCGTTTTTCCAGGATGAGCATAAGTAATCGTGGCTTGTGCTTAGGAGGGGACCATTAAGAGAGGGCTCAGCACGTGGCCAGTCAGAGAGGCTCCCTCTTACTCATGCCTGGGAATTTGGCAGTCCTAGGCTCGGTGGGCTTTTTTTTTTTTTTAAATATTTATTTATATATTATGTATGTAATATTCTGTCTTGTGTGTATGCCTGCAGGCCAGAAGAGGGCATCACATCTCATTTCAGATGGTTGTGAGCCACCATGTGGTTGCTGGGAATTGAACTCAGGACCTTTGGAAGAGCAGGCAAT
>NC_022014.1:38287707-38330435 GCF_000317375.1 Microtus ochrogaster
TTTATTTATTATGGATACAATATTCTGTCTGTGTGTATGCTTGCTGGCCAGAAGAAGGCACCAAACCTCATTTCAGATGGTTGTGAGCCACCATGTGGTTGCTGGGAATTGAACTCAGGACCTTTGGAAGAGCAGGCAATGCTCTTAACCTCTGAGCCATCACATCTCATTTCAGATGGTTGTGAGCCACCATGTGGTTGCTGGGAATTGAACTCAGGACCTTTGGAAGAGCAGGCAATACTCTTAACCTCTGAGCCATCTCGCCAGCCCCTTGGTGGGCTTTTATACTGTAATGGAGCCTAACAAATGGCCTGAGACCTCTTGCATAAATGTATAGATGACAGTAACAGAGCCAAAGACAAGCAAGCCAGGAGAGCCTGGATCACGCTTACAGTCCACTCTGTGGCTTGGGAGTGTCTTCCCACCATATCTGTGCAGGTGGCCCAGCTGCTTGCCTCAGTTGGACCATTTCATCCTTAAGTGCAGAGTCAAACCTCTAGGTGTGTGTGGTAGGGATGGAGCAGGTGAGGCTACAAAGAAATGACAGAAATAGACATGTGGACTTCTGCCCTCCAGGTAAATGCAGTGAGCCAAATGTAGAACTCGTCCTTGACGTCAGGCCAGGAGAGGGGCCCGATAGCAGGTGTCCTGTAGGACTTCCAAGTGACAAGCTGTTTGCAGCACAGGAGCCACCTGGTTGAGAAAGGCTTAAGCTAGGGGTACAGACAGGGTCTGGAGACCAGTGCAGCGGGTGCCCAAGCTGTCCCCTCCCACAGCAGTGTACACTTGCCCTCAGTGAGAAAGCAGTTGTTCCTGCAAGTGGGGACTGGCCAGGCCCTTCATTTTCTTCTAGGTCAGGCTGGGCCCTGGCCTTAGAGCAGGCTTCATAAAATTATATCTCCATTGTCCAAACAGATACATTTTAACTGTGTGCCCTATGCCTGTTAGCCCTGCAAAAAAGGATACTGCCCTCTAAACTACCTGAGTGTGACCTGGGCAGCTGGTGATGGTGCCTGTCTTTGTCGACACAAGTCGACTTTCCTCTTCCCTGTCCTCGCGTAGAGCGCCAGTCTTCAGTTTCCTAGAAACAAACCCAACTAACAGCAAACTTGGTATCTCACCTTCCTGCCTACAATTTGTTTTCCTTTTAAAACAATGTGTGTGTTAGCTGCTTTGCTTATTTCCTATAGTATGGAAGTCCTACCCTTCCCAACCTGTCAAGTACAAATTCTTCATATGGAAACTGTACTACTGAGTGAGACCAGGGGCTCTAGACTATCTTTCCCACTGGGTCTGGGTGAAGTATCACAAAGAGAGTTTCATGGCTCCTCTAGAGATAGCACCCGGTACAGACCTGCACCATCGGGCAGGTAGGTCTCTTCGTGTGCCTGGAGCTGGGGACAGCTGTGGAAGGGTGTCTACTTGTTCTTTCTTCTTCTGGGACTTCAGGTGTGAGGGCAGCCTGCAGTTAGGCCACTGCAGCAGGTGCATTGGCAAGTAAAGGTAAGCAAGATCTGGTTGAGCCCAGGGTCAGCGGCCTTCCCTTCTCTCCCTCCCTGGCCCTCCTGTCTTTTCTGTTACTTTTGGCTGGTGATCAGTTAGGAGGTATAAGCAGGGAATATCAGAGAATAAAAGCATGCCTTGGTCTTAGCACTGGACAGGCTGGTGTGATCCAGCCTGGGCTACACAGAGACCAGCCCAAGCTGAATAATGGGACCCTGTCTTACACATACCTGCATAAAACCATGTCAACAACAATAATAGTGACAAGAACAGAAGTAGTAGACCCTAAGTTCCTCTGTTGATCCCTAACACCAGAGGTACAGGACAAGGAAGAACAACAGCAGTGGGTTATAAAAGACAGGGCCAGGGCCGAAGAGATGGCTCAGTGGTTAAAAGTACATACCGCTCCTGTAGAGAACCCAGGTTCACTTGCCAGCACCCACATTGGGCAGCTCACAATGGCCTGTAACTACAGCTCCAGAGAATCTGGTGCCCTCTTCTGGCTTCCATCAGCACCTGCACTTACATGAACATACCCCTCACACAAATACACACACACACACACACACACACACACACACACACACAATGAAAAGTAAAAACAGGTTAGTAAAAAACCCTACTGCTGCTCTCAGAGGCTGATGCTAGTTATCTCCACTCTGTAACTCTGGCAGACTATCAGACGTAGGACACCAAAGGTGAAAACAAACAAAAGACTGACTGGGCCATGCCAGTGCCTCACCTCTTTCTTGTTTCTAAGGTGGAGTGACCCATAGGTGCCAACAACAGGACTTCTGCCCACCACCCAGATCCTAACCTACCACCTTGGCATCAGAGATGGGCTGGGTATTGTTACCAGGGCTCCAGCCTGGCTGCTCTTTTCACAGGCAGCAACATTTGGGCTTGGTTTTTATGGGAGGGTGTTCTGGGTAGATTCCTTTCTCTTCGTACCCATTCTCCTTCTGTCTCCATCATCACTCTTTATAACCTCCTGGAACAGCCTGCAGCTTGGATCACTGTCCAAGAAGACGCTAAAACCATGACAGAATGGCTAAAAGCTTTCCAGAGGTCTGATGGATGAGCCAATAAGGGATCTGTTACAGATGTTAGACCCCAAAGTCCCAGGACAGAAACACACCAAGACTCCTTGCCATGCCCCCTTCCTCTATCAGCAGGAGAGGGACTTGTTTCTCCCTCTTTCTGGGCCTCTGCAGGTCTATTTTCCAGTCAGTGTACGTGTTAAGATTGGGTCTGGCTGTACCTGTGTGATGAGAGGGAGGCTCTGCCTGCTTCCCAGAGCTGGTTCATAGCTATGCTTCTGCATCCAGTCACCTGCCTTCCATCACATAAGCCTAGCCAAGAAATAGCACCCTAGCTCCTCAGAACGTGCCCTGAGGCCCAAGAGACTCAGTTCCTGTGACTAGACTCCCTTGGGTGTCTATGTTAGAATATAGAAACCCAAACCTGGACTATGAGGGATCCTGACTCAGAATGCCACATTGTAGTCACCCTGTTCACAGGTGAGGAGATGGAGGCCACGCCTTGTTGAAATTCCCCGGGCCAACTCCTTCACCTTCTGCCACATAACTGAGACTTGTAAGACAGAAGAGGCTGGCTCCCCGATTGAAGAAAGGCACAGAGAGAAGTGACTTGCCCCAGGCCTACAGCTGGACAGTGTGGTCCAGGTGGAGCCCAGCCCCATTTTTGTCTTGCTTTGCTGCCATTGCAGGGATGTGTTCAGCTGTTTGCAGATGTTTATGATGTGAATTAAACCCAAAGCTTCACACATGGTAGGCAAGTACTCCTGAATTACACCTCTAGACCACTGCTTCATCACGCTGGCTGTCCTGGTGCTCATTATATGGACCAGGGTGGCCTTGAACTCACAGAGATCTGCCTGCCTCTGCCTCCCAAGTGTTGGGATTAAAGGTGTGTGCCGGCCACCAGGTCCAGCCTAGCCCTCTACTTTTTAACAGCAATGAAAAGAATTATAAGGAAGAAAGCCCTGAAATGTCTGTTTAGCCTCTGACCCTTTAAAACTAGCAACACAGTGGAAGTGTTCATCCCTCCTGCCGGAGAGCCTGTGTTCCACCCCAACGCTGCAGGAAGAAAGGCGGACTCTCGGTTTCTTCCAGGTAGACTGAGCTAGAGAAGACAAAAGTGCTCGTGTGCACCCTAGCAGCTGCTGTGGTCGGCATTTCTCACTGGAGAAATGGTTGCCTTTCTGAGCTGGGGGCTAGGCATGGCACATGTCCCCAACGAGTCAGACGTGGTTTATAGATGTCACGATTATGAGAACAGCACATCCCTTCCAGGAGTCCGTCAAGGTAGAAACCTGCTCACGCGCAGTCATGATAGCAGTGCACCTCTGTGTCCCAGTGTTCTTTGATGGGGAGGCAGGCATCTGCCGTGAGCACTGTAGGCACAGCCATTGAGCATCCTTGCTCTCGCCTCTACTGAGTAATTGTCTGCTTTGTCATCAGGACTCCCTGAAATACCAGTATGACAGTTTGGAGTGTCTGGGAGTTAAAATGGCGACATAGAGGGACGGTGCCTATTGATTAGTGAGCCATTCTGAAAACACTTGTGTGCCTGCCTCCGACAGGGTGAAGATGGGCACAGAGCACATTCTCGGAGCCAGGGGTCACCAGCTTGCCATAGGAGGTGCTGCTGACATCTGCTCAGCATGTGCGGGTGCCACACCTTTTTGGCAACAGATCTCAACCTCTAAAGCTGGAACCAGCAATATGAACCCTTTGTTCTCTTCCTTTTCAGGCTGGACTTTGTGGGTTATTTTTGTTACTTTTTATACTGGGTCTCCTTATTGCCTATTTAAAGTTCATCCTTACTCTAGACTGTGACTTTAGAATGCAGCCAGCTATGGACACAGTACTGTCATTCTCTTTTTTTTTTTTTCTAGAAATAATGGGGCTAATAAGCAAGCCTCCCAGGTGGGGCACCTCTCAGTCCCAGGGTAGGCGAAGAGGCAGGTTGCCCTGACTAAAAGCCATCATCTCATTTGTCTAGGCAGGGAGCCAACCTTTTATTAACGTGACTTCTAGGGGTTTAAAGGCCACCTTTACCTCTTATCTGATAGCAATGTAAATGTTTTTAGTTGCACATATTTTTCACAGTCTCTGCTCTGGGGCCGTTGACTCAGGCCGAGGCATGGCACCTTCTCCAATACCCATGAGGTTTATTGGGGAGCCCTGCCACATCCTAGGCATCCTGCTCCCCGGCCCGCAGTAGATTACCTTTCTCAGTGACTGAGGCTTAGCCAGCTGCTGAGAGCGGAGAGAACGAGACTGAAGGACGCTGTGGCGTTCGGGGCTGTCAAGTGGTATTTTTTCCTCAAAGGAGAGAAAGAGACTAAAGCCCTCTGTCCTTTTTGTCATCAAAGCCTCGTTTGTTAGCTGTGTCTCCATTAATGGGAGTGTGCCCACTTTCTGGAAGCAGACAGACCGAGGGAGCATGTGCCTCTGGCTCCTTCCCCCCTCAGAAAGCCACCTCAGCTAGTAGACAGAGGCCCAGGGCTGGGGTGCCCTCCTGAGAACCCACAGCCTGCTCTAGGTATGTTGCTGCAGCTTCCCTCGGGCCCGAGAGCCTCTTCACTAAATGCAGCGGATCCTCTGCCATGGCTGCTGCAGGACTGTGCCTTCTTGAGATTAGGAGGTGCTCTGTAGCCTGGCCTGAAAAGGCAAACACACACAAGCAAAAAGTTATCCATATCAAGAACACGTACTTTCTCGCCACCAGCCCCTGCTGACCAGCCTGCTTCTTCTAATTTACCAGCTCATTGCTCTCCTCACCCGCCATTTCTCATGCAGCTGCCTGTGTTGCCTGTGCGTGCCTTGTAGTTGTTTTGCTCTGTGTACATTTTGGTTTTGTTTGGGGGTTACTTTTGATGATTTACTTTGTTCTGGTGTTCTGTCTTCTTTTGCCTGGCTGTGTGGGGGCCTGCCTGACCCCGCCCGCTGCTTGCCGCCTCTGCCTTCATAGATCCCCGTTGCGCAGCCCTCTGTCATGGACGACATTGAGGTGTGGCTCAGGACAGACCTGGTGAGACTTGATTTCTACATTTCGTGTGGGGGTTGTGGCAAGGCAGATGTTCTGAGGACAGGCCTTGGGGCTTGTGGCAGGGGCCCCCCTCCACCATGGTGGGTTGGAGGAGGGAGGGGGCAGCTCAGCCAAGCTCACCTTTCTTTTCAACATGTGGACGCTGGTGGTGCTGGCTCTGGGCACAGCCTCTGAGCCACACAGTCCCATACAGATGTCTCACATCTGTGGAATTAGAGAGCCCATCTCGAACCACTCCTGACACATGCCAAACCCTCCCCATCTCTCTCAAATGCCAACGGTGTGTGTTTGAGTGGTTTTCTGCTTATTTGTCTCTGTTTCATTTTGCTTTTTATTTTAAGGGAAGCAGATATTTTTGTGTTTTGGTTTTTGTTCCTTTTCTCTTTTTTTGCCCCATGTTGGGGATTGAATTCATGGCCTTGTGCATGCTGATGGGCAAGTACCACATCCCAACATTTTCATTTCTTTTTTTCTTTATTCATTTCATAAATGAGTTAGATGCTTGATTTTAAATTTACCATCATCCCATTCTCACTACTGTCTTTTCGTATTTGTTTAAAAGAGCTCCTGCCCCAAAAGAATGTTTGCCCATCTTTTGGGATGGGCAAAAGACAGAAAATCATGCATCTGAAGATGGCCTCAGTCAATTCCCTCTCCTTACAGAGCACGCCATTCACAGCTGCTGGATGTAGGAGGGATTCGGTGGTGGCTACAGGTTTCCTGTGGCACCTCCCCTGTGAAAGAGGGCAGCGTGCTATAGTTAGGGGCCAACACTGCCTCTTCCCCAGGAGACTAGGCCTTCTAAAGATACAGCCCCAGGAAGCAGCCACCTGGGTGGCAGGGAAGGCTAAAAGAACTTCCAGGGATGCCTAGGAAGAAATATGGCTCTCACAGAGGCAGGGACAGAAAATCGCAGGCCCTGTCCTAGACATTACATGGTGCCACACACCTGTAAGCCCAGCGTCTGGGAAGTCGAGGCAGGAAGATCAGAAGTGCAAGGCTAGCTTTAGCTACATGGTGAGCTCAAGGCCAACCTGGCTACATGAGACCCAGAAAGGGTTTGTTAGCAAGACTCTCACAAGACAATGACAGGTCAGAGGCCCAGGTTGCTCAGCCCTGCTGGTGACTCTTCACTCCATTATGGATCCTTTCCCAGGAAGGCCCATGTATGAGCTCCTCTCTAATCAAGTGTGAGCCACTTAAATGTCTAGAGGTGCACAGTGCCTCCATGGCCCTTTTAGGCAGCAAAATGGGAACTTAGGTCTAGGGGAAGGCAGTGATAGCTCCTAGGAGGCCATGGGGCTTATTTCTAGGTGATAGCTTCCACTGTCAAAGGACCTACTGGAGATCAGGCTGAGGCTATCCAGGCCCCAAGTGGATCCTAGCTGTTGGTGTGGATGGCGTTTTTCCAGAATCCCTGTGCTGGCAGCACTGGCATGCCTCAGCCTCATGTGACAGTGGCATCTCTCCTCAGAGCCTGGTAGTGATGGTAAGGTTCTCCCCTCTGGCCCAGGTAGCAGCCTGCACCAATTTTGGATTTTTCTTTCTTGTCCTTCTAGGAGATCAAAACCTAAAATCTTTGTCACTTTGCTTTTTTAAACATTTTTGTTGTTGTTGTTTTTCAAGACAGTGTTTCTCTGTAACTTTGGAGCCTGCCCTGGAACTAGCTCTTGTAGACCAGGCTGGCCTCTAACTCACAGAGATCCGCCTGCCTCTGCCTCCCGAGTGCTGGGATTAAAGGCTCGCTTTGGAGCCTGCCCTGGAACTAGCTCTTGTAGACCAGGCTGGCCTCTAACTCACAGAGATCCGCCTGCCTCTGCCTCCCGAGTGCTGGGATTAAAGGCGTGCGCCACCACCACCTGGCTTAAACATTTTTTTAAGCACACTCTCTGCCTCTCTAATAGGAAGAAGAGAATCTGGAACTAGGAAAAGTAGGAGGGCTTCACTGGGTAGCCATGGGTGGACAGAGATGGCTGGGTGGGCAGGACAGGAAGGAGCCCTAACGCCATTCTCTGCTCCATTCACAGAAGGGTGACGACCTGGAAGAGGGTGTCACAAGTGAAGGTAGGCCTGGCCAGTGGCCTTCTGCTCTCTTGGCTCCTGCCTCTCAGGGCTGCACAGGGCCTCTGCTACTAGATCCCTGTGGTGCTGGGCCTGAGCCCTAGCCTTCATGGGGATTCATGCTGATGGAGACAGCGCTGTAAAGGTCAGGAAGAGGGTGAATGGAGGGCACAGGTTACTATCCTTGGTTCTGCCCAGGTCCTAAGTCCCCTGTACACACAGATCATACAACGCACAGAATGTGAGGGCCTCTTGGGAATCTGTCAGGTGGGAACACAGGCCTAGTTTTCCAGCCAGGCTCCTACCCTCTTCCCATCTGACATCCCCCTCTCCATCTTGCCTTCCGTACCTCATCCTAGGCTACCCCTCCCCTATGACAGCGACCAGTCCGAGGACTTGCGTGTGTCAGTGAGGGTGAATCTGTGGTGTAAGCAGGTGCTGGCCCACTCTCAGCCCTGCTTGTGCTGATCTGGGGGAATAGAACTCTGAGCTCTCGGGGAGTAGGTGCTCTGTACCCTCTGTTTTTTCCCAAAGCCCTCTCTGAAGAGACTGGGGGCTGTCAGACCCTTTTCCCATCATGGTGCCCACAGCAATATACTGGGTCCCATCCCCTAATAATAATAATATAATCACATCCCCTAATCCAGCTTCCACCAGCTCTGCCTGTGGAGAGTCAGGAACAGTGATTTCCCTTAGGCTGATCCCCAGACCAGGAGGGCCCGGAATAACCCTGGACCTGGCTGGGTTGTTCTCCTGCCAGGACCCCTCCCACCTCCACTCCCTCCTATCCCCTGCATATGTACCTCCTCCCAGAGGGTAGCCAGGCCAATATGATACTGGCTGGAGCTGGAAACCAAGGTATGGGGCTCCCGCTACGCAACCCTCACCAAGCCTATCCCTCAATTTGGTTTGTATTACAGAGTTCGATAAGTTCCTGGAAGAGCGAGCCAAAGCTGCAGAAACAGTTCCAGACCTGCCCTCACCCCCAACAGAGGCCCCTGCACCAGCCTCAAATACTTCCAACCGGAAGAAGCCAGAGCGGTCTGAGGACGCACTCTTTGCCCTGTGAGCTGTCTTGTGGTTTGCCTCCCCATGACAGGTCACTGCTGACTCTCCTAGTGGACACTGGGCACTGGCCACTCCCAAACCCCTCAGTCTGCACATCTGTATCTCCATGGAAATGCCACTGATTGCTCCCAGGCCTGCCTGGTCAGGGCCCGCTTTGCCACTTTTTCTCTGAGTGGCCACAGCACTGACCAGAGGGCCTGTCCTCCCTCACCCCAAGGGCTCTCAGCCTTGGGTCTTCCCAGGAAGAAGCAGTGGTCCAGCCTCAGGCAGGGTAGCCCCTTGACACTTTCTGAGCAAGCTCCTAAACTGACTCTCACCACCCCATCCTGCTTCTGCCTAGCTTCATGGCTTCCTTAGGTGAGACACTACTCCCCTGGACCCCTTCTTCCATCAAGGACTCTGGGAAAGCAGGGCTCAAGTATCTGTAACCACAGGCTTCGTCTCTCTCCCTGGACTGGGTGGCACTAGTGTCTGTACTGTCGCTGGCCCTTCCTCCGTCCGTCAGCTGCTAGGCCTGGGACCTGTGGCTTTCGGTGTGAGAAGAGCCAAGGGCAGCACGTGCCCTGCGGATGGTAGACAGCTACTCCATGCACACTGTGCACACTCACGCTCACATCAGCCCTGATGTCTGGAGAGGATTGTTTGCCAACGCAACATGACTTTAATGTATCCCGTGACTAGGCTTTGCCTTCAGCAACTTCCATATGGCTCCCTCCAGGCCCAGAACAGGTAGCACTGTATGTGCTGTGCCTGGAGGTTCCCGACGACCAGGGGCTGCATCAGGCTGGAGCCACACTCCACTTTTCCCCACTCTTCCCCCTCCCTGACACGGCCTCAGCCTTCATGACCTACCCCCACCTCACATTCCCCCTAGCCAGCAGTTTTAGTCTGAAGCCTGACAGCCTGGATCTGAGCAAGCGAGAGCTGGTCGTACCTGCTCCTGCCCTGCCTTGGCTGGTTTGTTCCTTGTCTCTGAGCAAATGGCCCAGTGCTCCGAATCCTGGTCTAGCTGCTGTCACCTAGAGAAAGGAAAAAGCTGTTGCAGCTGTATTACTATATACTGTGCAGGTCACTACTCACTTCCCACCCAATGTGTGGTCAGCCTTTCCCACCGTTAGAATGGCCCAGTGCTACACCTGTTGCCACCGAGTGCCAGCCCCAGCAGGGAGAGGAGGCTGGGTCCCACCTGCAGTAGGATCAGTGCGCAGGCTCTAGGCAGCTCTTAGGGTGGGACCGTAGCCCTGGGTGAGAACAGAAATGACCTACCCCAGGACTCTGGTTAGGGGTCACCTGGCAGGGCCTGTGGAGGATGTCAGCTGACCTGCTAACTACCTAGCCCTCTTTGAGCTCCTGCCACCCCTCCACACTCCATCAGGACCCGTGGCCAAGCAGAGCTTCTCTGTCAGTGTTTCTCAAGGGCAGAGCCCTCTAAGCTAGGCTGACTATTAAGGCCTCTGAAGGCTTATCACACACCAGGGGAGTACCTGGAAGCTTGGCCTTTGGCACAGTCTAAAAGGGTTGTCTCTGGGGATCAGCTGTACAGTCTAAAGAGCTGGACCTGTGGCAGTAGGCAATCAGGCCAGCATCTCTGAATTAAGAGAATGCCCCTGCTTGTGGGTGATATAGAGAAGAAGATGGGCCTCCATCAGGGAGAGAGACAGATGTGGAGGCCTACCTTGGGTGTTCCCAACAAGGCTGTTTCTAGTACCAGTGTCCAGATGTCCCCTGTCCTCCTGACTACAGCTTCCCTGGGGGCAGCCTGTACTCAAGGACTCCCACAGGCTGTGTCAAGAGACTGTCTTTCTGGCTGGGAGTCTGGTTTCTCTTGTCTAGAGGTAGTCCGCCTTATCTGTGGGCTGTAGTGACATGTGCCTGAGGCCTTTATGAGAAGCAAGATTGGGCCTAGGGGGGATCTTGAAGGGGGTTCAACCCTGTGGACTGTCCTGTCCTGAGGTCTGTGGTTCCCCACCATCTGTGGGCAAAGTCCTTAGAAGCTGGGCCCTCTCAAGCCAGCAGCCTCGACAAGTGTTAGAAATCACAGATGAGTGTGTACTTAATTACACTAAATTATTGCCGGGACTCACAAGCACTAATTACACCTGATTATAGGTTAAAATATTTATTTTGTCAAAATATTTTCTTGAGGATGTGTTTAACCTTTTCTTGTTCATTGTGTGCTGAAGTATGAAGACTGCTTCTTCCTACCTTTTTGGCCATCAGGCAGCAGCAAAGGAAAGTCACCAGGTATATGATGACCCTGTGAGCCTGCCCAGGTACCAGGAAGGCAGGCTAGAGTTGGGCAGAGACTGAACAACTCAGTTATCTGAATATGGGACATGGGGTTTCAGAGCCAAAAGGGCTTCTTGGTAGCTGTGGCCAGAGCTAGTTTTCATTTCCTGTCAGCCCCTCATGTGAGTGACTGTGCCTTGGCATGAGCCCTTGTCCTCCCCACCTGGCCCATGCTGTCACCCACAGCACTGCTCCACCGGGAAAGTGGTGGCTGGACCCTAAGTGGCCTGGTGGCAGTGAGTTCCTTTGCTCCACCACAGACTTTCTGCTCGCACTCCTCTGACTGATGGTCTCAGGTGGCTCAGAGCAGACCACAGGCACTCTAGGGGCCAGGTCAGCCCTATGTGACTGGGAGAACAGTGGAGAGCCTTTGTTTCTGCCTGGTCAATCCACAATCTCCCTGTGGTCTGCTGTTGGGATGACTAGAGTCTCCCTGTGTGCTCAGCCTCACAGAAGGCCAGGAGGGGAATATGTCTCCTCTTGGAGGTCCCCCCTTTATGGTCCTGCGGCACCCACTTAGCTCAGTGCCCATCTCCAGCCCTTCTTGTTCATGGAGGTCTAGGCTAGTCTTCCCTGGGTTCCCAAGAACAATTGTCCACCCTGTGTTCTGACTGATTCTGCCATACTCGCACCCTGGGCTCTCTGGGAGAGCAGGGGTAGTTTCTTCCTAAAGTTTGCACTTTGTCTGGAGGATCTGAGGATCCGTGGGGCTGCTGAAAAGACGGACGGGATTGAGTCTGTTATTCTGTTGTCTTACGAGTCGGGTTCTTGTCACTGTCCTGTGTTTGTGTAGGTAGAGCTGGTTCTGGAGGGTGGCCCAACGTGACAACTAGTGTGTCCCCACCCCACTGGTTCTGCTTCCAAATACTGTCTCTCTAATTTGTGTTCTTGCATGTAACGTACGCCACAATAAATAATTGAACCAGTCATTCCTGTGTGATATCTGAGTTAGCCTGAGTAGCCAAAGGGCCTGAAAGTTGGCCCACATGACTTTTTTAAAAATTATATTCTTAAAGTATGTGTTTATGAGTGTTATCTGAGTGTAGATATTAGTTCAGGTGCCCACAGAGGCCAGGAGAGGGCGTTTTGATTCACTGGAGTTAAAGTGGTTGTGCGCCACCCAGTGTGGGTGCTGGGAACCAAACCCTAGTTCTCTGCTAAAGCAGCGTGTATTCTTTAACTACGGAGCTGTCTCTCCAGCACCCACCTGCCTTTTTATTTTATTTTGTGTTTCAAGATACGGTCTTACTATGTAGTCCAGGCTGGCCTCAAACCCAGAGATCCTCTGACTTCTGCTTCCCAAGTACTGGGACTCAGAGCCTGTGCCTCAAGACCAGCACCACACACCTGTTAACAGAGCTGCATGGGGCCATGCTGGAGGGAGCAGCTGCAGACCCTCTTGTCCATTCCCCGTCCCAGAGGCCTGGCGAGGAGACTGCTGTGCCCTGCAGTGCGGCAGGCTTTGGGGGAGAGGGCAGGTATGTGGCTACTCTGGCTACCTAAGAGCTATAGGATAGTTGTGGATCTTCCTGGCTCTCGGGCAGATAGAGCACGGTCACTTACCCTGGATCAGAGCAGGTAGGCCTGAGGCATCCAAACCCCTCCAGCTGGGTTTGCCCAAAAGGCCTCCAATTCTTCCACAAAGCCCATGCCAAGCACTGAGTGTGAGCCTCAGCTGCTGGAGAGTGGACCCCCTCCCTGACTTATTAATCCATAGTTCCCACCACACATTCAGCTACAGTTGAGTGGTTTCAGTCAGAGTTGCAGGGTTGTGTGACTGTTACTACCTTAGAACCTTTGTCCCCTCAAAGCAGCCCATCCTGTCCTCCCCACTCGCCTTCCTTCCTCTGAGCTGCCCAATGCATTGTCCTTGGGGAACTGGCCAAGTGGGGACCAGGAGGAGGCTGTGTGACATGATGCCAGCAGTCTGTGCCTCCTTTAATTTGTGGACGTGACACCCTTCAGATCCTTCCCTTGCTGGAACTGAGGACAGAATCAGGTGTATTAAGTATAGGAAACTAGTGTGACCCTGGCTAACATCTGCCAGCCTGTCACTGTGTGGTAAAGTTGGGACTGAAGTCTGCTGGATGAAGGCTGTAGAGGGGCAGCAGATGAAAGGACCCAGAGGAGCCCCAGCTGTCACCAACCCAGGCCAGGATGCCAGTAGCCAGCACCCTAAAAGCCACTGTCACCCTAGGCTCTGGGAGCTGAGGCTCTGACTCTTTCTGACTAGGAAGGGTGAGTGAACTGCAGGCCCCCAGTAGAGAAAACGGAAGAGCGTGTCCCACAGCCCAGATCCTTCTGAGCAGACTGTGTAGACTGAGCCCATCTGTCCCTAGCCCTGTGCCAGGCACCGCGGTGTTAAAAGAGGCCCGAATCCGATCCCTACCCTGTGGAGAGCCGTGGGCTGAGTCTGCTCTGGGCTCACAAGTGTGCACTTTTCCTTTTAGTTGTGTTCCTTGCAGCCTGCCAGGCTGGTGCTTGGGCTCTGCCCTTGGGGAACTTGAAGCCTTTGTTCAGTTCCCAGAACCAAGGCCCCTCCTCCCCTGAGTGACCTGCAGGGAGGGAGGCTCTGGAGCTGCTAGGGTAGGCTGTCCAGGCCAGGAGGAAGGGCAGGATGGTCATGCTGCTCCAGCTTAGCTGACAGATCTTCAAGGAGGGACTTTGCAACCCCTGGTGGACACTTGCCAAAGTTCATTTTCCCAATAGACTAATAGATGTTCCTATAAGGTAAGGGTTCCTTGGGAGCAGACAAATGCAAGAAATGTTGGAGAACAGGGGTACCAGGGCCTCTCTGTCAGGATGGGGCCTCACTTAAAGGGCTTCTTTGACCTTGGTGGTTGTGGCAGAGATTGGTTAAGAAGTCAGAAACAGGAGTGGGTTTCAGGAACAGCTGCATCCAGGTGCCTGTAGATGAGGTTGGGCGCTAGTCCTCTGTCTTGGCTCTGCTTCCTCAGGGCTGGCTCCCCCACAGTAGACTAGAGATTTCCTGTAGCTCCAGGCTACAGCTCTTTCCAGCAGTTTACACAGAATACCAAGAACTCAGGCTGAAAACCCTGGCTGTCAGTAGACGAAGGGTAAAACCTTCACAAGGTCTATAGCATGGGTGGAGAAGGCCCAGCTCCTGAGGTACAGATGGAAAGAGACACATTTCTGGGCTCTTTTTTTTTTCCTCCTCAGGCCTCACTATCTCCCCTCCAGTCATTGGAGCTCAGAGAGGAGCTGGGGCCCTGTCTTGATAATGGCCCTCACTCAGCAGCCTCCAAGGAAGTTCTTGATGGAGGGAGAGTCACCACCCATTAACTGTCCAAGAAAAACATCTTTTCTGGATCTTAGGCAGGGATAGAACGAGAGACCTCAGACCAGCATGGTACCCAGAAAGTACTCCAATATTCAAGGAAGCTACAGGTGTGTACTTTCACAGCTTCCGGAAGGCTATGTTCAGGTCTCTAGGGCTAGGTCCTGAACATCCTGGTAAATCAGGTCTCTACTGGCAGCTCTGGAGAGTCGGATGATTCTGGAAGCCCTGCAGACTCTTGCCTGGGGCTGTCTCCTCTATCCACGCAACTCAGTTCACACACTGCAGAAGTGGCTCCAGAGAATTCCACGTGCCCCCCCCCCTTCCTCTGTGAGATGGGATTGACCCACAGAGGCCTTTGCATCTCATCAGTCTTTGAGCGAAATGGGCTGGGGTAATCCCAGGGGAGATGAGGACAGAAAAGAGGAGCCTGCGGCCTGACTGAAAGAACAGCCAGCTTTCAGTTGGAGATGGCCTGAAATCCAACCTGTGACAATCCTTACAGAGATTATTCTGATGTACTTCCCGTGCCCACCCCTTCTGTTTTTTGAGGCCTCCCTGAATCCCTCTGAGGTGGGAGCTGCCCAGGCTGGTTTCAAACACAAACCTGCTTCTCTGTCTGATGGTTCAGAGTGCAGTGAGGGGGGTAACACTGCCCACTGTCAGTTCCCAGGACATCTGGTGGTCTGTGGAAGGTTTCGCACCTTCTCTACTCAACAAGGTCAACGTGAGCTGCAGCAGCCAGAGTTTCTGGCTTTCGGGCCTGAGAAGCCCCCACTTAGCACATGAGCTTCCCTCCTAAGTTCATCCTGTACCCTTTCCTTTTAGAAAAGCCCTTTGTACCCCTGGAAACCCTGGGAGATGGAGAATCTGCTCTGTCTCCTTCAAGATGAGTCTCTTTTTTTTTTTTCTTTTTTTGGATTTTTTTTTTTTTTTTTTGAGACAGGGTTTCTCCGTAGCTTTTTGGTTCCTGTCCTGGAACTAGCTCTTTTTTTTTTAATTTATTTATTTATTAAAGATTTCTGTCTCTTTCCCGCCACCGCCTCCCATTTCTCTCCCCCTCCCCCAATCAAGTCCCCCTCCCTCCTCAGCCCGAAGAGCAATTAGGGTTCCCTGCCCTGTGGGAAGACCCCCACCTCCATCCATTTCTAGTAAGGTGAGCATCCGGTTTCTCTGTGGTTTTGGAGCCTGTCACAGAGATCCGCCTGCCTCTGCCTCCCGAGTGCTGGGATTAAAGGCTCGCGCCACCACCGCCCGGCTGGAACTAGCTCTTGTAGAGCAGGCTGGCCTCCAACTCACAGAGATCCGCCTGCCTCTGCCTCCCAAGTGCTGAGTCTTGAATAAACCTTCATCTTCCCGCTAGCTTCTCTCTGAATTTCCCAGTTTGTGGCAGAGTACCAACAGTAGGGACCTGGGATTCCAACAGTAACTCCCTTAGGGCTGAACTTGACTGGTGTCAGGGGATGCCATCAATTGACGTACTTTGCTGTACTCTGGGACTAACACATAGCTGGCTTCTCTGCTCAGGAGCCAGCGTTCCCCCGCCTCTCCAGTTGTGAGCTTTGGGCATACCCAGCCGTTGTGTGGAGATCTCTCTACGGACTGATAATGCCAAGCAGCCACCACAGTGGGTGAAACAGAGGCTCAGAGAGGTCTAGACACTCCCTGGACAGGTCTGCTCCTGGACAGAAGTCGGCTCCCATGTGATCAGCCCTCATCTAGGACCAGAATTCTCACGACAGTGGTCCCTGGTCTAAAGCGAAGTCGGGAGGTTAAGGCCTCCCAAGTGGCTCTGGACTCTTAACAGTCGGTTCCCACTGCCTGGCCCTCTCTTCCTTTGCCTAGGCATGCCCATGCTCAGCTCCTGAAGTCAAGAAGGATAATGGGGTCGTGCAGAGTGACAGGTAACCCTGGAGGCTCAGGAGCCCCCTCAAACATTTTTCCTGCTCAGGGCCAGCCATTCCACGCACCTCCGCACCTCTGAGCGCCCAATATTGAGGGCACTGCTGGGCAGAGAGGCCCTGCCCCACATGCTCAGAACCCCAGCAGTGTCTCCAGGGCTTAGAGGGTGGGGACCAACTGGGAGGTGCACAGTAGTCCCTCAAGTAACCAAGCCAGGGTAAGCACAGAAATCTAGGCTTTGGGAGCCAAGCTTGCAGTGGACCAGTTCCACCAGGGAGAGCGGCAGGTCTTACAGCCCCGCCCCCAGGTCGAGCAGGCGCCGAGCACGTGACCAAAGCCCTAGTCCCGCGAGTGAACGCTGACGCCGCCGTCACGCCACTCGGGGCCCCGCCCCAGTTGACAGCGAACTGGACAAGTCCTCTCTCACCACACCGGGAATCCAGGGTTTCTGCGCTGCCCACCCCGTTCTGCGACTGTCCCCAGTGCAGAACAACCGCGGACAGCGCTGGGGAGTCCTATGCAGCTCCTTTCTCCCCCCTGCCTCAGTTGCCTCATCTGTAGAATGGGATGTGAACAGCCGCCTCCCTAAGACTGTTGGAAGGACTGACCGAGTTAATACAATAGAAGTATTTGGCTTGTCACAAGCATGCCCCATGACTGCACAGTGCTGAATCAGCTGCCCCAGGTCACTGTTGCTTAGGCTGAGACCCCGCCACTCTCAGACTCACCAGGACAGGCTTGTGTTCTGAGTGCCAAAGAACCCAGTAAGGGGGTCCTGAAATCTTTGGCGGGAGGTCTCCGGTGTTTGACACAGAAACCACCAGCTTCCTCTGAAGAAGTTCTCCAAGCTTTCCCCACCGGGGAAAAGCTTCCCCTTGGCTGCTGCCCTCGTAAATCCACGCTGTCGTTGGTCCGCTCTCCCACCTTGGGCTTTGCTGCACAGGGGGCTTTTCTAGTCCTGGCTACAGGTCTTTCTCTAACTTTGCCTTTGACTCCCCCAGTCCTGCAGCAACGGAATGTGGATTTGCGGAGTTATATATACTTCTTAGTCAGTTTCCAGAAGGCAGATCTGTTGTGATGACTCCAGACACCGTGCCCTTTCCCCGCAGAGCCAGCCCACTACAGTCGGCTACTAAGCTGTCTCCGGAGAATCAGTGACCCGGCCTCTGAAGACCTGCACCCTTCTGGCTGGGAAGGCGTGTTTGAGTTTTCAGGCAGTCATCAAACGCCTGGGTCTTATGGTGGTGGGACATGGTAGGGTGGCCAACATGTCGGGGAGAGGTGGTTTATAGCCCCTGCAGCACCTGCCTGCCTTATTTTGATTTTCTAGCAACCAGGCTGGGAGAGGGACAAAGTGTATCCTGGTGGAAATCAGGCACACACTCCCTCCTTGCCCAAAGACAACTAATTCTAGTGGATGGGAGGTGAGAGCAGCCACCCAGCCTGCACTGGAGTCTGAGCACGACAGCTCCAGGTGGCCTGGGGTCATGACCTCTCAGGGGTTCCCGGTTGATTCCTATGGGCTGCTGTTGCCCACTTGCAGACACTTGTGGACCAGAAAGGTTTATTTCAGTCCACCCCGGAGGAGCCTTTCCTCTCTCCCCTGCTTTATCTGTCCCTTAGTCACAGGGCCCAGGGCTCACTTTCCAGTCCTCGGTCAAGCTGCTGGCCTAGCCTGGCCCTAGGCAGCTGGGCTCAGGTCCTCTGGGTTCCTGTTACAGAATCGCTGCTTGACTTTGGGACCCACACTTTTTCTAGGTCTTCCTGGAAACCAGAGTCTTGCTTTAGGAAGTTGTACAGGTCCACCGGCCCTCCGGGTCCTCTCTGCCCATATGGATGAAGACAGAATCACAAGTTCCAGACTCCCTCTCCTGCAGGATCTCCCTGGGACCCCTTCTTCTCCAGAAGCCCACTTCAGGGCTCCTATACTGAGAAGGTGGGCAGATCTCACAGACTCTTCTCGGAGGCACAGCTTCACTAACCTCTCAGCCAGTCCATACACAGATCACTGGACCCTTCTACAGATGAGGAAAACAGAGGTACAGAGTTGAGGTCACAGCGCGGATCTGTAACAGTATTTTGGACCCCGGTTTTTCCCTGCTCCTACCCCCACACCGTTCTCCCTCCCTAGCCCTTCTGTCTAACGATGCCTGGGCTAGGTCGTGTCTTCCATTAGGCCCCTTTGCTTGGTGCTGAAGAGGCGAAGGCCCTCCTGAGCAGCCGCAGGAGGGAGGCTGCGGGGGAAACTAGGCTCTAGCAGGAAGTCTGAACCGCCAAGGAGCTGCCTGGAGCCAGCGGGCTCCGGTTGGTGGGCGGGGCATAGCGGAAAGCCCCGCCCAACGGCTTGGGTGGCTCCGCCCTGGACCCTAGTTTCCGAGGAACTTTTCGTGAACGCGGGCCTCCTGCGAAGCCTGGCGGGTGCCGGCGCCATGGACGAGCTGCCTTTCGGCGAGGCGGCTCTGGAACAGGCGCTGGCCGAGCCGTGCGAACTGGACGCGGCGCTGCTGACCGACATCGAAGGTGCGTGGCCGGGGCTCCTGCGCGGCCTGTGTGGGGTCGCATGTCCTGGGAGGTCACTTGGCCGGGAGCTTCTGCGCGTGCGCACTGCATAGTTGGGCGCCTCAGATCTAGGGTTAACTCTCCAGGCTGCGGTGGGCTTGGTTTCTGGACACGCTGAACATCCTCTAAATGCTAGGCTGCGTCCTGTGTACAGTTCACAGGCCGACCTGGGTTTTCTCATTTCTTGGGTGCACGAAAATCCCCAAGGAAGCCCACGAATGGATGTTTACAAGCACCTTGGCGTGCAAGCATCTGGCAACTTTGGATAGAGGTCAGGGAGGTCTCCTTAGGTGCGCTAGAGCTGAGGGGCAGCCCCGGCACCGACAAGGAAAGGTATTTTCTAGGCGGAGGGCAAGGTAAGGCGAGACCTAACTTTGAGAAGTTAGTGGGGGTGAGGCAGGGAAAGTTGACAGAGCAGCTGCTCTCTGATATATTTTTAAGATTTGCGATTCTGGGGCAGTAACCTAGGACCGAAAACATATTAACAGGCTTTCTGCACTGAGCCACACCCCAGGCCACTTAGTGCCTTTAAAACACCGCTTGAACTTGCTCAGCTTGGTTCATCTCCAACTTCAACAGCCACCACCCACTGGGGTGGGTGTAAGGGGAGGGGAGAAAAAAAACTAACAACAAACCTTCCGGACTACAAGATGTATCCACATTAGTGGACCATTCAGTGATCTCTGGTGGCTCGTCAGCCGTCTCAAAACACTGCGTCTCTCTCGCCTGTTTGAGGGCTCCACACCCATCTCTACCCCAGACAACCATGAATGTGTGTTATCTATAAACTACAATGGATGGGGCCCTGGGATTGCAGTAGATTGTGCCCTCATCTAGCCCCCTCCCACTCTGTGCTCTGTTGATAGCCACCTAGGCTGTTGTGTGTGCTCCACAACCTTGGACGTGCTGTACCTCGATCCTCATTGAGTCCCAGACCCACGTGGGCTGTCAGTGTGTCTAGTAGGCTTGTAGCTGGGGCCAGAGAATGGTGGCTTGGGGGATAGAAGGTTGGGTCACCTAAGAGCAATGAAGGTTAAAAGATATCTGGGCAGGGGCTGGAGAGGTGGCTCAGAGGTTAAGAGCACTGGCTGCTCTTCCAGAGTTGCTGAGTTCAATTCCCAGCAACCACATGACGGCTCACAGCCATCCCTAATGAGATCTGGTGCCCTCTTCAGATGCAGACTATATACATAATAAATAAATCTTAACCATAAAATAAAACTTAAAAAAATAAATAAAGGTGTGCACACCCGGTGCCAAGGTGTTTTTTTTAAAAAAAAAAAAGATCTCTGGGCAGACCCGAGTTCCAAGCATGGACAATGGGGGGGGGGCAGGAAAAGGAGAGTGTTGTGTTTAGGTTGTTTGAAAGCCCCTCTTCAGCATGGGGGTGGGCCATCATAGCGCGGACAGCAGGCACTGAGCACCCAGTGTGTGGCAGGCACTCTGTTGAGGATCTCAGCGAACCCTTCTGACAATTCAACTGGGAAACATCTCTTCATCTCACAGATGAGAGACTGAAAAACAGGGTAAATGACTTGTCCAAGATCATGCAGCCAGAGCAAAGCAGAGCCAGAACTCAGACTCAGGCTGTTAGCTCTAGAGCCTGGACCCTTGGCTCCCAAGGCTGGATTAAGAGGTTAGCCTTGCAGCTGTCTCCCTCAGCCCAGAGCGACATTGGTTGTGAGACTGGGAAGTGCCAGGGAGAGTCAGCCAAGGCCTGGAGCCCCGATGCCCATCACCTGCTTGCGGTCTTTATTTCTGAGGGTGATGCCATGCTCAGAGCATCAAGTCCTGCTGCTGGCTGTGACCTCAGAGAAGCTCTTGGTGAGCTGTCTCCTCCTTGTTCCTAGCGGGGAGAGGGGCCTGTGATGGGGGCAACTGGGAGGCTGGTGGCACTGAGCACTGGGGACAGAGGAGGCAAATAGACATAGTTCTGGCTGAAACTGGCTAATTACTCTAGGAACCCTGGGAAGCCACCTCCCCAAATAGCTGGTCTGTCTGTTGGGTATAGCGGAAGTCCAGTGTGGCTTACTGAGAAGCTCTCCTGAGTTCTGGTCCCTTTCCTGTGCTGGTCTTATACTGTATCTGTCTGTGTTCTGGTATTGGGTGACTCTCTCTAAGGAGTAGTGGCCATGCACCTGATAGGGCACTGTGACCACTGAAGAAACTAATTCCATCAAAGCCCAGCTTCATGAACCAGTGAGTTTATTGGTGTCTTAGTGTTTCCATTACTGTGAAGAGACGCCGCTGTGACCACAGCAATTCTTAGGAAGGAAAGAAAGCATTTTATTGGGGCTGGTTACAGTTTCAGAGGTTTAGTCCATTATTGTGGCAGGAATGCATGGCAGCATATAGGCAGACGTGGTGCTGGAGAAAGAGCTGAGAGTTCTGCATCTAGATCCGCAGGCAGAAAAGGAGAGACACGGGGCTTGGCTTGAGCTTTTGAAACCTCAAAGCCCACCCCCTACTCCCCCACGCCCTACCCCTGGCAACACACCTCCTCTAACAAGGCCACACCTATTCCAAGGCCACACCTCCTAATCCCTCTCAAGTAGTGCCACGCCTAATGACCCTGCATTCCCATTTGTGAGCCTGTGGGGCCAGCCCTATTCAAACCTCCGCAGTTGGTGTGGGTGAGGAGCAATAGGATCCTGCAGAATCCTAAAGCTGTGTCACTGCCAGGTCCCACTCCAGCAGAGTGACGACCTTTAGAAAGTTGTCTGTAGCCACACCCCCGTCCCCACCCTGTCAGGTAAACTTCCACCTCTTGTATACTCTGGTCTCCCAAGATCTCATGCAGCTGGATGGCAAGATGATGTAGTAGGTAGACTCTCGGGTAAGGGGACTGGAGAGATGGCTCAGCGGTTAAGAACACTGTTGCTATTCCACAGGACCTGGGTTCAATTCGCAGAACCAATATAGCAGCTCACAACTGTCTGTAACTTCTGTTCCAGGGGCTCTGACACCCTCATACAGACATACGTGCAGACAAAACACTGATGTACATAAAATACAAATAAGTAAATAGTTAAAAATGAAAAAGGAATCTCAGGTATGGGTCCTGTAAGCTTCCTCCTCCTACCAGAGAGAGTGTTAACAGCCACATTGCTGGTTCCATAGACCTAGCTGTCACTGCTTTTTGGTTTGGTTTGTTGCATTGACTATGGGACAAGCTTTCTGTAGGCACTCTGCCACCCATACTCCTCCCGTGGGATGTCTTCTGTCTTGGTCCCACCAAGCACAAGCATCTGGGTGGTCACTCGCCGGTTCCTGCTGTGGAATTCCCTGTAGGTTGGCAACCCTCCACAAATCCCCAGTGCTCCCAAAATAAAGTACCCTTGTCTCAGCGCGGCATTTAAGACCTTGCCAAGATGCCCCTCCTTCAACAGTGTCTACCCACCCAGAACCCCCCTCTTAGGTACAGCCCAAGGGAGGTGTCTTAGGGTTATCATTGCTATAACAAACATCATGACCAAAAACAGCTTGGGGGAGGAAAGGATTCATTTGGCTTACACTTCTACATTGTCGTCCATCACTGAAGGAAGTCAGGGCAGGAGCTCAAATAGGGCAGGAACCTGGAGGCAGGAGCTGATGCAGAGGCCATGAAGGGGTGCTGCTTACTGGCTTGCTCCCTATGACTTGCTCAGCCTGCTTTATTGTAGAACCCAGCACAACCAGGGGTGGCCCCACCCACAATGGGCTGGACCCTCCCTCATCAATTACTAATTAAGAAAATACAAACAAGCAAACAGAACAAAAGCACTCAAGAGGCAGGTGAATCTCTTTGTTTAAGGTCAGCCTGTTCTGTGCGGTGAGTTCCAGAACAGCAGGGCTACACAGAAAAACCCTGTCTCAAAAAACAAAACAAACAAAAAACCAGAAAAGAAAAAGGAAAGAGAAAAATGCCCTACTTGCTTATCTACAGTCCAATCTTATGGAGGCATTTTCTCTATTGAGGCTCCCTCTTCTCAGATGAACTCAGCTTGTGTCAAGTTGACATAAAAAACCAGCCCAGACAGAAGAGTGCCCCTTCTTGCTGAACTACAGGGTTGGGAGTTCCCTGGGGGAGGGGGAGGTGGCAGTGCAGTGTCTCTGAAGGCCCATTAGGGAACCAGAGGAGGGTGCTGGGAGTGGGTCCCTGGAGAAGGGTGGCTGGACTTTACCTCTTGCGCTGTGTCACTGAGCTGGACACAGCTTCCCACAGTGACTCAACTCACTTCCTGGTTGGGGTCACTACCAGGTGGAGCCTAGGACCTAGACCACCTGACTGTGACTGTGGCCTAGGTTAGGTACTTTACTGGCTGGACAATGGCCGTCTCATGTTGGCTACGTGCTTGAGGCGATGCCTTTTAAATTTTAATTTTAGTTGGCTAATTTATTTATTTTTCAGGGCTAGGGGCAGCTTCCAGAGGCTCATATATCACTGAGCTGCACCCCGGCCTGAGTCCACTCGGACCTTGGAGACTTGATTGGAGCCACACAGCAAGTGGAGGTGGGGCCTCCCTCCCGGTTAGAGAGGGGGGACCTCAGATCCATCCCCAGGTGTCCCTGCCATCTGGAGTTTTGGGGGGGTTGAAGCAGGGCTGGAGGTCTATCCAAGACCATTTTTCCCAAGCAGCAGCCACTCTGCCTCCACCCAAGCCATTTCCCAGGAAGCCTGGCATCAGGCTGCCCAAACCAGGTTCCAGCAAACAAGCTCTGTACAGCTGGAAGGCTGGAACCCAAGAGTTTTCCCATCTAGCCCTCCTGAGAGACCTTGCACAAGTGGCCTGACCTCTGACATTTTGGTTCTTCTCATTGTATAGATACAAGACTAGAACTTGGTTCTGTGAGCCCAGCTGAGCTTGTCAGAAGCTAGTAGGGATTCTGACGATGCCACAGGGCTATTCTCACACTGTTTAGAACATGTACCCTGCACTTGAACCTGTTGTATTTGGCTCAGCAAATGTTAGCAGTGACTATCCAAGGAGCCTGCACAGGAAATTTCCAGAACATTCCAGGCTGTGGTTCCCAGTTCCAAGTGTGGACTGTGTAATGGTTCTGTCTTTTTGCATGAGAGACAGGCCAGAAAGGGGCTCCCACCCTGCTTGGAAGAGCGAGCCCCATCCTTGGAGTCTCCTAAGGTTAGAAGAACCTCGGCCACAGCAGTGTCCTGGCCTCTCTCTCGCTGTGCATCAGGGCCGCTTACTCCCAGCCCACTGCCCATCCTTTTGTGATGTAAGTCCCATACCCTTAGAGACCCCCTAAAGAGATGGTGGAAGAGCCTGCTGAGGTTGCCCCACCTGAGGGAGAGCAGGGCCAGAGCCTGCAGTTTGGTCTCCTTCACAGATGCAGCTTCCTGTACAGAGGCAAGGAAGTCTGGGGAGCAGAGGCACGGGTTCCTGGAAGCTCCCAGGGTACGGTTCTGGTCCTGTTAAGCAGCTGCAAGTGCACAGAAGTGGAGAAACCCGTGCTGGCAATGCTGTCAGAGTCATCCTCACCTGCCCGTGCTGCGGTGGCATGCCGCTCCCGTGTGTGCAGGCTAACAGCCCTGAAGAGAGGATTATGTGGACTTAGGTGAAGAAAGGCGCAGCTTTGCTAGTCAGCCTGGGAACAGCTGCCACTGCATTGGGCTGGGCCCCCAGCTCTAGCTAACTGGTGGGGTCCGTGCTAGCTAGTATCTTATTAATTTGCTGTGCCCCTAGTCACATCAGGGCCACATATCAGACCCACAGCTCCAGGGTAACCCTTGATGATCCAGACATATAGTATCCTAAGGGACAGTGGAAACTGCCTGCATGGTGGCACATATATGTTATCCTAGCACTCAGGAAGCAGAGGCAGGCAGATCTCTGTGAGTTCGAGGCCAGCCTGCTCTATAGAGCTAGTTTCCGGACAGCCAGGGCTACACAGAGAAACCCTTTCTTCAAAACAAAACAAAACAGATTTCAAGGTCATCCTTGTGGTTTGGGTCCTGCCTGGCGATTTGAGACAGGAGCCTGCTGAGGTTGTCCTCACCTAGGGCCGTGGGAGAGCCTGCATTGTCTCCTCTGCAGAGGGAAAGTGTGCTGAGAGTTGGCCTGTGGAGTGAGAGTTGGGGTTAATACCAGAGCAAGTTCTGAGGAGACAGTAGGCGTTTCCCACGTGGACACAATTGAGATTAAGAAGGACGTTGTTGGCAGGGTCAGCCTGGGTTAAAGCAGGATGCTATTGATGGTGGAACCCTGGTGGTTTGAAGGTTTGAAGTCTCATAACCGCTCAAGCTATGCCCAGTGAGACAGACCACTTCCTGTTGCCTGTCTATCCAGATGTAGGGCTATCAGCTCCAGCACGATTCTGCCTGCACCCTGCACACTCCCAGCCGCCGCGCTCTCTGCCGTGGTGATAATGGACTAAACCTCTGAAACTAAGCCACCCCATCAGTTAAATGCTTTTGTTATAAGCGTTGCCATGGTCATGGTGTCTCTTCACAGCAATAAAAATGCTAAGACAGACCAGGAAACAGGCAAGGAGAGTGAGCGGCATTCTGAAAGCTAAAGACTGGTGGGGGTGGGGGGGCGTGGCTGGAGTGTGGTGCCAGTCTTCGTGGGCCCCACCACAGGTCCCACTGTGTCCAGGTCTTTTTCGTATATATCTGTGTATGGGTGTTTGTGTGTGTAGGTACACAGATGTGTATGAAGATGTATAGAGGTCAGAGGTCAATGTTTAATGTCTTCGCTTCTCCACATGATTTAAAAAACATATTTTAAACATTTCTTAGATTCATTTGGCTACATATGCATCATATGCATGTATGTGCACTGTGTGCAAGAGAAGAGGGCGCCAGACCCCTGGAGCTGGAGTTATGGGTGGTTGGAGCCACCATGTGTTTGCTGGGAACTGAACCCTGGTCCTCTGCAAGACCAAGTGCTGTCCACCGCTGAGCCATCTCTCCAGCCCTTCCACATCATTTTTTAAAGCAACATTTTCTACTAAACCTGCAGCTCACAGATTAACCAGGCAGACTGTTTCGCCAGCAAGATCCTCCTTTTTTATCTCTTCAGCCCTGGGATTATAGTATTAGCTGGCACACCCGGTTCTCTCTCTGTCTCCCTGCTTCTCCCCATACTTGCCTTTTGGTGTGGATGCTGGGATTTGAACTCAGGTCCTCATGCTTACACAGGCACTTTTCTGAGCCATCTCCCCAGCCCCTCTGTATACTGCTTGCTGAGTAAGGTGGGAGTTCCATATGAGTGCAGGCCCCTGCTGAGACCTGGTGCAGGCAACTCCTGTGTCGCCCCTCTGCGTATGCAATGGTGCTAAAGGCTGGTTGGCCCAGGGTTTGCCTCACACCGTAACTGGCTAGTCACAGAGTAGGCTTGTGGGTCAGCAGAACTGAATCAGAGACTTGGACCTCACTGGGGAGAGGTCCTGAGCTCAAGGGTAGCTGTTTCACCCCCTCTATGTGCCCGGTCCCCTTCCAGGAAGAGCCACGTTCTCTTACTCCCTGGAGCAGGGCCTTTGCTTGCACAAAGGGCAATCTATGCCCCTGTGCCCTGGAACCCCTATGACAGCCAAGGACCAGAGTGCCTGCCAGCGAGTTCTGAGGAATAAGGGCCTTTGGGAGCAACAGGGCAGGCTGCATGCCTGGAGGAACAATGGGCCACAGCCCCATCCTCTAGCCCTCAAGCTCCACCAGGCAGGGGTGCTGTCCCATGTCCTCCCCAGCAGGCCATGCCACTTCTCATTTCAAGCAGTCTTTCGTGGCATGGCATAGTCTGCAAATCCTATAGGTGCATGTATTTAGTTCAGTCAGACCAACCTACATTGAAATCCCAACCTACCCCGGCCCTACCAGCAGCCACTGGTTTCTGTTTCTGCCCTCACAGCTGGCTTGCAGTATCTTGGGGTCTTTGAGCTTGCCTTTGCTCTGGTCGGAGAACTTCCTAGTGGCCCTGTGTGTTCAGCCTGCGCTCAAGTGTCATCTCCTCAGGCAGCCTTGAGCATCTGTCTTCTCTGGGCCAGCCTTTTTGTCATGGTGTTCTCACCTCCCCCATGCCCCCCACGCACAATTGTGCAACTGGTTTCTTTCTGTGGAATGGAAGTGCTGAACCCAATGCCAGGCTAGTGGCGGACACACACAGACACCTAGAATGGGCCTCAGATACTGTTGGGGAGGGGCAGCTGGGACTTCAGGTTTCCTGTTGGAGTCAGATAGGATCAGGGCCTGAGAGGGGAAGAGGGGAGATGAGGCCTAGAAAGGTGCAGGAGGGGGAGAAGCTGAATCCAACGAGGCTTGAGTCTGGCACTCTTGTCCATTTGCTTCAGAACGTGCACGGGAACTGGAAGCCTGTGTGTGTTCATGGGAAGCCAGTGTTAGCATCTCTTGATGGCCCAGTGTCAGCATCTCTTGATGGCCCTCAGTCTGGTCGCCAGGGTACCCTTTCCAGACCCGCTTTACCTAGTGAGTCCTAGTCCTTTCTAGGGTGAAGCACGGGACACATATTTCAGGTGTGCAAACCGATGCCTCTGCCTCGGCTTTATGTGGCCCTGTTAGTTCCTTTTAAAAATGTTAAAAACCTGCCAGGTGCTTAGGGTTGCCTTCAGTACTGCAGGTGATAGGCAGCTCGCTGTCCGGTTTCCCAGTTCTAGCCGTTCCAGTGGCTGTGAGGGGAACTACCTTTGCTGAGACCTTTTTTGAGTGGGTAGGTGCTTTATAAGAATCGGGAGGAGGAGGACTGGAGGCTGTGTGAGTGGAGGCTGGTTTGCCTCTGATGCACAGCAAGTAGGGAGAAAAGGAGAGAAGGCCTCGGAACATGACTGCAGAGCCTTGGCAAGGCTTGTTCTCAAGGAGAGTGCTCAGCTGGCTCTGAGTTTCCATTTCCCCCCTCATTCTTGGTCACCAGCATCTACAGAACTGGGCTAGCAGACTGGACTCAAGAACCGAGTGAGGTAGAGGTCAGGCCAGCACGGGGCTAGGGGTTGGATAGGCATGCCATCAGGTCCAGGCCTGCCCCTGGTCCACTGTTCAGCTAAAGCTTCTGCACCCACACGCTGGCCCTTCTGCTTGGGTCACACCTGTCCCTCCTCCTGAAAGCCTCTCCTGAGTGCCGGCACTCTTGGGGACAGCAAGCCATATCTTTTCCTTCCTTCCTTCAGTGTCCAGGTGGTGCCAGAGCCCGGGGTCGGGGAGGCTTGATACCACCTGTACTGAGTGTCTGCTAGGTGAGGCTCCGCTTACAAGTCTTTCTGTATTCGGGACTCGGAAATCAGAAGGAAAGGACTGTACTAGAGTCAGCATTGGGGGCCTCATGCCTGGACTTCAGCCCAAAGTGTGCTTAGGTGTCGGGACTCTTCCCATTCTTAAGTTGACTGAGGTCAGAGCCTTTGCCAGGAGCTGTGCAAGCACTCACGGTGCCGTGAAAGACTTGTGTTTTCTCGGGAACCTTCTATGAGGATGTAGAAGGATCTAGAAAGAGGGTCAGGTGAATGGAGGAACACGTGGCTGCTTTCTAGCTAAGGCTCCTGAAAAGAGAGATGGACCACAGGGACACCAGCCCTTAGCTAACACCCATGAGTAGACTTGGTGGTTTACCCCCTCGGGCTGCGTGAGAACCTGGTCTGCCAACTAGGATGTCAGAGCTCACTGGGCACTAGGCTGCTGGCCAGCGCTGGTGTGGTGGTGGCGGTGGCAGTGTGTGTTGTGTGTGTGTGTTTGCACATGGATGAGAGCTTTTACCTTTGTCAGCAAGGGACAGGGACAGATTTGGCACCCCTTCATTATCCCCTGCCTTTCCCTTCTGTCCCAGAGACTGGGTCCCTTCTTGGCCTTTTCAGAGAAAAGAGAGTCAGGCATCACTTGTTGACTGCTGTGAGACCTTCAGGAATGACACTGACCTAGCCTGTGGACATCAGAGCTGAGGGCAGGACTTGCTGGATCAGTGATCTGCGGTAGCATTTCTCTTGCTTACTACTCCTGAAGGCAGTTTCATGAGTGATCTAGGTCTGGGACCATCAGCTCCCTCCCTGAAATGAGTGTCCTTATCCTGGGGTTGCCCTGCTAGTTCAAAGTCCCTGGACCACTAGCCGCCGCTACCTAAAGGCAGTCCTTGACCTTCTTCAGACTGTAGCGACGTCATCCTTTGCTGCTGCCATTTGATGAGGGGCCAGGAGTAGGTAAACTGAGGCCAAAGTGGTCCAGGCTCGTTCTGGATGTGTGTGAGCCAGCGGTGGGAACACAGGAGCTTCCGGGATCAGAGCCAGCCGCTGCCCGGATCCCGGACCCAAGCACTACTCAGGGGGTGGTGCCTGGGCCGCAGGGTCTGGAACGTCAGTGACCGCAAGTAACCCTGGCGCGCGCTGGCGCGGAGGCGGTTAAAGGCGGACGCCCGCTAGTTACCTCGGCCCCATTCAGAGCGCCGGGTGAAACCCGAGCCGCCGCCGTCGGGGATGGGCGGGGCACTAATGGGGCGCGGCGCGGCTGCTGATTGGCCATGTGCACTCACCCGAGGGGCGGGGCACCGAGGCGCTTGGCGGGCTTTAAAGCCTGGCGGGGCCTGACAGGTGAAGTCAGTGCAGACGCAGCGGGGCAGCGCCTGCACGCCCTAGGGGCGGGGCGCGGACAACGGAGCCATGGATTGCACTTTTGAAGGTACTTTGGGGAGGACCCTGCACTCTTCCTTTGCCAGGGTCTCTGCAGCGGATCGCAGTACCGTGTTCTAACAGGAGACAGTCCTCCACCACCTTGGGTCGGGAGTTGGCAGTCCAGCCTTAGTTTAGCTGCCCTGCTTAGGGACAGACAACAGCACTTTGCAACTTGGACAGCTTTCTCCACATCCTCTGCTTGCCCTCTGGGCAGGGTCCGGAGGAAGAAACCCTGGAGTCTGATCTGTTTGGTAGTCCTAATTGGGCATTTTGGACCCTCCAGGCTGAAGGTGGGCCAAACAAGCTGTCAGGTCTTTTTTGGCCCGAGTTTCCCCATTTAGCAAATGGTAAGTGGGCCGAGAGGTGGGAAGTTCCTATGATTAAAAGTACTATTTATGACCTGCATAAATCTAGAGAATCCACGAGGATCCAGAAGGCTGAGCCTGCCACCGTTTTGTTCTGTCTACACCACGGGAAGTTCCCCTGCAGTGACGTGCTTCTTGCCTGAGCACCGTCATTAGACAGTGTTGATTCCTGCTCTGTTGGGCAAAGCCTCAAGCAGGGCTGCCAGAGGGCTTAATCCTTTCTTTTTTTGCAGAGGAGGAAACTGAGGCCCAGTGAAAGGAGGCAATTGGCCCAGGATCCAGCTCGAGAGAGAGCACTGTGGGCCCCTAGTGTTGTGTTCATGGATGATATAGAGCCCTTTGACCCAAAAATTGGCCTCTATGAGTGGGTGAGAGGGCCCCAGGCTGAGCCAGCCAGGGTGCTAGTTGCCAGCTGGGGAAGAGGGCCTGTGGCTGGGGTGAAGCCAGGGAGTGTGGCTCAGTCCTTGTTAGGAGGAAGGAGCCAGGGAGAGAGCACTTTGCTTTTACAGAGAGGAAACCAAAGCCTGAATGGCCAGACCTGGGTCCTGAGGCTACTTGGCTGCAAGGAGGGCTTGGGTTTGTGTCCAGAACACACAGACACACTGATTGGCTCCTTGGCCAGCGGCTGGTTCTTCTCCAAGCCTCAGTGTGCTCTGCTGAAGAATGGGATAGTGATGGCAGCTTTGCCCCTGGCTTTTTGGTGGAACAGGAAAGGTGCTGGAACAAAAGTTGGGCATTTTGAAGTCTACTGTGTATTCCCTGCATGCCTGTGGCCTTTTGCCTCTAGAGCAGGTGAGTGCAGCTGATGAAACAGTGGTCTGAGCGGGAGTAGTGGCTGTGCTGGCAGCGTGGTGGTCAGGTAGGTTTGGACTCAGCAAGAACTAGGCTGGCTCAATGCCTTCATTTGTAGAATAGGGCATCTGTCTCTCATAAGTGGGTTCAGTCTGGCTCATCAATATGGTGGCCTCAGATTGGGCCTGCTGCTTGGCCCAGACCCAATCTGCTGGCATAGACGTACTCATCCCACTGTCTGTCCAACACGGATAAGGACCCTTCCCGGACATGACCTCCTCCTCCATAGCTGCCTAATCTGCTGTTCCTGTTTGGGAATATCAGGGCACTCCCAGAGGAGTGGGAACTTAGAACTATCCTGTCTCTCTGCACCTCTTTCCCCCATAACTGAGGGCTTGGGTGACATCACTAGATTCTCAGTAGTCTGAGCTTTTGTCAAGTTCTATGTGCAGGGGACCCTGCTAAGCACCCTTAAAGGAAGAGCCCAGCAGTGGGCAGTGGAGGTGGGGCTCCTTTGCTCTATGTCCCCTCTGCCCTACTGACTGGGATGCCCTGTTTCTCTGCTGAGAACTGGACCTCCTGAGTGTGGATATCCTCCTGAGGATATCCTTGTCTTATAGATTGAGAAATCAATGGTCAATTGGGGCAGAACAGGGCTATCTCGGTCTTAGATGGGGCATGTGTTCTTTTAAAAAGCCAGCCAGTCAATATGGGAGCAGAAAGGGCAGGAGAGGCTTCTCGAAGGACTTATCATCTTCTGGTGAGCATTTGGAGTCTACCGTGCAGTGCAGACAGATGTGCGTGCACAAGCACGAATGGAGGCCCTGAGAAGCAGATGTCCCATGAAGGTGGGGTTAAAGGTTACCACTGTCCTCGGCAAGAGATGGTACAGGCAGGGCTTGGCTCGTTTGGTAAAGCACTTGCCTTGCCAGCATCAGGACTTGAATTTGACCCCCAAACTCCAAGTACGGTGGTGCTCGCTTGTAGTGGATTACGTTCCTGAGTTTTCCCAGGTTGCCCTCAGGCTCCAGTTACATGTGTGTGTGTGTGTGGGTCCGCATACATATGAACATATACACACATATTCATATAAAAAAGCATAAAACAATAACAACAACAAAAAACTAGGCCAGGCCGGGCATAGTTCAGTGGTGGAGTATGTGTTTATCGTGTGATTCACTGCTCCACAGTGGCACACACACAAGACACCAACCCAGGGAAATAAAAGGAAGGCCACCAAGACAGGACATTTCAACATTCCCAGGAAAGTTCTTTTTTTCTCAGGTTCCCTTTCTCCTGAGGTAAGGTTTCACAATTCTGCCTCAGCTGGAGGCTAGCGCTTTTTTTTTCGTCTTTTTAAAATTTTTTTTAATGATTTATTTAACTTTATTTTATGTGCATTGGTGTGAAGGTGTCAGATCTTGTGGAATTGCATTTTCAGACAGTTGTGAGTTGCCATGTGGGTGCTGGGAATTGAACCCTGGTCCTCTGAAAGAGCAATCAGTGCTCTTAACAGCTGAGCCATATCTCCTGCCCCCTTTTTTCGTCTTTTTGAGACAGGTCTCACTATGTAGCCCTAGCTGGCCTGGAACTCACCCTGTAGACCAGGCTGGCCACAAACTCACAGAGATCCTCCTGCCTCTGCCTCCCTAGGGCTGGAGTTAAAATTGTACACCACCACCACCACCTAGCTGGACTTGGTTTTTAAGCACAGGCTCTCTGGTAGTTGGGACCATAGTGTTGTTATGCCTGGCATAGGCAAGGTTTTGTTCTTTGATTCCAGGTCCTAGGGAGACCTGCACTAGGAAGAAGGCTTTGCTTGGTGTGGGCACTTGATACTGAATGAGCCAGTGAGTGAGTGAGCGAGAGAGTGGGTGAGCGAGTGGGCTGGCGGGTAAGTGAGCAAGGGAGTGAGTGAGTGAACAAGGGAGTGAGTGAGTAAGCGAGGGAGCGAGTGAGTGAGTGAGTGAGTGGGCGAGAGAGTGACCGAGTAAACAAATGTGGTCCCGCTGTGGCTGTGGCTCTGGAAGTTACCAGATGTCAGGTGGTGTTGGGATGTGGCAAGAACTTTGAAGAAGGCAGTCTCAGCCAGCTACAGCATGGGCACAGGCTGGAGATGAGTACGTCAGAACTCCAGTGGTACCAACCAGCCCTGTCTGCTGTGCTCAGCACAATCCGCTACACACGCTGTATCAGGAATGACTCCACACATCACAGTGTCTTGAGAAAAGGTTGTGTCAGGAGCATTGCAGGTTCTGCTCAGGAGCTAGCCTCTATACCTTGCTCAGGAGCTAGCCTGCACACCCTGCTGTTACTCATGGCTTCTTCTTCTTCCCTAGACATGCTTCAGCTCATCAACAACCAAGACACTGACTTCCCTGGCCTGTTTGATGCCCCATATGCAGGGGGCGAGGCAGGAGACACAGAGCCCACCAGCCCCCGTGCCAGCTCTCCTGAAAGCTTGTCTTCTGCTTCTCTGGGCTCCTCTCTGGAAGCCTTCCTGGGGGAACCCAAGGTGACACCTACATCTTTGTCCTCTCTGCCGTCTGCGACCACTGACTTGAAGATATACCCGTCTGTGCCCCCCTTCTCCCCTGGGCCTGGAGTAAAAGAAGAGCCAGTGCCGCTCACCATCTTGCAGCCCCCAGCAGCACAGCCATCACCAGGGACCCTCCTGCCACCGAGCTTCCCTCCACCAGCCCTGCAGCTCAGCCCTGCTCCTGTGCTGGGCTACCCTAGCCTTCCTTCAGGCTTCTCAGGTAAGGGCTGATGTGATGATGGGAGGAGATGGAGAAAGAGCAGTGGCTGTGTCCTCAGTGGAGGAATCTCCTGGCTTCAGCAGTCAGGTGTTCATCCTGTGGTCCTGGGCCCCGTGTGGTTCTCCCCCATTGCCCAGCTGGAAGGCAGTATATTGACAGGGCCTGTCTTGCTAGGAAATCATAGGGGTAGTTACATGAAGCCCATAGACATACTGGCTGGATGGGGTAAAAGCAGGCAAGGCAGCCTGTGCCACAGCCTTTGCCTTTGTCTCTGCAGGAACCCTTCCTGGAAACACCCAACAGCCACCATCTAGTCTGTCACTGGCCTCTGCACCAGGAGTCTCTCCCGTCTCCTTACACACCCAGGTCCAGAGCTCAGCCTCCCAGCAGCCGCTGCCAGCCTCCACAGCCCCCAGAACAACCGCTGTGACCTCACAGATCCAGCAGGTCCCAGTAAGTGGGTCTGGCCAGGTAGGGGAGTGGGGGAGGCCAGGCTTGAATGCCACTCATGGCCAAGCCCCTCCCACCCAGGTTGTGCTGCAGCCGCACTTCATCAAGGCAGATTCACTGCTGCTGACAGCTGTCAAAGCAGATGCAGGACCCACGATGAAGACAGCTGGCATCAGCACCCTGGCCGCTGGCACAGCTGTGCAGGCAGGCCCTTTGCAGGTAGATGGCCAAGGCAAGAGGGAGACCCAGAGGGGGCTACATATGTGTATGTCCACCTGGTGACCCTGCAACATGCATCTGACCCTACAGACCCTGGTGAGTGGTGGGACCATCCTGGCCACAGTACCGCTGGTTGTGGACACAGACAAACTGCCCATCCACCGACTGGCAGCCGGCAGCAAGGCCCTGGGCTCAGCTCAGAGCCGTGGTGAGAAGCGCACAGCCCACAATGCCATTGAGAAGCGCTACCGTTCCTCTATCAATGACAAGATTGTGGAGCTCAAGGACCTGGTGGTGGGCACGGAGGCAAAGGTATGACCAGAGGCCTGTAAGACGCAGGCCAGGGTGAGCAGGAAAGAGGAGGGCACGTCAGTCAGCAGGAAGTAGGCGTAGGCCAGACCTGCTCACACAATCTTATGCGTCGACTTGTCTGGGTCTGGGCATTTTCCTGGTTAGATTTTATCAAGGGCATCCTGAATAAAGAAAGGGCTGTTCAGAGCTGGAGAGAGATGGCTCAGGGGTTAAGAGCACTGACTGCTCTTCCAGAGGACTCGGGTTCAATTCCCAACATCCACGTGGTTGTTTACAACTGTCTGTAACTATGGTTCCAGGGGATCTGACACCTTCACACCAATGCACATAAAATAAAATTAATGTTAAAAAAAGGGAGGGACTGTTGTGGGCATTGATGGTGTCATGGTGATGAAGTACAAAAATTCTGTCCTGGAGGAACCGATACCCTAGCGGGAGTGGTGGAGACTGAACAGGATAAAGAAGGGGTCCGTGTGCCAACGGCTCCCATGTGCAGGGAAGCAGATGTGAGTCAGGTGTGCAGGACGGTCTTGCCGTGAAGGGTTGCAGGAAGTCAGCTGAGCGGGGGACAGGACAGTGACAGTGCTGGCGACACTGCTCTGTGGGTTCCACATGGCAGCTCCTCTTTGCCCTCAGGAGTAGGCACTGTTAGGAGACACCAGCACAGGAACGTTCTAGGCAGAGGAGAAGTGCTGAGGTCCTGGGCAGCCGTGATGCTAAGCAGCTCTGCCCACTTCTGCACCTGTAGCCAAGTCTGCCTGGCTGGCTGAGCCCTCCCCCTCCCTCTCCTTGCAGCTGAATAAATCTGCCGTCTTGCGCAAGGCCATCGACTACATCCGCTTCTTACAGCAGAGCAACCAGAAGCTCAAGCAGGAGAACCTGACCCTGCGAAGTGCTGCCCACAGAAGCCGTGAGTCCCAGCCTCCCTCCCGCCTCAGGTTCTTTTCTGTGGCTCTCATAGGACACCATGACCAAGCCAATGTATAGAAGAGTTTATTGAGCTTACAGTTTCAGAGGGCAAAGCCCTGACCACCATGACAGGGAGCATGGCAGCAGGCCGGCAGGCATGGCGCTGAGCAGTAGCCGAGAGCTCACATGTTACAACCACTTGGCAGAAGGAGATTTGGTTGGGAATAGTGTGGAGTTTTGAAACTTAAAGTCCACCCCCAGTGACACACCTCTTCCAACAAAGGGTGCCTCCTAACTCCCCAAACACTTCCAGGAATGGGGGTCCAAGCTTTCCTCATGATTCTGTGGGGGCCATTTCATTAAAGCCACCACACTGGTTCTGTCTGACTATCCTTGCCCAGTCTTGCTCTGGCCGGTCTGGTCATCAGCTGTACCCTACAGTGGCCTGGCCCCTGTTCTGACCATGACGGAACTGTCCACGTTTTGAGGCTTCGGCGTCCCCAGCCCTGTTCCTTCTGCCTGCAGAATCACTGAAGGACGTGGTGTCGGCTTGTGGCAGTGGAGGAAACACAGATGTGGCCATGGAGGGTGTGAAATCAGAAGTGGAGACGTTGACCCCTCCACCCTCAGATGCCGGCTCGCCCTCCCAGAGTAGCCCCTTGTCCTTTGGCAGCAGAGGTAGCAGCAGTGGTGCCAGCGACTCAGAGCCTGACAGCCCAGTCTTCGATGACAGCCAGGTTGGACTTGGTAGCATGGGTTTCTTCCCTCTCCCAGACACCCTGCAGTCTTCCCCGCTTTGAGCCCTTGTCCTTAGAGTTAGCTGGGCTCTGCCCTCACCTCCCTGCCTCCTGCCAGGTGAAAGCCCAGCAGCTGCACAGCCATGGTATGCTGGACCGCTCCCGCCTGGCCCTGTGTGCATTGGTCTTCCTGTGTCTGACCTGCAACCCCTTGGCCTCACTGTTTGGCTGGGGCATCCCCAGTCCCTCCGGTGCTGCTGGTGCGCATCACAGTTCTGGGCGCAGCATGCTGGAGGCCGAGAGCAGAGGTCAGTCAGGCCAGCCTCGTTGGGACAGACCTTTGGGACTTTGGGCGTCCTAGGAACTAGACCCTCAGACGTTCCCTTTGTCTATAGATGGCTCTAACTGGACCCAGTGGTTGCTGCCACCCCTAGTCTGGCTGGCCAATGGACTACTGGTGTTGGCCTGCTTGGCTCTTGTCTTTGTCTATGGGGAACCTGTGACCCGGCCCCACAGTGGCCCAGCTGTTCACTTTTGGAGACATCGCAAACAAGCTGACCTGGACTTGGCCCGGGTAAGAGATTGGCCCTGGAGGGGAGTAAGGTAGGCCCCCAGGCCCCAGAGGTGCTAGGTGCCCCACCTACTCCCTTTATTTTGTCCTTACTTCATTCTGCCCCACCCTCACCTTCAGAACTCCTTTGACTCCAGGGGCCCAGATAGGGAGATGCCCTGTTGCTACTTTCTTACTGAGACAACCCTTTCTCCAGGGAGACTTTGCCCAGGCTGCTCAGCAGCTGTGGCTGGCCCTGCAGGCCTTGGGACGGCCTCTGCCCACCTCAAACCTGGACCTGGCCTGCAGCCTACTTTGGAACCTCATCCGCCACCTGCTGCAGCGTCTCTGGGTGGGCCGCTGGCTGGCAGGCCAGGCTGGGGGCCTGTGGAGAGACTGTGGGCTGAGGATGGATGCTCGTGCCAGTGCCCGAGATGCAGCACTTGTCTACCATAAGCTGCATCAGCTGCATGCCATGGGTATGCTGGGTGGGAGCTGGGCTGGGGTCCTACCCATGCAGTCACCTGTCCTCATGCCATGGGGCCATGGGTATGGCTGGGTCCTACCCACCCCATCACCTCCTGTCCTTACTCTTGCCTGTTTGCAGGGAAGTACACAGGAGGGCACCTTGCTGCTTCTAACCTGGCACTGAGTGCCCTGAACTTGGCCGAATGTGCAGGAGATGCTGTATCCATGGCAACACTGGCGGAGATCTATGTGGCTGCTGCCCTGAGGGTCAAGACCAGTCTCCCAAGAGCTTTGCACTTTTTGACAGTAAGTAGGCTTGGGGGACAGGACTGGGGGCTTGTCTTAGCCTCTCACCTGTCCCTTCCAGGGCAAGGGACTGACCCAGATGATCAGTGGTTAGCAGGTGGGGGCTGGGTTTGAGCTTGGAGCCAGTGTCACAGTCCTGTTCCTTTCCCCACAGCGTTTCTTCCTGAGTAGTGCTCGCCAGGCCTGCCTGGCACAGAGTGGTTCAGTGCCTCTTGCCATGCAGTGGCTCTGCCACCCTGTAGGCCACCGTTTCTTCGTGGATGGGGACTGGGCTGTGCATGGTGCCCCACAGGAGAGCCTGTACAGCGTGGCTGGGAACCCAGGTGCTCTCTCATTCCATTCTTACGCCTGCTCCTGCCTCACCCGCATTGTCCCCTCATCTCTGAATGCGGCTGGAGCTGTGGGAAGGCTTGCTGGGCTTCAGAAGCAGGAACCATCATGGGGCTGTGGGCAGTGGGTGGACTTGAGAGGTGACTCTCAGGAAGAGTGCTGAGGAGGGTCAGGGCCAGTGGGTATGTGATTCAGTAGACTCCCCTTTCCAGTGTGGGACCCTGGCACAGCCGGCTCACTTTCCTTCCGAGGGCAGAGGCTGGGTACCCAGGCTTCAGAGGGCAAGGACTAAGTACTTACCTGTCGATGTCTACATGTCGTTTGGACTTGGAACTAGGAAGTGCTCTGGGTTGGGGCTCCCGCCAATGTGGGAAGGGAACTATGGAGAAGACATCTAACCTCTGCTCCATTGGCCCCCACCCACAGTCGATCCGCTGGCTCAGGTGACCCGGTTATTCTGCGAACATCTCCTGGAGCGAGCACTGAGCTGTGTCGCACAGCCGAGCCCAGGAGCAGCTGATGGAGACAGGTGAGCTTTCTGTACTACTCTCAAGCAAGACCTCCAGCAGGGAGTCTGGGCAAGCCTCATCCAGGCTATTAGGTAGCCTGTGTGTGTCCTCAGAGCCTCTCTAGCTCTTTCTTTCCTCTGTGAGCCGTGACAGGGTCAGACTATGCTCTAATGGGCAGTTAGGGAAAGCCAGTGTCATTCAGAACCCTGAACTGCTGCTATCTGTCCTGACGGCTCTCTCCTGCCTCAGGGAGTTTTCAGACGCACTTGGATACCTGCAGTTGCTGAACAGCTGTTCTGATGCTGTCGGGGCTCCTGCCTGCAGCTTTTCTGTCAGCTCCAGCATGGCTTCTACCACTGGTGAGTTCCAGCCTCATCCTGATTCCTGCCAGGCCTAATGCAGTGTGGCTGAGGGTCAGGCACCTTTCCCTCTTGTGTAGGCACAGACCCAGTGGCCAAGTGGTGGGCCTCCCTGACAGCAGTGGTGATCCACTGGCTGCGGCGGGATGAAGAGGCAGCTGAGCGCCTGTACCCACTGGTGGAGCACATGCCGCAAGTGCTGCAGGAGACTGAGTGAGTGCCCTGCCAGGTCCTCCTCACCCAGTTTTGGGCCCTCAGTACTTTGCCTATATATATATGGTGGACAGTGTACTCTCTGCCCCAGAGACTAGAACCAGGGTGGAAGGGCTCACGGAGGGGCTGTAGCCTGGGTTAACCTACCATGTGTTTCTGCTCTGGCCCCAATAGGAGACCCCTGCCCAGGGCAGCTCTGTACTCCTTCAAGGCTGCCCGGGCGCTGCTGGACCACAGAAAGGTGGAATCGGGCCCAGCCAGCCTGGCCATCTGTGAGAAGGCCAGTGGATACTTACGGGACAGCTTAGCCACTACACCATCTGGCAGCTCCATTGACAAGGTGAGGGGTAGGATGGACACCTGGCTGGGCCAGGGTCACAGCTGTCCATTCCTAGTCTTTCCTGGAGTTAATACAAAATGGTGCTGAAAGGGCTTACCTTAGTGTTTGAGGAAGGCTAAAGTCCTGGGGAGAATGGGCTCACCACCCACCACCAGGAGGGAGGGTGTGGTGAGCAGACTGGCAGGGCTCCTCTTGGGGGCCGTTGTTGGGAAGTCCAAGGGCTTGCAGGCATGTGGCGGAGAGAAGGTAGACCCATGGTGAATTGCTGTTGCCTTGCACATGTGAGGCGGGGGCAGGGCCGCAGCAGCACAGCCCAGTCAGCCCCTGGTGCTGTGGGCCAGAGCTGCCAGTGACGTGTGCCTTGCCTGCCACCCCAGGCCATGCAGCTGCTCCTGTGTGATCTGCTGCTTGTGGCCCGCACCAGCCTGTGGCAGCGTCAGCAATCACCAGCCTCAGCCCAGGTGGCTCACAGTGCCAGCAACGGGCCCCAGGCTTCTGCGCTGGAGCTGCGTGGTTTCCAACAGGACCTGAGCAGCCTGAGGCGCTTGGCACAGAGCTTCCGGCCTGCTATGAGGAGGGTAAGTCCCATTGTTTCACCTCCCACTGGGAGGCATGAGGCAGGAAGCGGGGGGAGAAGTGGGCACTAAGTCTGAAACTGGCTGTTATCCACTCCCCAGGTGTTTCTGCACGAGGCCACAGCTCGGCTGATGGCAGGGGCAAGTCCTGCACGGACACACCAGCTCCTGGATCGCAGTCTGCGGAGGCGGGCAGGCTCCAGTGGCAAAGGTGAGGAGGTGGCTGTGCTTACACTTGCGGGGGAGGGGGGTGCTGCCTTAGCCTGGTATGAGGAATACTGGGGGCTGCATTATGGAACTCAGCGGGGGTGACAGTTTGTGAGATAGTCATAGGAAGCTGAGCCTGTGTGCCCAGCATGGGTCAGATACCTTGTCCTTTGCATGGGGCCTGGCCTTAGCCAGACCTAAGCCTTGCTCCCCTGACATGACCCATCTGTGCAGGTGCTGCAGCTGAGCTGGAGCCTAGACCCACATGGCGGGAGCACACAGAGGCCTTGCTGCTGGCCTCCTGCTATCTGCCACCTGCCTTCCTATCGGCCCCCGGACAGCGTGTGAGCATGCTGGCTGAGGCCGCACGCACTGTAGAGAAGCTTGGTGACCACCGGCTACTGCTCGACTGCCAGCAGATGCTCTTGCGCCTGGGCGGCGGGACCACTGTCACTTCCAGCTAGACCTTGGATGGTTTCCCCAGTCTTAGAGACCCTTAAAGACATTTGTCACTGGCTGTGGTCATTGAGAGAGGGTGAGCCTGACAAGCAATCAGGATCATGCCGACCTCTAGTGGCAGATCTAGAAACTACAGACGCTGTACTGGCCCAGTGCCACCCTCTTGCTCTGTAGGCACTTTAGTGGCTTTTTCCTGTCCTGTGGAAAGAAACCTTTCCCCTAGCAGAGGGCCGCTCTGTCCAAGGCTCTCCCCTCCTGGCAGACTTGTACATAGCATAGATCCGACTGAGCCGGCCCCCTGTGCAGGCTCATGGACTACTTGACTTTTGCAAACTTTATTTTCCTAGGTTGAGAGATTTTGTACAGAAAATTAAAAGTGAAATTATTTATAACCTCATTTTTGTTTATCTGGGTAGGCAGATGTCGGCATCATCTGACTGCCATCCTTCCTGGATTGTCTTCTGGGAAGCTCTAAGGGTGTGTTTTCTGGCTTCTGCCTTGGGGTGGTCTGATGCTGACCAAGCTGTCCCACTGATCTCATGGCTACACTTTAGCTCAATCAACCTTGAGAGGCCTTGATGGTCTCAGTTGTCTCTTTGCCCCAGCCCCTCACTAGGTCCCAGGGTGATGAGGGCAGCCAGCATCTGAAGGCCAGGCTACCGTCTCCCTGTATGTCTGGAGCGTCACACACAATTCCCTGGTCGGCTCTGTACACCTGGCGAAGTCTGAGACCACACAGGTCTACCAACAAGCACAACCTGGGATCCCTGTTTGTGTCCCCCGGCCCTTTCCCTCCACTCCCAACCCTAGGGAATCTGGTTGGCAACCACAGGCCTCAAACTTCCAAAACAATCGTGGTATCTTTATTGACTTTTTTTTTTCTGAATGCAATGACTGGTTTTTTTTTTTTACTCTTAAGGAAAATAAACATCTTTTAGAAACAGCTCGATACACACAATCTTCAGTGTGAAGCAATATACTAATAAGAACACTAGTTGTCTTAACATTTACAGTCTTCATATATATTATATATATGTATATGTATACATATATATACACTATATAACGAGGCCAGATATAATACACACGTTTACCATTTTACAGTCATATGTACAGGAAGTTGCAGGGAAGGGGGGGCTGCATCAGGCCTATTGAAGCGTGGACAGAGCTGAGAACACAAACGGACAGGTGGGGACTGGCCGTGGTGGTGGCGGCGGTGATGGTGGTTGCACAAGGAAGGGGCATCACTGTAGCCCCTACTCCGGCCAAGGCCAGGTTAGGGCTCTGTGCTGTGGAGCACACGACGCACAGCAGCGACACACAGAAGCGAGCATGTTCCCAACATATATACATTCTATATAACATATATATAGAGGGGTACACAGGTTTGTACACGAAGTCTAGCACTGTCCCTGCCCACGAGCCGAGCGAGCGGCAGTTCCGGAACCCAAGGCGGTGCTTAGGGACGGCTGCACATCTGCCTAGAGGGTAGCCAGTTCCTCAAGCTTCCAGACCGGGCTCCAGCAGTGGGGTGGAAGACTGGAAAGGGGACAAACAGAAGCCATAGGTCACCGCCCAGGCCAGCTCATATCAGGGACCGCATGGCCTGAGCCCAGGTCTGTCACGACTCTGGGCAAAGCCTCGGGTGCCAGGATCGCATTCCCCCATTGGCTGGACCTCTACAGAAAGCCTTGGGTCCTGCCCCACGTCGTCCACCGAGCCAGCAGCACCCTAGGCCTCTTCCCAGGGGCACAGCTTGCATGCCACGCCGTTTCAGAACTTGCAGGGGACTTGCACCCCGCCCGAAGCCGCGCGCCCCGGGTCTGGCTGCCCGGTGGCCTGCCCTCGCCAAGTCTGGCCTGGAGCAGGATTTCTTCGCAACCCGGGCCTCACGCCAGCGCCCGAAGCAGCCGGAACCAAGACCCGGGGTGGGATCAAGGACCGGCTGTGGGCGCAGCTCCTCTTCCTCGGAGGCTCGGCCACGTGGGGATTACAACGGCAGCCTCTGTGGGAGGGACAGCATATTATGGCCAGGGCCAACGGCTGCAGCCCACCCCAGCCCTTCCGAGCGAGGCCCAGCAGTGGGCTGTGGGGAAGTTCCTTAGGGCCCTAGTGCCCCCTTTGACTGGTGAGGCAGAGAGAAAATGGGTTGGGGAGAGAGTGCGTTTCCCTGGGGAGCCTGTTCACCTACCTTATGTTTGGGGCACTTCAAAGTAAAATTCTCCTCAATGAATGTGCAACCTGTGAGCAAAGAGAAGTTTCTGTGGCAATGCAGGGTAGGCCGGCTGCCAGTGCTGATTCTGAGCACCCAGGTCCTGCTTAGAACCCTCATTAATGCAAACCACCCAGGGGTGCAGCCCTCTGCCTCTACCCTGATATCCCCTCTCTCTCTATACTCAGAGACTTCCACTGCTACGTGGCCATCTCCAGGTCTTGTCACAGCTCCTCTCCCTAGAGCAGAAGGAACTCTCATTCCCTAACACCCCAATACCCTCCCACCAATACCCCCA
>NC_022014.1:38330535-38420707 GCF_000317375.1 Microtus ochrogaster
CACACACACATCCTTTGCCTTACTGTGCAAGGCCACTTCTGTCCCAACCTCCTTCACACTCAACTGTCGGGAGAGGCCCTTGCTCAGAAAGCACCTTGGAGTCTCAGGTTCTGACTGGAACGTCAGCTCCTGAGTGAGCCTCAGCCTCTGGTTTGTAGAAGAGTCACTGTCTGCTGCTTACTGGGTGCTGTGATGGGTGGAAGGGCTTATTCTTACGAGACAGCAGTGACAAGCTCACAGGTCTTCATGCCTTCCTGGGCAGTGTGTGGCTGAGACCTTGCCAGCCGCCATCCACACAAAGGCCCACCTTTTCTCCCTTCTCTGCGCTGACTGGAGTTCACCTTCCCGGACAAATTCTCCCATCTCATACTTAGGATGGTGCCGACCTGCCTATATGCCTTCCCTTTTCCGGCCTAAAGACGAGGGACACCAGCAGAGGAAGCTGCAGGAGAGGTTGGCTTCTGGGGTTAGTGGATGGTAGGTGCACTTAGGCTCATACACTTGGCTCTGGGACTGGGCTGGACCTAGGTTTCAATACAATCTAACCCAGTCAGTTCAGCCAAAATCACCCAACAGTAAGAGCAGGGACTGGAGACGAGGTGAGGGCAGACAGCTCTGGGACTGAATAGAGATGTTCAGATTGGACCCTATGCTGTGGCCAATGTGCTCTTAGAGTGAGGGGCAGAAAGGGAAGGGATGGATAGCCAGTGGCCACCTTGCTTCTAGCAACCTAGGAGCAGCTGACCCCAGGTGGTGAGCTATTCCTGTACTAGCCACGTGGCTAGCTACTCTGGCCTCTTCACTTGCCTGGCTGCTGTTTCCCAGGGCTCCACCTCCCTGACAGCTGTTCAGAGGTGCCCCACCCCCAGTGCTGAGAACATGAGTCCAGTGGGGACAGCTCCAGAGCCGCCTGGCTGCAGGGCAGCTGCTGGTGGCTTACTCTCTTCCTCCTATTGACCCCCACTCTTAGCTACATGGCTCTGCCTTTGGCCAACAGAACACAGGTTCCAAAAGCCTTGCTACCAGTTCTTGCAGGGCCCTGCTGCTGCCCCATGTGCTGGGCCAGTCACCTGAAGCAGTGAGCACTGGTCCACCCCTTGCAGAGCCTAAGGAAAGTGTTTATGGTGCTATGTAAGCCACTGAGCTGGGTGCGGGAAGGGCAAGAAGCTTGACCCCTGCTACTGATGCTCTATTTTCTCACACCCACCCTGTCTAACCCTGGCTATCCTGGAACTCATTGTAGACCAGGCTGGCCTCCAACTCACAGAAATCCATCTGCCTCTGCCTCCTGAGTGCTGGGATTAAAGGTGTGCCCTACAACCTCCCGCCCAAACCAATTTGTTAAAGTGAGGACACCAGATTTGACATAGCCACGTTCTCATTTTGTCAAGTCCTGTGAATCCTGTGCCAAGAGTTCCTAGGATGCATAGTTACCTGGACCAGCAATCATTCTCTTCTACTTGGGCCACTGTGGGAGTTCATCAGTCTTGATCATGTCAATGTCTTAGTTCCTGTTAGGTGCACAAAGCCGGGTCTGCAATCCTACCACTAACAAGCCATGGCTCAACTCATCTGACGCTGTGGGACCTGTCTGGAATCTTCCCAGCTTAGACAAAATGGGCCTCTCTTATAAGCACAATATATTTTTCCTTATCTGATGGGACAGTGTTCATGGTCAACCAGACAGAATTTAGAATAATCTGCAAGATGGGCCTCTGGGTATGCCTGTCAGGGATTTCCTTTTTTGAAAAATAAATAATTACATTTCTGGTCCTTTGACTGCAAAGTACCCTATGAACCACATGTGTGCCTGGTGCCAGTGGAGGCCAAAAAGGGACATTAAATTCCCCGGAACTGGAGTTTCAAATGTCTATCGAGACACCACGTGAGCGGTGAAGTCAACCCAGGCGCTCCGGAAGAGCAGCGGCGCTGTCTCACCACTCTCACGAGGGAGCTGTCCTGATCACATCAATCGCAACGAAAACATACACCGGCTGTTCTGTTACTACTGTTTTTTTTTTTTTAAGCTTCAAGAGCTTTACTGGGACCTTCCTGAGCGGCCTGTCAGTGTCGGGAACCCAGTTCCCACCCCCACCATGCCTGCTGTTGTTGTGGGGAGCCTGGAGGAAGGCAGGCGATAGCCTCCTTGGGAAACAGAGATCTTTCTTTAAAGGGGGCTAAAACTGCAGAACACGAGACAGAAATGAAGTTCAATGTGAGCCAGGCCTGCTGTGGAGTCCAAGGAAACGGCCTTTAGAGTGTGGTAGTCAAGGAGCATTGGTTACTGTGTGTTTTAAAAAGATTTTATTATTTTGGGAGAGTGGGTCTCACTATGTAGCCTTGGCTGGCCTGGAGCTCGTTCTGTAGACCAGGCTGGCCCTGACCGTGAGATACGTTTGCCTTTACCTTCCAGCTGCCAGGATGAAAGCCGTGTGCCACCATGCCTGCCTTAAGTTTTATTTCTTCAAATGTGTGTATATGTATATCTGAGTGGGTATCTGTGGCACTGCAGTAAGGCAAGAAGCCAGAAGAGGGCATCAGATCCACGGGAGCCGAAATTAGAGGTAGTTGTAGACTGCCAGTATGTGGGTGCTGGGAATGGAAATGGGCACCTCTGCAGAACTCTTAACTTCTCAGCTATCTGAGAAAGAATCTCACCATATAGCCCTGACTGACCTGGAACTTGCTATGGAACGCAGGCTGGCTTCAAACTGTCTCCCAAGGATAGGACTGAAGGAGTTTGCTACCATGTCTAGTTCCTTCCTGCTTCTTTTTGGGACAGGGTCTTTATTTGCAGCCCCGGCTGTCCTGAACTAAGTAGACCTACTGGCCTTGATCTCACAAAAGAGCCACAGGCCTCGGTCTCCCCAAGGTGGGATTAAAGGTGTGCGCCACCACACCCAGCTCTGCTCCTTGACCTACGGGACCAGCTCAATAGCCTGATGCTCTGACTTCCCTGCTGTGCTGGCTTGTGACCTGCCACTGAGCCACAGCAAATCCTTTCTTCCCGAAGCTGCTTAGATTAGGGCACAACAGTGACCGGGACACCTATCTATTACTGTGGCAGAAACACGGCTGAGCCCCTGGGGAGGTTGGGCAAGCCTGGCATAGGAGAGCAGAGAAGGCCAGAAAGCCCCAGCCTCTGTGTGGCTGTGGGTGAGACAGCACAAGATAAGCTTGGAACTAGGACTGGGCGAATTGCCACATGATGACCTTGGTTCAGACAGGTGGCAGAGGGAGTGAGGCCTTGCTCTTAGATTGGGTCCACATTCCAATACAGGTCACCTTGTGATGGAGACAGTCAATGAGGAGCCACTCCTGTGCCCACTAACATCTTTTTTTCTGTTGAATGTTAGCAGCTCTGTAACACCAGGACTGCTGGCATCTGAGACCCTGTGTGGCTACCAGGGTAGCTTGGCTGGGGCTGATGTTGGCCCAGGATCCAGTGGGCAATAGCACTGATGGCGTTCCACTGCTCAGACTAGGACAAATGACCAGGTCAGGGCTGAGAGGGATGGAGGGTGTGACAGCCTCTGACCCAGGAGACTGCTTTCTGGACAGCCCTGCTGCTGCAGTGAGGAGCTGCTCACAGTCCTCACTGCAGATGGGCCTACGTACAAACACTGTGACACACACAGGAAGAAGTGTCACCACTGCCAGGGCCTGGATGCTTTCTTTATGGATGAGGGCTTCAAGGTCCCCAGTTGATGGGTTAGGGCTGGGCTTCAAGGTCCTATGGCCCACAAACAAGGAAGGAGCGGGAATGAGGGCAGGTCACAGGGGCCTGTCACAGCCCCACAGACCTGCACGGCGAGTCCTAACAGCCAATACGCCAGCTGGTCTGTCTCCACCTTGACCTAAATGCCCCTAGTTTTATTTATTTTTCTGTATTAATTGCTGGGGCTGGTGTCTCTGGCACTCAGGTATGGGCACGTTCTGTGTAAGAGCACAGGGCAGTCACAACTAACACCTGTCACTGAGACTCACGCTCAGCTCATTTGGTTTTAGCTGTTCTAGAACCATCCTCTTTTTCTCTGCTGAGTGTTCTCCTATTCCTCCTTAAAAGCCCACACACTTTCCTTCCTGAGCTCTCAGCTTAGATCTCTGTTCTATCATATATGTCTCTGCCTACCCCACAGAGCTCCGGGAAACCCTCACTCAGGCAGGTAGGGACCGACCCATCTCCATATGTCTGGAACTGCCAAGTGTAGGCAGAGGCCAAGGAAACAATGATAAAGAGTTGCTGGGGCAGATGAGGGCCCTGGGAGTCACATGGGGTCTAAGTTGGAACAGCTGTACCCAGGCCAGCTCTTACCTGTGTCATTGGCACAAGGGTAGTGGTAGGTGTGGACACATCCTTTATAGGAGCACGAGATGGTCGCCCCGGCTTCATGGCAGCTGGAACACGGCTGAAGAGAAAGGAAGGCAAGTGAGTCTTGTGTGTTCCAGACACACCCCACGGCACTTCTGCCACAGCGGCACCGAGATGCCGCGGGGAGGAAATGCCCCCGAGGGCTGGCCCTCTGCCACCTCATGGGCTGGCACACTGGGTGGGGGACCCTCCTGGGCTAGTGGTGCTAGTCACCACAGTGGCCATGGCTGGCAGTCGCCATCTGTCAGGTGCTGCTCCATGCTGCCTCTGGAGTGTCTTCATTCACTGGCTCCTGCTAGTAGCGGCAAGGGGAATGGCTTTCACTGACCCCCACATTTCAGATGGTGAGACAGGCCCCCTCCATGTGAGAGAGGGGCGCTCTTTCTAGCCAATCAAAGCAGATGCACAAAGATGAGCTGAGGGGAAGAGCTGACATATTACCCCCAAGAGGCTGATCTCATGTGAATCTGATGCCCCCAGACCCTGTCCAACCTCTCGCTGGTCTCCATGATTTCTGTCGGGCTTGGAGGCTGTGACAGGGCTAGAATAGGACAATGATGAGATGGCTAACAGGGGAGGACGCCAAAACTGGACATAAGGAGGGATCCAGATGGGTCCTGGGCCAGGCCACCACTGCTCCCAAGCCTGTGATCACGGTGGGCAGTGAGGTAGGAGCAGAGCAGAGGACAGAGAAGGCTCAGAGGCTAAGGGACAGTGCACCTGGTGCCTGGCATGGCTGGAGTCCCAGCGCAGCACTGTCTTTTCTAGGCCAACAACAGAGCTGGGAACAAACCGCACGCTCCAGAGGGCCAGGGGGACCCAGAACCACAGCCCAGAAGATCGATGCTTCCCCGGCAGGGTGTGTACTGTTCAAACACTCTGCAGGTGGAGTCGCCACTGGGGATGGGTCAGCAAGAGAGGAAGACATCCATGCAGGGCTTCCGGATGGGGCTCCCAAGGACCCAGAGCCCTAGGTCCACCTCTTAAGCCACTGAAGGAAGATGAAAGACAGTGGGAACCACAAAGTAGACCAAATCTCTCTCACTCTGGCCCTTGGGAACACTGAACAATTTGAGGGTAACTCTGCCCTCCTCCCTGTGGCAGATAGTCCCAAATCTCACAGTAGCCCTCCGGAGTGCTGCAAGGTTTGAGGGTAACCGTGGCCCCCTCGTGGGAGACAGTCCCAAGCAGCTCCACAGCAGAACTGCTCCTTGCAGCTAAGAAGAGACTGAGGCCCTCTGGGGTGATGACCTTGTTCTTGGCCCAGGTCCCTTAGAAGGGGTACAGCTGATCAACTGTGCCCCATTCCTTGGCCCAGGCACCCACACCCAGAGGCCACCAGTCTCCTGAGGATGTGAATCAGCCCCAGGTCCTGAATTGCAATACCTCCTCTAGCCAGGAAATGAGGTGTACGATGACTGTGTGGGCGGCTTGAGACCTGGAAGGTGAGCATAGTGGCTGACAGATTGTGGGAAAGGCCAGTGTCCTGGGTGGGGTTTGCAGAGGACATGAGGCCTCCTGAAGTGAGATCGGAACCAGGGTCTGCCCGGTTCCTGGAGAGTAGTGCCAACAAGGCCCTGGGCAGAAACAATGAGCTGAGCTATGACCCCGCAGGTCACTCTCAGAAACCCTCAGTGTATTCTGCGAGGCCATGCCATGTGAGCCTGTGGCTGTGGGGTACGGCCTGGCAGCAGGTCCCAGCTGCAAGTTATGAGCCAGCCAGACCCACCTCTGGCAGGGACAAGCCTTCAATATACAGCCAACCTTGTCCAATGAGGGCCTCTCCTGGCCTTCCTTGTCACGCCAGGGTGTGGTAGCGTTGACAGGGCTCAGCAGTGAGTGGCTCCAGCTCCACTGTGACTCATACACCCTCCTCAGCTCAACATGATGCTGTGTGTGTGTGTGTGTGTGTGTGTGTGTGTGTGTGTGTGTGTGTGTGTGTGTGCGTGTGTCCCCAACAAGAGGCCAGCAGGAGCAGGCCAGGTCAGGGAGCAGGGCCTTTCCCTGCACTCACCAATGTTTCTCCTTGGTTATGAGCCCAGTGCTGGGGGTTGGGGACATGAGATGACTGTGTCCCAGCCCCGACCCTCAAAAGAGACCTGTATAGTGCAGGGTATCAGGTATCCCACAGGACAGGGCTCCAGTCTTGTTATTTTCTGATGAAGGGAGAGACAAGACTATTTCAAGGTAGCGATGAAGATGAAGAAGTCTCCTTGGAGCCAGGGCAGACGGGGCTTTGGTGCCTGCATGCTCCATGAACTGGCTGAGTGCTGAAAGCTGTGGCTCAGGCCGTTCGCAGCAAGGTGGGCAGACAACAGGACCCAGAGAGTGTATTAGCCATCACCATGAGCAGGAGATACCTGGAGCCTGGAGCCAAAGGAGGCATCTCCAGTGGTCCCCAAGGTCAAGGATGGGGCCTGGATAGAGTGCTTCTGAGGAGCTGGGACGGTAAAGTGTGGGAAGGAGGGAGGCCACTGGACAGTCAGGGTCCTCTGAGCTCAGCTGCCCACAGTGGGTGGAGGAGGAAATCACCAGAGCTGGTATGGACACCCAGTAAGGTCAGTGTGGATGAGTGCGCTTGGGAGCCTTGCTGCCCAAGGCATGGTCTGCAGAGACAGGAAGTGGATCTGCCAGTCCCCTTGGTCTGGGGAAACTTAGCTTCAGTCACAGCTCAGAATGTCTCTCCATCCCAGACCTGTGATCCCAAATAGAGCCCTCAAGATCAATGTGTTAATGAGCTAGGTCCTGTGACCTTGCCCCCCAGGGCCTGTGGCGGTCCAGCGTTCTCTGAATGGAAGTGTGAGCTTCGGGGCTTCTGTGGCCAGGTAACCCAGGGCTGCCCAGGGCCAGCGTCCCAGGCTTTAGCCGCATGTTGTTTAGGAGCTATCCCCAATGTCCCAGTTCAGGGGAGACCAGGCCATCTTGGCACTTAACTCAGGAAGGGTTTTGTCTTGCCAGGCCCAGCAGCTCCGGTTTTTGTAGTGTGTGTGTAAGACTGGCCAGTGGAACCTAGAACTGAGACACATACTCTGGGCAAGGGCGGATAACAGGTCCTGTTGTAGCCCCAGGAATACTCCAACTTGCCTCCACATTCCCAAGGGACTCCACGGCCTGGGGCCTGTACTCTGGCTACTCGCTGGCTATGGGCACAAGTCACCCAAAGTAAAGCTCCGAAGACACCTCTGTCACCCTGTCAGTACTTCAAGATCCCAGCCCCTACCCAGCTCTCCAGCTTCTTACCATATCCACAGCTACCTTCATGGCCTCCTGTAGCCCAAAGAGCTTCCCGGCCACCAGGTACACCCCGCTGGTCCACACAGCACAGGCCTCATGTACCCAGTGTTCCTGGGTGTCCCCACCGAGTTCTGCAGGGGCCTCTTTGCTGCACTCATGTTTGCGGCTCTTGTCAGCTGGGGCCACCTCCTCACCCCCGTCCCCCTGACCGTCACAGCAATAGCAACTCTGCAGCCGCCGCGACAGGCCCCGGGTACTGGTGCGCAGGGAGCCCTGCTTGGCAGGGTCAGGGGGGCCATCAGGCCTGGGCAGCCTCCCCAGGGTGGTGGTGGTGGTGACGGTGGTGGTGGGAGCGGTAGCAGTGGCAGCAGTGGCGGCTGCACAGTCCAGGCCTTTGACTGTTCTCTCGGGAGGCAGAGAGGCCTCCTCAACGGCGCCCTCCAGCCGCACCTTCTCCTTGAGTTTTGGTTTCTTTTTTGGGAGGCAGTGTTCAGGGTAGTAAGGGCCACAGAGGTCCCCAAGGTCCTTGAAGTTGGCCGGGTTTTGGCAGAGGCAGCAGACAAGGCAAGAAGTACTTAGGGCCTTGGACACGACAGGCCCCAGATGCATGGTGGAGGAGAGGGGCAGGGAGGGCCTCGGCTGCAGCACAGAGCCTCCAGGGAATGTGGTCAGAGAGGCCCCAGCTGTTTCTGAGGAGGAGGAGGAAGAGGCGGAGGAGGAGGAGGCAGCAGAGGAGGAGGGCTTCCAGTGAGGCTTGGGCTCATCCCCTGGGGAGTTGACCACAGTGCATATGGTGGTGTAAGCATCTCGCTTCTCCACCCGCACAAAGGGTGAGAAGGCTGGGGTGCGGCTGTCTGCCCTCAGCCGCTTGCAAGAAGAAATGTATTTGAGTCGGATTTCAGGCTCCGCAGGATCCAGAGGCAGTACCTGTTGCTGCCGTCTCCGAGTGGCACGCCCCTTACAGGGTGAAGCATGGGTGGTCTTAGCCCTGCCACGGCTGAGGCGCTTCCGCTTTGAGTAGCTGCTGTAGCTGGCTTGGCCTGGCTGCTTCTGTGCCCTTGTCTGGGTCTGGCAGGGCCGGCCTTCAGGGGGCTGGGAGGTCGGTCCCAGCTCCTCTGTCTTTGGCTTCTTGCCTCCTCCACTGGAGCTGTCCTCATCTCCACCCTGAGTGCTGCTGGCCCTGTCATGGGTAGCAAGGGTCAGAGTTTGGCCAGGACAGGGCCGCTTCTCCAACGGCCCTTTAGAGGGTCCCAAGGCCCCGGTCCTGCCTTTCCGGCTCCTTTTCTTCGGTGCCCGGGCAGTGCCTAGGGACGGCAAGGTCTCTGGGGACATGAAGGCCTCAGCTTTGGGACAGTCAGCAGCAGCGGACAGTTTCTTACTACTCAGGAGTTTGCCTTTTAGGGACCTGCTGGCTGGATTTCTACATGATGGCTCGGCCCCTGAAGTTGGTGGCAGCATCTGTCCAGGGCCCATCCCTCCTAGACCCTCTTCTGCCCCAGCTGGACTGCCCCCTGAACGTTTCTCAGGTAAGGCTGGGCTCCGGGGAGTCCCAGGAGGAGCTCCTGCCACTCTGCATGCAAGTTTCTTGAGACCAGGTGAGGTGATCTTCTGTACTATGGCCTCCAGCTTGAGGCCACGGCCCTTTCGGGGTGGCAGCACCTTGGTCCTCACGGCACTGGGCAGGGATGATGGTGTAGCCAGCTCCATGCATGCAGCAGGTGGCTCCAGTGGTGGGGGCGGGGGTGGCTCACCACTGCCTCTGGGCCTGGCTCTCTGGGGTGAGGCCATCCTCCTCAAGAGGCCAGGAGAGCCCTCGGCCCTCTCCTCCCGCCCATCTACCCCACCTCCATTGCTGCTTCGAAGGATGAGGCTTCGTTTTTTGGTGGGGACAGGAGCCATGAAGGCTGACTTCCTTTTGAGCGTGTGGAGAGGCCGATCTGAAAGCTTGCTCCCTGGTCCACCAGGCTTGGGGACTTTGACCCGCTGGCTCACCCGGCCTTCCTTCTGGGGCCCACTGGAGACCTTGAATGCAGTGGGTAAGTGGTTGTTGGCAGGGAGCTTCTTGGTGGCACGACAGTCTGGGATCCGGCTCTCTGAGGGCCGCCGCCGTTTGGCATGGAAGACCTGTTGGGGTTTGGTGCGAGACCGGAGGACCATGGAGCGCTGGTCCTTGCCAGGGATGCTGGGAGAGTCTGGCTCCTTGGTCTTGGAGCCCATGGGGCTACTGTCCGAGGCAACAGGCAGGGCAGCAGGATTGCTGGGGCTGGATGCAGCCTTGGGTGATGGTTTTCCTACCCGCTTGCCAGACTTGAAGGCTGCTCGCTGTTTGCCTCCCAGTTTGTCAGGAGGTGTAGGGGTAGTGGTCAGGCCTGGAGGTCCAGGAGTTTGGGGCTCACTCAGAGCTGTAAGAGAGCGAGTACACATTCTGGGGAGCCCTTCTGACAGCCCCCGGCCTGGGGCTCCAGCCCCTTCTGCCTGTCCCTGGGGGGGTCCTGTGCAGGACTCTGGGAGCAAGAGGTCTTTGGGAAGTGCTGGTACCCTGCACGGAGAGTCTTCAGCCTCAGGCAGCCCCCGGTGCACCCGGCGGCTCCGTAAACTTTTACCCCGCGGCACAGGCTCTTTCTTAGCAATGGGCACCTCAGGCACAGCAGGCTTGTTAGGCTTTGGGGCCAGGGAGCCTTCTGAAGCGGCAGAACTACCTGGGGCTCTCTCCATCTCTGGCCCATCTTCTCCCGGCTTCATATGTGACAGTGAAGACTCAAACCAGCTCTGGACCTTTGATTCAGCACCCACAGAGGGGCCCAGGAGGACAGCAGGCTCACCAGAGAGGTGACATGGGGAGGCCCAGCCAGCCTTGGGGTCCAGCACTTCCTCTGCTTCCTCCTTGGTGCAAATCAGTGGGGCCTTGGGGGACAATGGGTCCTGCAGGCTGGGCCTCTGCTCAGGGCTACCCAACAGTTCACACAGGGAGGAATACTCCTCTTCAGCCTCCAGGTCCTCCTTCCTGCCAGGGGGTGGCAACAATGGCAGGTCCCCGAAGTCAGTGGAGGAACAGCAATGCCGGCTGTCCTCCAGCCACTGGTCAGCTTTGCCCACCTCAGGGCACTGCAGCAACCCACCCACTTCCTCCTTCACCCCATCTGCCTCCTGCTGCTTGAAGTCCCCAGCCAGTGAAGCTGCTGGCTTCCCAATGGCATGCTCTTCCTGGAAGCCCAAGCAGGCAGAGGTCTCGTGTGTATCTGCTTTGCCCACATTGTCTGAGCCTTTTGTACCCTGCTCCAAGCCTTTGGTGAGCTCAGCAGGGTGGAGGCCCCAACGAGGACAAGCATCACCCAAGTTCTCCTCTGGCCAGGCGAAAGGGTTGGCACTGTCCACCGAACTGGCAGCGGTTGTGTCTGGAAAGCAGTCGAAGGCCGCTGCGGTGGGGTCTGGAGTGGCAGCTCCGAGCAAAGGCTTGGTGCCAAAGGACAGGGGACTGGTTGTCTTCTTCGGGTCAGTGGTGGCAAAGGCCACAGAAGGGTCTTCAAAGAGCCCTGGGCTGAATTCCTTGGTGCTACCACCCTTGTCCAGCTGCAAGGGTTCAGGCAAGGCTTCTGGTTCCCCGGGCTGTGACCATGGCGTCTTGGCCACAGCGTCCAGGCAGGTGCTGTGGTTCTCCAGTGGGAAGGGCGGCTTGCCATTGTCCTTGGGCAGGCTGGAAGCGTCAGCCCAGGCCTTGTCAGCCTTCTCAACAATGGCTTCCTGAAGCCCCAGGATCTCAGAGGCCAGATCTTCCTGGGCCAGGGCACTGAGCAGCAGCCGTGGGCAGTCCCGCTCACCTGCCACGAATTTGGAGAAGCTGTCCAGTGGTAGAGTGCTATGCAGGCTCTGGAAAGAGTCATCAGACTTGGTGGACATGTCGTCAGGTGAGGTCACAGAACAGGTAGACACGGACTCAGGCTTGGCCTTGGAGTTGTTGTTGACCCTGGCGGGACTGCCACGGGCCTGGCTGCAATAGAGGAAGCTGCGCTCCAGAGGGTCCTCGGAGCCACTCAGGTAGTCGGCGTCCTGTGGCTCAGCATGCGTGGACTGTGGTGTGCTGCTTGGTGGTTCAGACAGTGGTGTGCCTGCTGGTTCAGCTGAGTAGCCACTGCCCTCAGGGCTACAGTGCTGGCTCTTGTGCTGCTCCGGAGTCCTGGCCACGAGGCTCTTGAGCCCTTTCTTCTGTGGCATGGCCGCTTTGGACAGCAGGAGCTGTTGCACGGTATTGGAGATGTTCTCCACCTGCGAGGTGAGTGCCGTGAGGCTCTGCAGGCTGAGGTCCGACAACAAGTTGTCAGGGAGCTTCTCCTTTTGCAGGGGCTTGCAGTTGCTGACCTGGGGGTCCACAGAACTGGCAGCATCTGTGGGGGATGGGTTGAGCAGGGGCATAAAGTGGCTGTGGTCTGTGATGCCTGTGGGGAAGGCCCCAGTACTAAGCGGCTGCTGGCTGTAGGGGAAGTTCTCCAGGTTGGGCATCAGTGGTGACGGGGTGGAGCTATAGGAAGGGGAGCGACCCACAGACCGTGCAGGGGAGTGGCTGGAGCTGGGGCTGAAGGTCTGGTAATACTGCTCGGGAGTCCTGACAGCTGTGTCCGGCGGACAGTAGCCCTGGCCCTGCTGACCATAGTGTTGGTACTTGGTGAGGTTCTGGTAGTGCAGAGTTTCCTGGGTGTGGTGCCGGCCCTGGAGTGCTTGCTGCTGCTGCTCATAACCAAGGCGGCCCGATTGGTAAGCGTGAAGATTCTGGACCCGTTGCCCTGGGGCCAGGCTTGTGTTGGCACTCATCGGCCTGTCATGAGGCTGGGCAGATGGCGCTGTGCAACTTTTGTAGGCGTGGCCCCCCTGGCCGCCACCCTGCACTGCCGGGGCGTAGCTGGAGGAAGTGGGGAAGGACTGAGAATGCTGGGGAAAGTGGCTGCTCTGGGGGAAAGGCAGAGCGGAAGCAAGGTCATTCTGTGGTTTCTGCCTTTGGAGTTTGGGGTAAGCCAGGGGCTGCTGAGGCTGTGGTGGGGGGGCATGCAGGCTGTGAGTCCGGAAGGGAAGTTGGGGGCCCTGCTCAGGGTACTGCCTGTTTGGGGGCACCACTGTCTTCTTCATCAAGTTCTCCTCATATTTGCTCACTGCCCCTGGCAGGGGCTGAGGCTGGGGAGGTGGTGGCTGTGGGCCCCCCCAGGTCTGAAGACCCTCCTCGCCAGAGTAACGCCCTGGGTAGGGGCTGCTGTCTTGAACATAGCTGGGGAAAGCTGGCCTCCCCTGCAGGGACTTGCTGCTTCGGTGGTACTTGTCTGCAGCTACCGTGGCCACGGTACCAGAAGGTGTGCCAGCGCCACCCTCATAGCCTGTATAGGGCTGTGGGCTGTAATAGTCCTTGGCCAGCAGCCGCTGACGATCACAGCTGAGCCCAGCCTGACCTGGCTGCCTGTAGTTCTCCAGGCGCGATGTCTCCTGTGAGGTTTGTGGATAGTTTTGCTGTTTGCCATGGAAACCACACCTTTCTCGAAAAGACTGCATGACTCGGGCCGGTTATCTGTGAAGAGAAGGGATGGTGCAGAGGGAAAACAATTCAGATGGGCCATCTTCCACTCTCTCTGCCTCAGCCAGCACCCCTCCTGGCCACCTTCCCACCAGCTGTGCACACACTGACAACCTCTGGGTCTGGGAGATGTGCTCTGAAATCCTGCTTCCACAGTGCCCGCAGCTGAGCCAGGCTAAGGAGAACTGCCACTGACATGCACAGTCCAAAACAGGCTGCACGCAGCAAGTCACAGGAATGGCTACTCCAGGCTACTCTTGCCAGCTCCTCCCTCTGCCCGCTTGTCTGTACTACCACGCCCAGCCCTCATAGACAGTTCAAATTAGCAGAGCGATTCCACTGCTCCCTGGGGCCCTACTGGATCCCATAATCTCCGTCTTTGTGCAGTCCTACTTAAGCATGACACAACCATATCAGGTACCCATGAGGACCCCTCCCCAGTTGGGGAGAGGCCGCTTGCAGGCTGCTGTGCCGGCAATACAGGAATCCACACATGTACAAAGGACCTATCAGGCACATGTACAAGCACGCTCACACACACCTCCCCTGCAGTGCCATCTGGACTCCGTCCCTTCTGGCAGATGTTGACTGGGGGCTGTTAAGCCAACTGTCCACACAAAGCCCCCCTCCTCTGACTCCTGGGAGTGAAGGATGGCAGCACCTGCCTCCTGTTCTCGGTATCATAGGTGCATAAACAGATTATGTGGTCCAGAGTGTGGGGATGCATACTAAGAGGGGACAAAGACGCAGTGCCCTGGCCACTGGAGAGCATACTACCCTGCCTCTCCTCTGTCCCCTCCTGCTGAGCTGCTAACTTTCACAGGCCAGGGCTGTTGGAGGCAGCCACGATCTGGGGGACAGGGGCAGGCAGTGTCTGATCTACCAGGAGGGCAGGGGCTTTTGTGGATAGTCACAGCATAAGTTTGTGTAAATTAGTTTCCTTCAACTGACTGGTTACCCCAGAAAATCTTCAATGGTGGAAGAGGGGGAATATCCCCAAGTTTTGGCCTATGCCCCACATGTCAAGATTTCCAGGCTGAAGGCAGGAAGTACACGTTCTCTGGGACTAAGAGGCTCAAGCCCCCAGGAGGGAACTGGGACTTTCCAGCTCTTGTTCCAAAAAATACTAAGAGGGAGGTGTGGCCTGCCTTAGACCACAAAGGTTTCATGGGGTTTTGTTTGTTTGTTTGTTGAGAAGTGCACGTGGGGGTGGAGAGGAGGGTGCCTCACAGCAAAGACAAGGTATGAGAGGTGGGTATGGAGAGCTTGCACTGGCAGGGAGGTTCAGCCTCCCTTAGTCTCCATCCCACAAAGGTGCCCTCCTTTCTTTGTCTTAGAATTGACCCAGGGAAGAGAGCAAAAGAGGAGCTCTATCCAGGAGAAGAGGGCATGCCCAGATAACCCCAAAGCTCACAGCAGCAGGCCAGACCCAGCTGTCCCTAAGAAACTTTCCTCCTCCCCAGACTGTTAAAGGCCCCTGCTTGCCCCACCCCCCAGCTCATTACACCCCTCTCTAACCCCTCACTAAGAGAGTGCCCACCTACCCTTTGGATCTACTTCACTCCAGTCCTTGTGGTTTAGATGAAACACCCCAGGCTGTGCTAATCCAGAGGGGCTGGAGGCAGCATCTCTCCAGGTGGGTGGCCTGGTGCCTCCTGCCCCCACCTTCCAAGAGCAGAGCACACTCAGGATGTAGGTGGATGTCACCCCTGCTCAGGACTGCTGGTGGGCCACTTCCAAGATCAGTACACGAAATGACAGTTTCCTGTCCTCCCTGGGTGTGTGTTTATACGTACAAACCCGGACTGCTCCGAAGGCTACATCTGCCTCCCTCATATATCTGCACAAATTACATTTCGGCTTTTATTAGTCCCAGATCACTCTCATTTCCTGCTGAGTGTCCTGTAGATATCATTAACATTTCTACGGCTGGAGTTTTTTGTGTGTGTGTGTATGTGTTCACGCACACACACACACTTCTCCCCCTACCCCCATAACCACATTCCCAAACTGCGTTACCAGAGACATTATCTAAAAAGAGGGGGAGTCATGAACAGTGTCCCTGCCCCATCTAATCAGTCCAGCTGCTGCGCCTTTTAATTTCCCCACACAGGATTACAGGCTGGCTTCCTCATGCACACAGGCAGCTGGATGTGGAAGGCATCTATCTCTAAGAAAAGACAGTTCAATTAAAATCCCAGAGGCCCAGCGCTTGTTGGAGGACACAGGCAGAAACATGTGCCCCAGCACCACCCTCCAACCCTGGCAGAGGAAGGGACAGAAACAAAGGCTCAGGCATGGTGGCATCCTAGCTGCCAGCTTGGAGCTGCAGAGGTCTTGCTGGCTCTGCCAGGAGAAACAGGGTACTGCCTCTTTAAGAGCCACCTCAGGCTTGCTGTGGGCTCTGTTGTTATTAATTATTGTGATTATGATTATTTTTCAAGAGCACCAGGAAAGGACATGGAAGAGACAAGAGGGGGATAGCGAAGGACTAGGGAGGCAGACTCAGAGAGCAGACTGAAGAATGAGTTCCCCCACAGGTAATGGTGACCTTTCAACACGGAGGAGAGAAGCAGCTGAGGTGGCTGGACTAGTTAGCGGTAAAGGTTGGGAAAGGGAATCTCGCCCCAGCTTCTTCCCCTCCCCCTTCTCCTGGGAACTTGCCAAAACTTCCCCTCAGCCACCCTGGCAGAATCTGGCAGGCAGCTGATGGGAATCCAGAGCAACTAACTCTCTTCGGCCCTAGCGGCAAGAATACTCCAACCTTGTAACCACTGGATACTCCCAGACACTGGACGGAAGAGCCCAGCAAGGCTAAATCTCAAGACCTTTGTGGTACTGGACAGTGCTTGCAGTCTGGATAACTTCCTTTGACAGAACAACCACAGACACAAGCCATCAACACAGTCATGAAAGCATGGCAAGATTGAGCCTTGGGCATTGACATTCTCCCAAAGACTCTAAGAGGGGAAGCTGGCCAGTAAGCACCTAGATGCTTTATTTTGTCCCTTTATAACCAAAGGTGACATTCAGAGGGGCTAAGGACTTGCTCGTGACCCTAGCTGAGTGGGAGATCAAACCCCTCTCTTGGATGCCATCCCAGAAATCCCCACCCTGAAGAGTGTCTTGGTAGACTACAGCAAGAAAGGGGAGCTGAGTTCAGGCCAGGTGAATATAGGCATAGGCGCCTACCTGCCCGCACACCCCTATACAGCAGGTCAGACCCTGCCTGCAAGTCTATTTTTATGGTACTAGGGATAACCCCAGGACCATTAGCCTGGTAAGTAAGGTCTACCATGGAGCCGTTATACCCCAACTCCCAGCAGGCAAACCTACCTATAGAATCTGACCAGCTTCCAGGGACTAGTCATTAGTACAGCGCCTCTTCAGGCCTGAGGGTTGGCCCCACCAGTGAGATGGATATGTTGTGGGCCAGAGCTGCTCCCAGTTGGCCCTGGAAAATGTTATCTTGAGGAAAGGTGGGGGAGGGGTGAGAAGAGACATGTCCCTGCTTCACCGGCAGCCCCCAGTCACTGGCCCTCCCACCTACCTAGAGTTGTTTTATGACCTGGTTGGTAGATACAGGGAAAATGGGGAAAAAAAAAGCCTTACCTACTCAAGGCCTGAGAACCCAGAGAGGAGGCGGGGAAGGGACAGAAGATGTTCAGGGAGCAATGGCTAGGGTAGGACCCTAGACCATAAGACTTGGTGGTTGGGAGATGGCTAAGATTGGAGAACTTGCTGTACAAACATGGGGACCTGAGCTTAAAACCCCAGCCCCCATGCAAAAAGCTGGGCACAGCTGCGTCAACATGTAATCCCAGTAGCAAGGGGTGGGGGGAGGAAGAGAGGAGAAATAGGTATAGTCTGTTCTTGCTGGCTAGCTAGTAAGACAGCGAGACTGTCTTAAGGAAACAACATGAAAAGTGGCAGAAGGAAAAACCGGAGGTCCTCTTCCACGTGCTTCCATAAGGGTGCCGTCACCCATGCACACATAAAATAATAGGAAATATGCGGCATGGCTGAGCCCAAATCATCAGCCATAGCCAGCAGGGATGAATCTCCATGGAAGCCACAAGAGCAGCCACAGGCCTTGAGACTAGGCTAGACTCCTTGGACTGAGGTCTAGCATGAGGAGGGGACTGGTGGACCTGCTTAGGGCAGGCAGGGATGCTAGTAATGGCAAGGCAGCTCCACCCCAAAGCACAGCCTCTTAAGACCACCCCATGCTGACAACACCTTCTTTACAGGTCCCCCAGAAAGGGTCTGAGGCCCTGAGTTGCCAGAGGCAGGCAGAGAAGGAAGACAGAGACCTGGGTGTAGTTCACGGTTTTTACAATGCTTGCCTAGCATGCAGTCAGCAGCCCCATCACTGAAACAGAAAATCAGCAGGTTGAAGTGGTATAAACCCGTGGTCCCAGTATCTGGAACCTGAAGCAAGAGGATCAGATCTCGAGTTCAGGACCAGTAGGCAGGTTAGGTGGAGAGCTCAGTGGTCAAGTATTTGCCTAGCATTCAGGAGGCCTTCAGTACAATTAACAGCACAGTAACAAGCCTGTCTGGACGGCACAGCAAAACTAACTGGAAAAAAAAAAAAGTCCCCAAAGATGCTGGGGACCTCATGAGAAGCTGAATCTGAATTCTCTGGAGGATGTTTGAGAAGACCCCTTCCAACTCATCTTCCCTGCTATGCCAAGGCACTGGAGTGGCCTCTTAACACCATGCCCACAGGCCCTGTACCAGTATGACCCTACAGAGTTACTATGATGCAATGGGTCCACAGGGTGGATGATGCTCTCAGCAGCCGGGGCCCATAGTCCAGCCGGCCCTGTGCCCACCATCAGGGCTGTCCTGTCTGTAGCCATGTTAACTGCCACTGCTTCTTCAGCAGTCTCCTGCGGATACGTTGTTTTGGGTCACTTTATCCACCACCACCCATCTAAACAAGGAGACAAAGAATAGGCCTGGCGGCCTTTCCTATCAGGTTCAGTTCAGGCTAGCCAGACCTCCCTGATACCACCCACAGTCAGGGTTCAAAGACCAGACATTCAGAGCTTTTCCATCCAGCACCCTGAGTAGCCAGGGAGTTCCCAGGCTGCTTGGGTTGGTCCACATTCCGAGCCCCAGCAGTACTGTACCATCCTTACAGAAGACTGAAACTGATCAGTACAGCCTTGTCCCCTCCCCTTCCCAGAAGGACCAGGACTTAACTTACTTGTGGAAGCAGCAGCCAAGAAGTGCCAAGCCAGCAGCAGGCTGTCTAAATGCCAGCAGGGTGCTGACCTTGGGCAAGCCTTTCACCTCCGTGGTCCTCAAGGCTTTTGCTAAGAAAACCATTCCCTGACATCTACACATCTCTTTGCCCAGCTCCACACCTTGGCTTCAGTGTGATCACTTTATTTTACATGAGACCCATGTGCCTCCTTCTGCACTTACCTTTTTGCCTTATTACTAATCTCCTCTCGAGTGAAAAGTTCCATAGGAGCAGGGATTTTTGCCTATTTTATTCATAACCATGTCCCCATTGCCCAGAATAATAAATATGCATTAAATGAATCATGCTTTAAATGTCACATGAACCCTGGGAAAACAATCCAGAGTAAGTGGTCAGGTTACAAGACATGGTATATTTGGATGGGGACTGGAGGGCATGGGCTAGGGCCACAGACCCTTTCTCAAGGATGGACAGAATCTACTTTGGAGCAAAGTATTAGGTAGGGGGTTGGAGACGGGCTGTACATCTCAGTATCAAGTACAGGAGTGGAGGGGTGTGGGGGACGGGACAGAGCAGTCTTTTCTTTTTGTAACAGGTCACAAGTCAGGAGTGTACAGTATGGGATGGCTTTCATTTTCAAAAATGTTACCAGGGCAGCTAGATAAAATGGCCTGGTGACCAAGTTCAATCCATGGAACCCACAATAGAACCAGCTCCAGAAAGTTGTTCTTTTACACACACACACACACACACACACACACACACACACACACAGTCATTTTATAAAAAAGCTATCAACCAAGTCTCAAGGGTTTTTATTGTTGTTATTTAAACAGTGCAAAGTTCAAGAAGACTCTGTGGGCTCTCTCTCGACCATCAGCCCCAGGTGTCAAACACTGATGAAGCTGACACCCCGTGCAGTTTAGCTCTGGCTTTGCTGGGCTGAGGACTTGGGTATTCAATGCAACAAGGAGCACCCCATAATGTTTTCTGGATCCAGAGCAGGCCTTGGGAGCCGCAAGGTCCAGGCAAACAAAGGTGAGTGACCGGGGTACAGCAAGGACGGAAAACCTACAGAGGTCAGCCACAGCTTGTAGAGGTGGTGGAGGGAGTGGCCATGGTAACATTCCACAGGAGACAGGTGAGGCCCTGCCCCTGCCCCTTCCCCCTCCTGGGACCCCTGCCAGGCTCCCAGGTGGGGCTCATGACAGCAGTAATTACATAATTAATGGTACAATGAGCTGCCTCCTAAGGGTAAAAGCCTGAAGGTAGGTGCTTTCTGCATTTTGCCATTAAGTTCCAAAGCCCTACTCTGGCCCCAGAGTTGCCCCTATAAATACTGTGACTAAGTGGAATAGAGGGACACTCCTGGCTTTGTGTTTATCACATGATTTAGCCTTCAGCCTCAGGGGATGAGGTCCAGAGAGCAGTTTCAGGAGGTAGGCGAGGGATGGGCAGGACAGGAACCGTAGCTAAGGAGGAAGCGGCAGCAGTGAAGCTTGCACCCTCTCCTCCACAGCTTTTAGTGCTGGCGCCCACCAGCTCTTGGAGCCCATTTGGGATCGGCAAATGTCCAGGTGGGGATGGGCAGGGGGTTGAGGTTCCAGGGGAATGTACACAGCTCCTGTAGTCTAAGGCACAGAAAGCTGCCACAGTGCTGCTGAAGGGCACCTGGGGCAGGAAGGGGAAAAAAGAGGTGAAGGAAGTGGCTGCCCTCCAGAAGCTGGGAGGCAGCAAACAGCAAGGTGGCTTCCAGTAGCAGCTGCCTCCTATAGCAGCTACTGCCTACCTCGATCCAGTTCTGAGTTCAGTTGCTTATAGCCAGTGATCAATGTACCCTATTTTCCGGGTTACTGGTCCCTGGTGCTTCCATGGCAGCTCTTCTTATGTGACCATAGGAATTCTAGGTCTGCTCTCCAAGCAGCAGCAGCAGCAGCAGCAGCAGCAGAGGGGTCTCATGACAGACAGTGCTGTCTTTAACCTCCTCGGAAGACAGTATCGACATTGGAAAGCAACCAGCCCCCAGGAACAGGGCACATTCTTCCTCAACATTCCAATCCCAAACTTGTAGAGATCAATGGAAGCCCAGAGAGGGTCAGTGACTTGTCCACCAGGCTCAGCAGCTGTGTGCCCCAGATGCCTCTCTGTCAAACAGAAACAGAGAAAATGGCTTTCCTTCTCTATACCCCAACAGGGAAAGATCTTGCTGCCTCCCGGAGCCTGGGTGGAACCTCCCCTGCTGCCTGCCCCAGGGGCTTCTCACTGCAGCACACTGACAGCACAGGAGGTGCAACCCTGGCCCCCTCCCAGTGCCGGTTCCATATGGGGGAGCCGGGCACTGGAGCCCCTCCTGCACCGGCCCCCAGGGGAGGAAGCCGCCTGTCAGGCCGCCTCGGCGTGTCAAATCCTCTTGCTGCCTAATTGTGAGACGGCGGCGTTTAAAGAAACGCTTTTCTGGCCGCCTGCCACACCGCAAACTGCTTGGTATAATTTTATTATTAAGGAGAGAGAAAAAGAGAAGGGGCTGGAGAAGAGAGAAAGGGGAGAGCGGAGGAAATTGCTTCGTCCAAGTCAGCTGGTGGAGTATTCCGCTCAATGTGAAAGCGGGGACAGCTTTCCAGTTGGCAAGCTGACTCCGTTAATTGCGCATTCAGTCTCTACTTAGGGTAATTGGAACGAAGCGGGGCCTAGCTCTGACAATTAGGGTCTGCGACTAGGCCATTAACCCTTCCCGCAACCAGCCCCCGCCCCGTCGACACCAGGCGGGGTAGGGCGCGGGCAAGACCCCCACACTGAGGTGCGGGCAGCAGCGGAGAGCTGGCTGGGGAGCCGCGCGGAGGGTGGGGTCTGCGGCCTCTCCGCCGCTGCTACAGTTGTTTCGGCCGTGTAAGACAAAGGCAGAACGTGGCCAGCGCCGGGAGAAAATCCGCAGGACTCCCTCAGGGGCAGGTAAAATTTCACCTTCCATTGGTACTCCCCTCCCCCCCCTCGTCTCCCCGGCCTTCCGCCAATCCGGAGAGGGCCACCAAAGACGCCCCGACGCCTCCTCCGCAGCCCAGCCCACTGACCCCAGCAAGGTCACGGCGACCTCCGGCACACCCGCCTGTCCTCAGCCAGCAGCCCGCAGGGGCTGTAGACGCCCGGAGAGGAAGGGGGCGCTGCGCAGGTCGTGAGGCAAAGGCAGCCAGAATGCTCCCCTCGCCTCCCTCCCGCCTGCACCCGGACCTGGGGGCGGCCCCTCAGCCTCCATCATTCATTTTCCTGATTCCCGCTGTAGCCGCCCTCGGAAGTCAGCCGAGTGAAGCAGCTGTTCCTTGCACACTCCACTTGACCAAAGATGATGATAAATGAGGCCAGGGCTGCGTCAGGGACGCGGCGGCGAGGACCGTGCAGGGCGGGGCATGGGGTCTGCAGCCCCCGCTCCCTGCTAGGCTAAGTGAGCACCCGCGAAGGACCACGTCCGAGCCCCCCCGCCCGGCAGACCTTCCCGCAGGTCCGCACCCTTCCTCGAACGCTGGGGTCCCCGCGGCATCCTCGCCTCCTCCCCCAGCACGCGCGCCCCAAACCTATTAATGCTCGTAAATAATGAATAAAGGAGCGCTTCCTACTGCCGCGCTGGGTGCGGGCGGGGCGGCAGCCAGAAGCTCGAGGCTGGGGAGAGCGCCGCGGGCCGGGCCGAGGGGCCCGGGCGCGCGGCCCCGCACACGTGCAGCCGTGGCGTGCAGGCGGCACCCCGCCCGGCGGCGGAGGAGGGGAATCCCGCGCTGCCCTCCCCAACGCCACCTCCCCTGGAGTCCTCTGGCACCGAACGAGGCGAGAGAGTGAGCGTGAGCTTCCCAGCCGAAGAGGGTTATTTTTAACCTGCCCCCCTTTCTATATCTGCCTCGGCGGTACGCGCCCGCCCGCCCGCTCCAGCAGCCGCGGACGCGGGCTCCTCACCTCGCTCGTAGGCTCCGGACTCCGCGCCTCCCCCGGCCCGGCCCCCGCCCTTGAGCGGGCAGAGCGCCGCTACACCTCAGCCTGGAAAGGGCCGATTAGGAGCCGCGTGCCTTTCAGCTAAATATCGGAACCGGGTGGGATGGGGGCGGGGAGCCGGCGCTCGTCCCCTCGCCTCCCTCGCTCCCTCCCACCCTGCGCGGAGTGGCGGTGCGGTGCGAGGCGGCTCCAGCTCCCCGCCAGCCTGAAAACAGCCGGCCGGAGCACCGAGTCCCCCTGGGGTTCTCGGCCTGGTCTCAGCATCCTATAGTTCGCAAAAGCTGGAGCTCCCAAAGCACGGACCCTCGGGCAGCAGCGGCGCCAAGCGGGGCGCAGCCACCCCCACCCACCTCCAGTCCCCTTTCCTATGCCACTAGACAAATAAGCCATTTGGACAGCAGTGGGCTGGTCTTGCCGGAAACTTCAAAGGAAGACCCTTCCCGAGCCAGGGTCTGGGGAAATGCCAGGAGCACACACAGGAAGCTCCAGCGATTGCTTTACTCCTCTTGTTGGTCTGCCTAGGCTTGCCCTAGGGAGAACCCTAGCTTGGCTCTCCTCCTTCAGACCTTTCCTCCCTCAGAATGAGGTCGCAGGAAGTTCGCGTCGGTTGTGGTTGCCCTTCTCTCCCAAAGGCCACCCACCTAAACCTCATTGTGCCCTCTTTAGAAGAGCTGAGCATCAGATGGGCAGCCGAGCCAGGACCAGCATTTGACTGGGTCCCCCAAGTATCCTGGCGCTTTCCAGACTGTTCTTAGCCCAATTCAGGAGTCTCAGGAGGCCTCTCCCTCTTTAAGGAGAAGGCAGTTAGGGGTGGCAGCAAGCAGGGAAAGTGAAGGAAGTGGAGGCCATCCCAGGCACAGAAACCAGGGGTTTAAATAGCAGTTCTCAACATGTGGGTTGTGTTCCTTTCACTGAGTCACCTAAGACCATTGGAAAACACAGAAAGTTACATTACGATTCATAACAGTAGCAAAATTACAGCTATGAAATAGTAACAAAAGTAACTTTATGGTTGTGGGGTTACCACAACATGAAGAACTGTATTAAAGGGTCGCAGCATTAGGAAGGTTGAGAACCACTGGTTTAGCAACAGAAAAGAACATAGTCTATCTGGGCACTGAAGACTGTTCTCTTTAGGCTTGTCTTGACTAGATGAAGAAAAATGGCCGTAAGAGGCTGGGGTTTTGGCTGGATTCATCCTCCACAGTGCAGCCCCATAGCAGCAGCAAGCACATAAGAGGCCTAGCAGGCCAGAGAGGTTGATTCCCTAGGGTGGCTTTAAGCTGGGAGGGCCCTGGAAGCCAGGCAGGGTTAGGAGCGAGAAGAGGACTGGTGCTTAGGCAGAAACAAGGTACTGGGGGATGGTACTCATTGGGCTCTGCCTTCCCTGGGTCTAGAAAGTTCTTCCCATCTCACTATTCACCCCTGCTCCCCACCAGAGGCTGATGCTGTTTGGAGAGACCTCCTGGTGCCTCCAGAGGTCTTACTTCCACCCTCAACTATCCTTCCCAAGGTGTAATGTCAATTCTCACGTCCAGAAGTGGAAATGGCACCAAAGAATACAAAAGGTTGTTCTAGACTCTACTCTTTGGGGGCTCTGAAGGCAGGGTTCTAAGCTGGGCTGGGGGATGAAACGTGGTTCCTCGGGGTAAAAACAAATGAACAGGCATAGAATTTCAGAACACTGGTCTGCAGGGGGAGAGAGGAGAAGGACAGGGACAGAAGAGAAGTGTCACAATGGCCAACCCACTGTCAGGGCTTCTTGGCATGAGACTGAATCTACAGATTTCTTATTTACCTGAAGACTGAATCTCACCCAGAGCATCCTCCTCCAAATATACTGCCTCCAAATGGCTGTCATAATAAGCTCCAAATTCGCCAATGGCTGGATGTTCCTGTGCAGTGCCACGCTGCCCCAACAGACTAGACTACTGCTGATTCTGATCTAACGACTTTTCAAGCTGGGGAAGTACTGGGCTTGCAGCTGCTCTCACCACAGCAAAAGGAGAACTTCCAGTTGTGCCATGCTGGTGGCTGTCCTGACAGAACCAGCCTCACTGAGAGTAAGCTGGCAGCCTCTCTGTTCCAGGGGCAACCTGGGAAAACTTACTGGGGACCTTCCTGAGCCCAAGTGGGAAGCTGGCTGATTACCTCTCCACACAACTATAAGATGGGAAGTGGTTAAGAGAAAACACAAAGCCTGGGCAGCTAAGTCCAGAACCCAACTGTTCTGAACACTGTTGCTGGTTCTGTACCCAGGCCCAGGCCCAGGCACACTTGGATCTTGCCTCTGATTGCATCCAACTTTTCTAGAACTCTCTGAGTTTCAGACCATAACTTTGGGGAGGGCCCTTCTCCAGCTGCACACAGCTAACTTGGCTTGACCCACAGCTGCCTCACTTTGGAAACTTGTGGGAGAACTCTTCATAATTGGTAGAGAATGGCAGATTGGAGCCTTTCCCGAGAGGCTCCAAAGGTTAATACAGCCAGGGTACTTGGAAAGCTCATGGGACTTGGAGTTGAGTGAGAGATGCAATCTCTCCATATCCTCCATGATGGAGCCCTGACAGTGAGCATCTGAGGGTTCAAATCTCAGCTCCTGCATACATATCTGGATAACCTTGGGCATTTTACTTAACCACTCCATGTTTCATGCTCTCAAGATGTAAAATGTCCTAGGCACCCAACTGGCAAAGTGATATATAAGACTATACCCATTGTGGAGTGTGGGGGGGGGGTTGCTGGATTTGGGCTCTTTCCAGTCAGGCCTGCCCTTCCCTTCATAGATAGGCCCAGCTCTGTGGGTGCTCATCAGGACACCACTCACTTGGTTTTCTCAGCATGGAGGAGATACAGGCCTGGTGCTGCCTCTGCCTGGCTGGTGACACATAGAAAAGGGGAGCCCTGGTCTAGATGGGGTGGAGAGGTTAACTAGTTCTACCTCGATGAAGTATCTTCTGGCAATATGGATCCAAATAAAAACTCCAACTCCATGTGGCCACTGTGCAAAGTCGTCAGTCACCTGCAGCAGACAACACGGGAGTCTCCTAAGTAAGTGTCCACCCAAGGTAACAACAACAAAGGGAGTAAAATGAGAAGGAAAGCAGAACTGATTCTAAGAGTAAAGCTGCACCCTTCAGGCCACAGGCCACCTGCCTCCACCTCAGCAAGACTGGATGGAGACAGGCTGCTTAGAGGTTACAACTTCCTGTATCCTGCACTCTCTTTGGCAGGAAGGATACTAAGGCTCCCATAGGGTATAGAGTTGGGTCTGACATTGTCTACACAGATCTTCACGGGTGGGCAGCTGCCACCGGGCTGGTGTTCAAAGGCACTCTTATAGTTTTTGTGCAACCTTCCTCTCCCTTCTGTGTGGACCGGCAATACACTATCCTGTAATCCTTCCAACAAAACAGCATGTAAAATGTACAGCCAAATGCCACCCAGAGTTTGTGAACCCAAAGGCTAACTGAGGACCGCTGGAGATAAGGGATCAAATCCTACCCCTAACTGAGCTGTGTGGGGCTCTGTGCAAGTAGAGATTAAAAGAGATCATATGGACAGAGCTGTCAGAGCAGCCTCAAGTAGACCTGGGACCTATCCATCCTTTTGAAAGGTAAATATTGACATACTTTTTATAGTAGAGGCAAAAGGCTAGAAATCCCAACTGGTCTTTGCTGCCTGCAAAGGTGTAGCCAGGAAGCAAGGAACTCCTGGGCGTCACTCAAGTCTGACTTCCATCCTCCCACCAGCTGGTTACTGTTAGGTTGGCAGACACACTGTTTGGGCACACAGGCCTTGTGGCAGTGGCCTGAGCAGGGTCCTGTCACATGTGGCAACTTTGGGTGGAACTGACTGACAGACTGGCTGAAGGCCCTGTAGTCCCAGGCCTGTGGAAGGTTTTGGATAGCTTGCTGTGCTTCACTGTGGTCTAGAGCCAGCTTTTTCCAGAGTGTCGTCAAAGGAGTCTTTGGAAAGAAACACCAAGTACCTAAGACCCTGGGGCTGACTGGCTCTGTGACCTCAGGTGAGTTACCCCCCTTCTGGGCCTGTGACTCCTCAACCTTTAAGTAGGGAAAGCAGTTAAACATCCCTCTCCCAGGGTTGAGAGACCCCACTAAGAAACAGAAATATCTTGTTACTATCAACTATGACCAATTCATTGACCTTCCAGGCCCTGACTTCTGCTCTGAGCATCAGTCACATTTTTCTCTGCACTATGCAAAAAAGGCATAGAAAAAGGCTTAGGGCATTTGTGTATTCGATGAAAGATCTAACAGCATTATATAATTCAGGGCAGAAGACTCTACATGTAGTTGGGGCATAAGTCACAATGTTTTTATCTCCAGAGAAACCATAAGGAACACAAGAATCCTACCTTATAGAGAATGCGATTAAATCCTAAGAGGCCAAAGGATATCTTGGGAGCAGAGCATCAAGACTTGGGTTTAAACTGAAGCCTGGCCCTGATGCTCTAGTCAGCACAGGAGCACTAGGTGAGACCTTCAGAAAAGAAGGTCCTTTTAGGGCTGCAGGGGCTCCATTCAAGCTAATGTGTTTCCTTTGTGGTTACTGTCTGGTACACCTGACCCACTGTCATCTTGGCCACCTTCATGCCAGCTATGGGAGTTGAGCAGATGGTTTTGCACACAGAGAAATCAAGGCTCACTAAAGACAGACTTGCTCAAGGCTCTGAAGCTCACTTCCTGGGACTGCTGAGCTTTTCAATAGACTAGAAAGCCCCTCCACCCACTCTGACCCCCCCCACTCATTCATTTCTTCCCCACTCATCCGTCTATAATCCCACCACCACCTGCCCATCTACCAACCTGCCAACTACCCTTCCATCTGAGCAGCTCCCAAGTGTCTACTCTATGCCACACAGAGACAGCAAAAGATCAATACCCTTGTAGAAGACACAGGACGGACACAGGATCAGAGGGATAACCCAGAGGAAGTCCTGAGTCCTGAGGGAGCTACTCAGGAATTACTGAGAAGGGAAAAGGCTGCTGAGGCCTAGAGGCAAGGTCTGAAAATGTGGGTTCTTAAGTTCGATTTGGAAACGAGACAGGTAGAACCCAGATCACAAATGTGTTACTTGACAGTGAGCTGCAGAGCACAGACAAGAGCAGGGGTGACACCACCAGATATATGTATGCTATGATTCATTGTGGCTACAGTGAGGGGCGAATAATGGAGGGTCTGTTAAGATGAAGCTAGAGTATCTCCTATAGAGCAGTGATGGGGTCAGACTACTAACCTGCCAATGAATGTCAGCTCAAGTCTGACAACTCTTGGTGGGCCAGAACCCGGCAGGGAGGACCAATTCTTACAGGTAACCTAGTGCATGTCTGAAGCCCAGAGGACAAAGGGGTCCCACAGCATGGGACTCAAAGCCTACCAAACTTTCATGTTCAGCTCACCAGCCCTGCTAAAGAGGGTGAGGCCTGCCTGGTGGTGGTCACCTTCCTCAAATGTCCTCCTTGTCTCATTGGGAATCAATGGGAGGGAGAACCACTCCTAGTACAGGGTGATAGAAGACAGGCGCTACGACAGAAAGGAATGATGGACAGCTGTGTGTCAGCCCCAGCTCTGCAGCGAAGGAAGGGCATCCCCGAGTGACAGCTGTGGACCTAGGCAAAGGTCAACAGGAGCACTGAGAATGCCACATAGCCTCTATGGGGGGGTCTGCGTATGTTTTGGTACCCTCCTGTTCAGATATGCTTGCCTTCCTTACATATTAGATTGGCTCCTGGTCCACACAGCTTCCAGGGCTCCTTGTCCATTTTCCCCTCACAACCTTCAGGAACCTTCACCAACAAAAGACCTTCTCCCACACAACTGCATTTAGAGACGCTCACTTGCTATCCTAAGAAACTCAAAAGCACAGCTCAGGCCTTTGATGGATGTGTTTGAATTGGGGCCGGAAGGATCAGGCTGTGGAGGGCCGTATGTTTGTCAAATGAATGAGTGGATAGGTAGATGGATGAAGTCCACCCTCGAGAAAAGACATTGCTACTTTTCTAGGCCTGTAAAAAAAAACAAAAACAAACAAACAAAAAAACATGATTCCCTAGAGTTTTTAAGAACATGGCAGATAATTCCCAGGCCCTCATCTTGGTGCCTGGGCTGGGGAACTCAAGTGGGGCCCCAAAACCTCAGGCCAAGCTCTTGTCCAAAGTAACCTGTCCTCTTCAGAACCCTGTCTGGGGGAACAGCATATCTGCACAGGCAGAGGCAAATGCCTGCCCATAGGCTGGCATCTCTGCAGCTCAGGAGAGCAGGCTGTCATCTGCTTAGGACTATGGGGATGCTCTAAGATGAAATTTAAGCCCATTAGTGCTTAGCTAACGTCATCAGCAGCAACAGCAAAAATGAGGGTGGCAGGGAGTGTGAACGCCATAAACTGCCAGGGTCAGTGCCGCCTCCCTCCTTAGACCTGGCTTCCATGCTCTGCCCTGTCCACACAGACATCCAGTATCACTGGCAGCTCTACCCCCTGCCCTGGCCAATCCTTAAGATCCAGCCCCTGGGTCAGCATGTGACCAGAGCCGGCAGGCTGAGGCATGAGAAAGGAATCTGCCAGGGAGCCCGAGTATGGCAGAGACAGCAGCTCCTTAATCTGGTTCCTTTGATAACTTCTGTCTTTTTATGCACACGAAAGGATCGCAGCTCTACCCTGCTCAGCCCGTCTCCCTGCAGCTAATGCCTGACAGCTCTGTTTATGTCTCCCCGTAATTCTGCAGCTTTATGGGTTTTTTTCCCTTTCCGGGGCCATTAAGCTCACAGCTACAGGCTCCATCCCCTACCCCCGCCTGCCTTTGTCCTTGAGGCCTAGCTGCCCCAAAGCTCTTTGGGAGATAGGCTGTTCCCTCCTGGCTAGTGGATAAGAATCCTGAACCCCAGACCTTGTCTGCAGGCCTCACTCAGGCCAGTCCACAAGCTCTCCTGATACCAACTCCTTCATCCTGCCATCACAGGTTATGTTAGCCTGTTCCCAAGGCAGATCCCACAGCTGGCACCTGGTGGGCTGGCTGAGCCCCTAGCCTTGCCCCATATCTGCCCTAATTCTGTTTTCCCTCTTCCCTCCTTTGGCATCTCTGAGTGACTGATTTCTTTCCAGAACCAAGGCCCCTTTCTGAGGACAAAAACCACTGGTGCCATCTCTCTTCTTATTCTCTGGATCTTCTGATGGGGAGCTAGTATATCCCTGGCATCCTGCACTCCATTAAATTCTCTCCCACAACCATTTACCTGGGTTCCCCTGCCAAGGTTCCTCCAACCTCACTCCACAATACAGAGCATGCCACATGTCCAGCCACACAGATTCTATGCCTACAACCCAGAGGGTTCTCCTGGTCTCTAGCCTCTGTTCATGGCACTTTATTACTATAAAGCCTTCAGTGCTCCCCCACCCTTACCCTCACTTAGTGTGCTGTACCTCCAGCCCTAAGACCTCCTGGACTGCAGATGCCCTGTACTTCAGTTGGCACCAGGTCTCAACCTTCCCCAGCTCCGTTAGCTGGAATCAATTCTTTCCTTCTGTGTATTGTATAAGCCTCTCCTAATCCCCTACAGACTCATATCCTGTACCCCACCAAGTGCGAGCTTTCTGAATGCCCTAAGTGGGTTCCTATGCCCCTCAGGCCTCAATGGCCACACCTCTCAGCAATAGTCTCTTGGTGCATCATGCTAAGGACACAAGTAAGATGAAGCAGGGTCACACTGGCCAGAACTAGCCCCTGAAAATTGACTGGGATATTTAAAAAGCAGAGCCCTGTTTTGTCTCCTCCTTTTGGAGTGATAGCCACTTCTACTTTGAGGCTTAGGGCCTCAACTCTGGGGTGGCCCAGCAGAAAAGGAAGGAGCTCTGCGCCAGACTCTGGGGAAACCAAAGCACACAGCCGCTGGCTCCTGTACAGACTTAAGAGCCTTCTACCTGCTTCCTTTAGGCCGCTTCCTGCTGAGCTGCTTATCAGAGTCCTGCCCTATGTGTGCTCTAAGTCCCTCTGGCACATGCTCAGCTGCCCCTCAAACTGCTCAGCACCATCATCCAGCCTTCTGAATACTAGGTGGCCTGGCCCTGTCCTTCTACCTCCCTCATGGATGGATAGCAGGATATCTTGCCTGGCACTACCCACCTAGCCCAAGAAGACTAAGAAACAATGTCCCCACTGTATATGCCTCCTTTTCTTTTGTCTATAGCCCAAGGCTTGACTCTATTATCCCATATCTCAGAATGTGAGGCCAAGAGTTCTGAAATGGCCAACAGAACCCTTAACCCATGTGATCCTGGGAAGCACCTGATCTCCACAGAAAAAAATAAATTCTCCTCTGCACAGGTCACCAGGCAGACAGAAGTGTGGGAAACTTCATGGAATTCTGCTGCCAAGCATCAGGGAAGCTTTGTGACGTGTGAAGCCCTTGCTGAAAGCAGCGAGATCACATCGGTGATGGCAGAGCTGTACCACAAATGGTATTTTTCAATATGGGCCCTGGACAGCCAACTTGATGGGGAGGGGTCATGGACACATCTGGGAACTGTCCCCGGGTCCCTGGAGTCCTGCTGAGCACTGCAGCAGGACCAAGAGTTAATGCTTACCCACCCCTGTGGCCAGCTGTGCCCAGGCCCCAGCCCATCACCCTGACAACAACACATACTCCCTTCACCAAGCAGTTACTGGCTACAAAGCACATGCTTCCACCAAGGCAACTGGCAAATAGCCACCAGGCTCGGAGGTTGGGTTGGGGCTAGGGTTCAGAGATGCAAAGCCCTTGGCCAAGAGGTGGGAACATGGTTGCTGGAGGCAGCACCAGCTTTGGTACCCCACTGACTATATGCCCAGCAAATATCGTCCAGTGCCTGCTCTGCCACACGCATCACCAGGCTTTCTTTCATCTGCAAGGGGGTCTCGGAGACAGGCAACATAACTGTATCCCTCAGCAGAGCCTGAGAAATATGCGACAGGCTCTCTCCCCATACAGGGGCAAGAATCAAGAGTCAGAGCTGGAGAGATGGCTCAGTGGTTAAGAGCATTGCTTGCTCTTCCAAAGGTTCTGAGTTCAATTCCCAGCAACCACATGGTGGCTCACAACCATCTGTAATGAGGTCTGGTGCCCCCTTCTGGCCTGCAGACATACACACAGACAGAATATTGTATACATAATAAATAAATAAATAAATATTAAAAAAAAAAAAGAATCAAGAGTCAGAGAAATCAATCAACCAACTCCTGCAAGATCACACAGCACAGCTCCACAGCAGCAGGGCCTCCGAACCCCAGTCCACAGTACCACTGCTTCCAAAGAGCTTTTCTTTTTGTTCTTCTTCCTTTTCAAGACAGGGTTTTTCTGTGTAATAATCCTAGCAGTCCTGGAACTAGCTCTTGTAGACCAGGCTGGCCTCGAACCCAGAGAACCACCTGCTTCTGCCTCCTGAGTGCTGGGATTAAAGGCGTGTGCCACCACCACCCGGCTCAAAGAGCTTTTCTTGTTATAGACAAATGCTTGGGGTCCAATATACAATGAAAGAGGCACAGAAGCAGGTGTTCAACACAATCCCACTTTGTGACACAAAAAGCAGACATCAATGTCTTCTCATCAAAGAGTTTGGAGGTGCCTACTATTTTTTTTTCATATTTTTTCCAGCAAGGTTTCTAAAAAGACCAGCAGTTCTGTTTTCTAGAATGAATGGGGACAGAAGCTGGTGCAACCAAATTCTGGTTAATAGAACGTTGCCATAGTTACCATATACGCATCATACATCCTCTTAGACTAAGAGCCAGTTTTAGCCTTTGGTGGTCTGGGCTCTCTGTCATTCTATGTTGATTCAGAAGGTTCCTTGGGACCTAAGGTCCCCTCCACAAGACAGCATCCTGGACTATACAGGCCTGTGGGAAGAAAATCTGTCCCACTGTATGCCATGCTGTGTTATCCAGTCAGCCATGATGGCCCTCACCTGTCTCCACCTCCACTTTTCTTCCTGGCATTTTGATTTTACTGGGGTGGCCCACAGCTCTGGTGCTTAGGGAATTCAGGCCCACTGTGGGGCCAGGCTGGGCAGACATTCCTAACACAGCTCCCACACTCAAACCACCGTTCTGTAGACAGCTCTGGACCACCCCTACCCAGAGAGGCCCCTGGGCCTGTGGCCTGAGAGCAGCTGACAGCTCCTCAACAGAAGCAGGCCACCCCGAAGCCTGAGTGACACTGTACGTTCTGACAAAGATGCCGACACTCACATCAAAGCCTCATTTTTCTTCTTCCCGTTAGGCACTGAAACCATTTACATAAAGAGCCCCACATGGGTCTGCAACAAAGATGCATTTCTCCCGGCATCCTTTTCAACCTCCCAGACACTGCCTGTCAGACCTGCCCCTTTCTTGGGGCGGGTGTCTAAGCCCTATACTTAGGTCATCTAGACACAGGGCTAGGGGAGGTCAGTGGAACAATAACTGTGCCCACAATTTCTAGTTTGATGGTGCAAGAGATCAAACCCAAGGCCCCCAACATTCAGGTGTTGTAGCACTGAGTCAAAGCCTCACCCCTCTTAATTCTTTACAAACAAAAAAGAAGATCCAGTGGTGGTGTTACACGCCTTTAACACAGCACTAGGGAAGCAGAAGCAGGTAGACCTCTGAGTTTGTGGGCAGCCTGGTCTACAGAGTAAGTTCCAGAACAGCAAGGCTACACAGAGAAACCCTGTCTGAAAACACCAAACAAGAAAAGAAAAAAAAAAAAAACAAAAAAAACCTAACCAATCTATAAGAATCTTAGTCAAGATGGAAGGGTCTCTGGGAAGAGCGGGCCAGCTGAGTGGCAGCTTCCTCTGTGCGTCCAGTCCCAGGCATCTGGCTCTGCGGGGCGGAGGCCGACTGAACTACTGCAGTCAGGCCTGCGTGCCAGATCTTCCCAGTGGCAAAGGCCAAGTTCACAGTCGGCAGCTGCTGCTCCTGTCATTTCTTCAGCTCATTCTGGGTGGTCCAGGGCAGCTCCTAAGCAGTCTTGTTCTCTGACAGCTAGGACCTAAAGCCTTCAAGCCTTACTTTTAAGCAAATGAGCTCTCTTGGCTCCTCTTTTAAGTGCAAGTTTCACCACCTGTGAGTAAAAATACCTAGCTCCTGTCCCAAGCACCTCCCTTGGTCCAGAAGTATCCTGTACAATTCCTGGGCCAGTTCATCTGGCCCGGGTCAGATGGGTCTCTGGGTTGTGGAGGATCCTAACATGTGCAGTGAATGAGCTCTGCAGCCAGGGATTGCATAACTGCCTAGGTCTAGCGTGTGCTGGAGTGCCACCATGTGACTCATAGAGTAAGGCCTACATGTTGCCATTTGGGGATCAATGTTCCACACTATCTGTAGAACTTTCTTTATGGAATTTTTAAGGAGATCTTCAAAAACCTTATTTTTGTGTGTACAGTACAACCCCCTAAGTCCCATGAAAATGTACGACACAGGAACATTTCTGGATTCTGAGGCTGAAGCTCTCCTCTGTCCAGGTGAGTGCAGTGTCCTGGCATCAGATGGATGACACACAAAAGCCACATGCTCTAAAACTCTCGTGGCAGTTAGCATAGTGGATCTGTGTCCAGAAGACGCTTGCACTGTAAGCTGTGACAGTGTTCAACAGAAGTGGGAGAAAAACACGATTCTATTTTATAGTTCAGTTACCTGTAGTTAGGCCCACTCAGAAAACACTAAATGGAAAATTCTAGAAGTTAACAACTTATACATTTATTAACTTTTTATTAGTTACCGTTTATCTTTTTCGTTTTTTGAGACAGGGTTTCTCTGTAGCTTTGGAGCCTGTCCTGGAACTAGCTCTTGTAGTCCAGGCTGGTCTCAAACTCCCAGAGATCCACCTGCCTCTGCCTCCCGAGTGCTGGGATTAAAGGAGTGCGCCACCACTGCCCTGCCTACTGTTCATCTCTTAACTGTGATTGCTTTATGCACTGAACTTTAGGTATTCATCAGCACTGAAGAATAGGGCATGTGTTCAGGCACTGGTAGCATAGAACTTTAATCCCAGCACTTGGGAGGCAGAGGTAGATAGATCTCTGTGAATCTGAGGCCAGCCTGGTCTAATAGTCAGTTGTAGACCAGTCAGAGCTACACAAATAATAAACAAAAACGACAATCTAATTGGAGCTAGAAAGATGGTCCAGCTGTTAAAAGCACTTGTTACTCTTTCAGAAGACCCAAGTTCGATTCCCATCACACACACAGTGACTCAAAACTATTCAGAATTCTAGTTCTGGGGATTTAACACCCTTTTCTGACCTCCGCAGGCACAAGGTACATGGCATACAAGCAGGCAAAACAGCACAGAGTGTGGTGACTTTAATCTCAGCACTCAGGAGGCAAAGGTAGATACGTCTCTGTCATTTTGAAGGCAATCTGGTCTACACAGTAAATTCCAGGACAGCCAGGGCTATTTAGAGAAACCCTGTCTCAAAGAAATAAAACCAAAACACCAACAACAAAAACCCATGCAGGAAAAACAGCCACATGGATGAAATTAATAAAGCTAAAAACAATGCTTTTGAAGAAAAACAGGCGGGGGGGGGGCATAGTGGCTAACATCTTTAAGTCCAGCACTCGGGAGGCAGAGGCAGGTGGATCTCTATGAGTTCGAGGCCAACCTGCTCTACATAGTAAATTCCAAGACAACCAGAGCTACATATTGAGACCCTGTCTTCAGAAAAACAAAACAAAACAAAAATATAAAGAAAAAAGTAAAACAGTTTATGTAGGTTTGATACCATCCAGGGTTTCAGGCGTCACTGGTGTCTTAAGGTGTATTCCCCTAGGATAGAGACTATGCACACTGTTGGTCGCCTGTCACTTTTTTTAAAAATATTTATTTATTTATTATGTATACAATATTCTGTCTGTGTGTATGCTCGAAGGCCAGAAGAGGGCACCAGATCCCATTACAGATGGTTGTGAGCCACCATGTGGTTGCTGGGAATTGAACTCAGGATCTTTGGAAGAGCAGGCAATGCTCTTAACCTCTGAACCATCTCTCCAGCCCCTCACCTGTCACTTTTGTGCCTGTTGTGAGGTTAGTATCATGGCAGAAGCATGGGGAGCAAACTATTGTCTCAAGTAGGGAAAAGGAAAGGGAAAGAGGCGCTGTCTCATGGGCCCTTTGATCACAGGCTCCTAGTGACCAAAGATGTTTTATTATTCTCGCATCCCCGAAGTGCCAAGACAAGGAGACATGGGCCTCTGGAGTCATTTAAAATATTTAGCCAGGTGTAGTGCAATCCCAGCACTCAGGGAGCTAAGGGAGGAGGATTTCAAGGTCAAGGCCCCATCTCAGAAAAGCAAGTGCTGGTATGTGTTCCATGGTAGTGTACTTCCTGCTGGGTTCCATCTCCAGCACTAAGACTGGAGAGAGAAAGGAACCAAATTTTAGCATATGCAATGACAGCTAAAATGGCAATGAAAACAAACCACTGCTACCCACTATATGGATACGACAGCAAGGAAAGCAAACAAGACAGGGGCCTTCACATGTGTGACCCTCTGGTGGAAACACAAACACGGCAGACTTCTGGAGCTGCTGATGTTGCTTTTTCATGTGGAAAAAATCAGTTATACACAGTGTTTGCTGTATGTAAAAAACCATCTACTGTTCACTCACGAGCCATGTTCTTCCTGTGGACCAGCCAATGAGAAGTCAGGAAGTAAAGCAGGACTACAAGTGTGGTCGGCGGCAGAGCATTTGTTCAGCATTGTGAGACTCCAGATTCAACCTCTAGAACATGTGTCCCAACGTGAAACACACGATCTTGGACTACTTTATTCAGACCCACTGTGTTGCCAAACTCTGCTCAGACCCAGCTCAGAGGCTGAAGACAGTTTCTGCCTGGTATGTAGGAGGCTCTGGGTTTGATCCCCAGAACCACCACATAAGCTGGGTTCAGTGGTACATGTCTGGAATCCCATCACTCAGGAGCAGGAGGATAAGATGTTCTTGGCTACAAGAGACTCTAAAAAGACCCTCTTGACCTACATGGCCAACATTAGTGCCCCCTCCTAAACACTTCCTATGCAAGCATGCATGTCCCCATCCTCAGAAGTCAAGCTGGTCAGGTGGCCTCCTGGAGAATGGAGGACAGGTACTGTGCAGCCATGTGCCTGTCTCTCTTCCTCCGTGAAATGAAGGCTCTTCAGATGGCGCTGCTCCATCTGCCTGCCCAAATCGCTGGATGATGTCAGTGAGCCATCTATCTCTTGGTTCCAACACAGACACACAGAATAAGTACAAGAGAAAACTGTGCTGGTACTTAGGGTGTTTGTGATGAGGCACACTGAGTGCCTCCAGACTACTCTGAGGGCCTTCAAGGTTCTTGGTGGCCTGTATCCTGACTTCTCTGGCTTTGCAAATCAGAAACATTCTGGGTTCCAAGGATTCTGTATATTAGGCTTGTGTGAATCTCATAGCTGTTCCTGATTTACAAGAGTAGGTGTCTTTCTGGGGACTGGAGAGATGACTTAGCAGTTAAGAGCACTTGCTGTTCTTTAGGGGAGCCAAGTTCAGTTCCCAGCACCCATCTAGAACATCTGCAAACATCTGTAACTCGAGCTTTAAGAGTTCTGACACCACAGCCTCTGTGCACACTTGGACTCATATGCACACACCTTCACGAAGACACACACCTACACATAATTAATAATAATTTTTTTACAAAGGCTGAAGTCTGTCTCCGTACCCAATTTCCTATCCTTGCTCTATCCACTTCATTTCTCCACCATCTGAGCAATGATTAAGTATCAGTTACCAGTTCCCACAGAACAGCATGAAACAGAGTGAGGTACAAGGCACAAATACTCCTGACTTCAAAGGCAATTTTGCCCCTGCCTACAAAACGTGCACAGCACAGGCTCCCAGGCCTTTTGGAGAGGCCTGTGCTCAGAGAGTTAGCTCAGCTTAGGCCCATCCTTCTTCTGTGGGTGCCAAGGGTGTTTTTCCCACCTAACTGTCTCCAGCTGCTCAGAAAAGGGAGAGCTGTGACTCAGCAGATGACCTGGGGGACACAGGAAACAGAGCCATTGGCCAACCTGTTTCAGGTCATGTGAGTTGGAATCCCAGGCAAAGATTTTTTTCCCTTAACAAAAGGCTTTCCACGGAGGCCATGATACATGACCCAACTCTACAGTGGCCTTGAAGCCCCAGCAACATGAGTAGGGGCTCTGTGACCCTTGTCACCTCTCCCCGTTACCAGACCACCCACAGGCACAGAAGGTGGATGGGAGAAGGAAAGGGGGAGGAATCCGGGGCACACGATGGCCCATATTCTGGGGGCTCCTGGCTCTCCTACATTTGTTTCCATGTACTCTTCCTCCCCATGGAGCAACCATGGCTAGTCATGATCACAGCTGGGAGAGTTAGGAGCTAGAACTGCCCTCATCTGTGTTATCACACAACTCACAAGTTCAGAAAGTGTGATCCACTTACTAAAGTCATGGGGGTGGGGAGTGTGGCCTTGGAGAGATGGCTCATGGTTCAAAGGTTGGGAACACTGACTCCAGAGGACCCAGGTTCAATTGCCAGCACCACATGGTGGTTCACAGCTGCCTGGAACTCCAGTTCCAGGGGAATAGACACCCTCACCCAGACATACATGCAGGCAAAACGCCAATGCACATAAAACAACAACAGGAAGCTATGCTGGCAGCTTTCCTACCGCCTGGACAGAGTGTCCTCTTCAAGTCACTCGGAGGCCCCCAGTTCAGTCAATGTGGTACTGGAAGTTGGTGGTGCTTACTTTTCTCCCATTCTTCTCTGCATGTGCTGCACTGACTTCTCAGACACCTCTTCTTATTCACTGTCTACTTGGATCTTCTTGTAACCTAAAGCTGTTTCCTGACTGACTCCTCTGCCTGCCTGTTTGCCAAATCCCATCCCTGCGGCTCCCCACTCTCAAATTTCCTGCCTTGTGCGCTTATTTGCTTGTTGTTAGGGATAAAACCCAGGGCTTCATACATACTACACACTCTACCACTAGGACCCAACCATGGCTCTTCAGGTGAATGGGAACTATGGAGGGCAGACTCCTCCTGTCTAGTCGGGACACACAGGAGGAACACGCTGGCTCAATGGAGAGGTGGATGCTGACGCTGCAATACGGCAGAGATACTGGCGTGAGACTGACTGCTGTGGTACTCAGGCTCAGGAGGTCCTAGCTCAGGGCATCTCAGTTTCCTTCATGATGCCTACTACAAGAGCCTTCGAGGGATTTCTCGTATCCCCAGCCTTTGTACACACTGGGCACACTATCCTAGGATGCTCCATCCTCTCCATTTGCCTCACACACTGTTCATGGGGTGTCATCTCCACACAAGGATTCCCTCCCCGAAACCCTATCCTCTGTGGCAGTAACTCCCCCAGGCCAGTCCTGGTTCTGTCATAGCACACAGCAGGTGCTCACAAAAATCAAACAATGTGATTTGGGTTCCAGAGACAGTCTGGTGACTACACAGAAACCTAAGAAATTGCTGAAGTGTCCGGCCTTCACCACCCTGGGATGGCAGTGTTCATCTGCCAGGCCCTTACTAAACGAAGAGGCACACGGGCCATCTCTGGGCAGCTGGGGGGAGACAGGGAAAGGACCTTTCTGGAGAGAACTTCATGTACTGGAGGGCTAATATAAATGATAACTTTAGATGCCTGCATAGGGCTTGAAGAGAGCTACGATGTCATATGAAAGCTAAGAAAACCAAAGCCAGGCAACATAGCAGGATGCTACCAGCCCCCACACTGCTGAGTGGGGCTGGGTCCTTTCCAAAGCAGAACACAGAGCCAGCCAGGTCTCAGCTGGCCACACCCTGATTTTAGGAGTCTTCAGAAGGCAGAGAGACTAAGCCCTGACGTGTCTGGCCGTAAAAGCCAAGCCCTCTCCAGGCCTATCTCCCTATCTGCCTTCCACCATGATGACACTGGGTGTACAGCTGGAACCACCTAGGCATTTGTCTTCCCCATCCACCTGTGACATTGGAGAGCACAAGCCTGTGGTCCTGGTCTGAGCAGTAGTCTGTAGGTGAGGTTCTTGGTCCCCCCACTTTGGGGGGCTGGGAAAATGACATCATATCATGTGACCCAGACTTGTCTTGAATCACTACATAGTTGAGGCTGGCTTTGAAATCCTTCTCCTCCTCGGATACCCGGCAAGTTCTGAGACTCCTGAAGTGTGCCATAACCCAGTTTTGTACGAAAATGAATAGAGGTTATGCACTCAATTCTCTCATACACTGCCCCCTAGCCCACCTACTCCAGAAAGTCCCCCTGCACTGTGTGCCCCTGTGCCCTGACTATCCAGGGCCAGCACACATGGCTCAGTGTATCTCCAAACCTGGTTGCTTACCTCAGAATCACAAGCCGCTCATTTCTCTCCCCAGTTCTTCCATGGAGAGCTATGCTGGGTGTAGAATGTGGAACCAGGCATTAAAAGCCCAATTCTCACCCTTAGAAATAGGCACCGAGCACTCTGTGTCTACTTAGTGCCTTTTGGTGGCTTACTTTTCTCCACTTATCCTTTGGGGAGTGCTCCTATATCCCTGTGTACCAGGGTAAGGTTTGCCAAAAGCTGTGTTGTGCAGAGTACTTTTCCTGCCTTAAAACACACAATTTGCCTCATCTAGGACTATAACCCAAATGTGACCTGGCACTAGGGCAGAAGGAAGGGCATAAGAAAGCCCATTTTCCTAGGATTCCCATTTGCTGAATTTTCTAGAATTAACTATTTTGTTACTAAAAGGAGACCTGCTGACACTGACCCCATGTCTGTGTGGAAGTCCTGGTTTTTGTTGTTGTTTTGGTTGGGTGTGTATGTACAGAGGTCAGAGGTTGATGTCAGATGTCTTTTTCACCTGCTTTCCACCTTGGAGCTCACTGGCAGAGGTAGCTGACTGGCCTGAACACTGCAGAGATCCGCATCTCCTCCTCAGCACTGAGACTGGAAGTATGCACCACTTTGTCGGCTTCTCTTAATGCGTGGCAAACACTTTACTCCCAGCCACCTATCTCCCAAGCCCCTGCCGTTTTCTGACAAGGCTTTGTTGTCTGGCCATTCTGCCCAAGGAAAGGCCCACATGGTCCAGGCCCTTATCAGAATGAAGAGCAAGTCTGTGCTGCCCTACCCAACATGGGGCTGGGCAGGTAGCAAGGGCCTAACTGAACTTCGGCAGACCCTTCTGCTCATCTGCACAGTAACGGCAACAAGCTAGCTACCCGTGGATGTCGCCTCACCCACGCTCAAAGCTAACTGTGCTCCTCCTCCTAACAACTTCCCATGGCTCCCAGGGCCCCTGACAAACATTCTTTGCTTTCCATTCTAAGCCTTATTAACAGTTGCTCCGGTGTTTTCCTCTAGCTCTATTTCCAAACAATCAGTCTGCAATCCACCGGCTTGCTGGGCTAATGCTTGCTCCAGGACCCGGTCACACGCCAGTTCTGTTGAAAACCCACAGCCTTTATTCATCCTTCCAAACCCTGGGCAGACATTTCCCACCCACTCACCCCTGCCTGTCCTTCCTTGAGTGGGTTCCTGGTATACACATTGATTCTTGTACTCCATTGCAACGAGAGCTCAACTCCACTGTCTCCTACCAAACCGGATTCGACAAGGACTAGGCCTTTTGTCTTTGTTTTAAATCCCGGGTGCTTAGAAACCGCCTGCAGACAAACAGTCACTCAGGAACGTCTAGCTGACAGGTGGGTGAGTCTGTAAACAACATCTGCACAGCTCTTAGTATCTATGAAGCCTTTTCCTGTCTTCCCTCTCAGACCCCATCCCCACCCCTAGGCATGGTCTCAGAAGGCTTCAGGGGCTTTTTCTCTGGCCTAGAGCTGGGGTTTGCAAGGAGCTTCCAGCAGGGATCAGCAAAAGCAGCTGGGACCCTCTTTCAGTGAGATGCCAGCTGTTTCCTTAGCCAAGAGATACTTCTCCACCAGCCTCCTCCACCAGCCTCTGGAGAGGTTGGCAGGTGCTCATGTGGCCAACAAGTATGACCCAGAAACTGGCTGGCCCAGACATCCGCCCAGAGCCACCAGGATTTGGTGGTTGAGTGCAGCTCTACCAGTGAGTCTTGGTAACAGTTGCTATGTAAAACGCTCAAAGGGGGAATTTACTGTCAGTGTTAATAATAGATGAAGGTTTCAGAATTTTTGATGCCTTACGTTCTAAGCCGTTTGATTTATAATGTCTCTGGAAAGAAAGAGATGAGGGCACAGTGAAGGAGGAGGCCTAGGAAGGCATCAGGAGCTCATTCCTTTCCCAAAGATGAGGAATCAGAGGCCCTGAGGGGGAAGCCTCTGGGCCACGCACCTCTAGGATACTAGAACATGAGGATGCTTACAATAGACCTCACACACAGTGCTGGTCCATGGCCCAGGGCGGGGGTGGGGAGGTCCTGGTCCCTTCTGCCAGGACCTGCGGTTGTTTCAGTGGAATGCTAATATAAGCCCAAGCAAGTATATTTCAAGTAGGCCCCAGAAGCAGCACTTATAGGGCCGATTACAGGTACCACAGAGCCAATATGCAAGTCCCAACTTCCTCTGCTTAGCTACAAGTGGCAAGCAGAGGAAAGATGGTCCTCAGGTTGGGCAGGAAGTCTTATGCAAAAGGACTGTTCGCCTGTGCTCCCACTGCCTGGAAAAGCCTCAGAGACTAAGGGGCTACAGAAAGGAGGAACATGGGCATGAACTGGGTGGGCTTCCTAGAGGCGGCAGATAGGTCAAGGCTGAGGTTACTGTGGCCAGGGTTGCTTTGCTGGTGGATCACCGAATGCTATGCTGGTTTCAAGTGCTCTTCCCCACCCCTCACACCTTCCTATCCTGCCTGTCCAGGTATGGGAAACCATCCTCAGTTAGACTGAGCCTTCCCTGTGCCTGAGAACGCAGAAACAGCCTAGGTCATGGCCTACACTCCTCCAACTGCCCCCGCCTGAAAATGGAAGCACCTGGCCTTGCCTCTCAGCCCAGAAGCAATGAACACCATCACTGGCCAGCTCCAGGTTCTTTTGCTCCTCAGCAAGGTAGAGTCAGCCCTTTTGAGTCTAATGTATAAGGTGAATGGCAGAATTTGTAGGTCAGTTTTTTGGCAGTGATATACATAACTTTCTTAACTTCAACAGCGCCACAAACCTGAGTTATGGAAAGTGAGAAAGAAAGTGAAGTTGGTGAGAGGTATGCCACATATTTTTGTACAAAACACGCCAGGTGCCAGGCTTACACAGAGGCAACATCGCTGATCCAAATTTATCAGTATGGTGGCCTTTCCGCAAACAGGTTTCCCCTGTCTTCCAAACACCCATCCCAGATGTGATGATTTCCTGAGATTGAATAAAAAGTGTGTGCGTGTGCACACACAAGCTTATGTTTCTGCAGAAGACCAAGAACTTCTCTCCAATTTCCAGAGTGTTCAAGAGTATCTCCAACTTGAATCTGGACCCAGGACCTAGGACAGACATAGCATGAGAGACCTGCTAGAGGTTGACAGCGCAAATGTGTTCAGGGTCACAAATACCATTATCTTATTTTCCAAATGGTGGACTTAAGAGTCTGAGATTGCCTGGGGAGATGATCCAGTCAGCAAAGTGCTTGTCAGGCAAGCATGAGGAGCAGAGTTTGATCCCCAGCACCCACATAAAGAGCCAGGAGAGCCTGTAATCATCCTAGGACTGACAAGGTGGAGGCAGAGGGTGCTGGGCCTAATGAGCAGGCCCTGGTTCCCAGAGAGAGCACGTCTCAAATACCCAGAGAAAGTAAGGCCACCTTTAATCCCAGCACTCAGGAGGCTGTCCCTAGAGACAGCTTGGGCAGCAGGCGGGATGACTGGGGAACCCTGCTGACAGGCAAGACTCTGGTCTCTGCTCAGCCTTTCTGGCAGGTGTCTTGAACCTGGGTGCAGCAGGATTGACAGCAAGGTCTGATAAACACTGGAGGCTGCTGTGTGATGCACACCCCAGCCTGCGGCCATCTCCTGGTCAAGAACAGAGTCCTGGCCTGGAGGTGGGAATCTAACATCACTGGAAGGGAGAGGCCCCTGGGCCTTCAACGGCAGGACCACATCTACTAAAGGATGGCACATTACCACTGTTTCCATGGACGTGAGGTTTTTGCATTTGCTGTTCCTTTTGCTGGATGTGGTAACCTTCCTTCCCACCTGTGGTTCTTTGCTAGCTGTCACTGAGGTGGCCAGGCTAGCCCCTACTCGGAGATTCTTTCACATGGTGGCTTGTGTTAATGGGAAGTGACAATCAGTGTAGAAAGTACCTAGCACATAGTGCAAAGCAGGCATTTAAAATGTAGACATGGTGGGGGTGGGTGTATGGTTCAATGGTAGAGGACCTGGGTTCCATCCCCAGAACCATAAAAAAATAAAACAGAATACTTAAAAACACCCCAAACTTCATGGAGCAGCACCATCTTCAGGAAGTCTTCCTTACGTCCTATGCCTCTGGACTAGGTGTCCACTTACTGGTCCCTCAGCCCTCTACACAGCTCTTGGTATGACAATACACATAATAATAATGACTTACCTGGGCATCTACCCACTGGCCCCAAGCAGCCTACAAAGACTTAGAAAGCAGGGACACACCTGGTGATACAGGTCACCTCATCTCTTAGGTGAATAAGGAAGGGCAGGAGAAGAGGACCCCAGCTTCATCTTATCCTGACGGATAGAAGCACTAACCTGTCTTGTCACCACTATCAGGGCTGAAGACCAGTTCCTTCATCTCCCACAAGCCTACTAGCCAGTGTCTAGATAAATGACAAGCAGCCAGCCTGAGCTTGGGGATGTGGATGGGCCCATGCGCTATCAGCATCTCTTCTAAAAACTCTCAGAGGTACAATGTGTTCACCCCAAGTAAAGCTCCTCTCTGGGAGGCCCTCCTGGCTTCCCCACCAACGTTCTGAAAGGCAGTTAAAACTATCCTTAATTAGTAAGAAACGTAGTAATGAATTAATACATGCAATTTGTTTGGCAGATCTATCTTTAAAAAACAAAGCCTGTGTTGTGAGCACTTGTGCATAGTGGGGTCTTTGCCAAATGACGCCGAAGAGCAGGTTGTAACGTTATCACCAGGAAGCCACCATCTATGGGTGAGACAGGGACAGTCAGGGACTACTTAATGGTTGCAGAAGCTCCAAGCAAGAATCTATGGAGGCGCTCGGACAGCCATAGCTCAACATACCTCCAAGACAGAAGCTGGGGGCTTACTCCAGGCCGCAGACCTTTAAAAACCCCTCCCCCACTCCCACCCCCAATCTCTGAAAAGCAGACCGACATTGGCTCTTAGATGAGATACTCTGCAAGCATGTCTTTTCCCTTCTTCCTTCTCTTTGTGACAAGCTCTTTATTTCTGGGCCGAGCTGAGCATCAGGGTGACCAAAAGGGATCCCATAGTACCTTTAGGCCCTTGACCAGCTTCATGGTCATCAAATCACTGGAGGGTTCCTGCTACAAAAAGACCCTGGGAGTTTAAGCAAGATTATGTAAGTAGAGGGGGATGGCGCAAGATGGTTCAACAGGTAAGGCACCTGTCACTAAACCTGAAGGCCCGAGTTCATCCTTGGGACCCCATTGCAGAAGGGGAGAACTGACTTCCTATGTTGTGCATGCCCCATACAGACAAACATACACACGCGCACACACACAAATAATGTAATAATAATAATTTAAAAAAGAGTAAAGAGTGTTCACAGGTGAGTTGGTAGAGCAGGCAAGTGTCCCAGAATGGCAAGAATCCAGAGAACTTGGTACTCCATGTCCTAGGTCATGCCTTCTCCAGTGGTAACCAGGACCTACTCACGATCCATGTCAATATTGACAGAGCAGCCACATCTTGGGGCAGTAGGCCACAGTTCCTGCTCTGACCCTCTGTCTTGTAAGGCCTCCCTACCCTAAATGCTTACACTTTAATTAAGATCCACGGAGAGATGGAGCTCAAAGGCACACCATACTAGAATGCTAGGAGACTAGTTTCCTATGCCCTACTAGTTTTCCCTTCCCATTAAAGCCCCAGCTTGGCACTGGCTCTATGGATTCAGGGCTAACCAGGCCCCACCTGCATGACTCTAGCCTATTCTGCTCCTGCTGGTTCCAGTGCCAAGCTAACATCAGCTACACCTGGTCAGACAATCCAGACTCCCAGATTACCCAGAAGCTGTGATTCAGAGGGCCCCAGGGTGGGGGCATGCACTGGGCACATTTTTTGCTGGCTGAACCCCAACGGCCTTCATGCCTGGGTGAGGGGCTACCTCCCCCTACATCAGCAGCAGCCTGAGAAAAGCACTCACCAGTGAGATTTAAAGCCCCATATCCCATAAACCCTCATATTTCTATTGGCACAAACTGGCCTAGCAGAATCTAGGTACCAGCAACGGGGAGCTACTATGGCTCAGGAGCTTCTTCATCCTTCTGGAACCATGCTGTCTTCATTGTGAGGCACCTGGACCCGGTAGGGGTATGAAGATGTTCAAGGCCTAGAACTATGCACAGAACAGGGAAGACTGTTCCCAAATCATTAAGGCTACTACTTGGTAAGTGCTCATTAGTCAGGGTTCTGCCAGTATAAGTTTGTCTAAACTTTGAACTGGAATGATGTAAAGCAAAAGACACAACCCTTTGGAGAGGCAAGCATTATCAACACCACTCTGTGCTGCCTACGGCCCTGGCTGGAGAGCAGGTAGGGTCCATCTGTAGCCTCCAAAGGCAAAGCTACAAACAGACGCACACACATGCATGCATACATACATACAAAACATATAAAATAAATAAATAAGTCTGGAAAAACAAATAAAACACTAAAAACAGTGTGTATGAGCTCTCAGGATGGCTCAGAGGGCAAAGATGCTCTCCCCCAAGCCTATGGACCTGAGTCCAACCCCTGAAACCACATGGTAAAAAGGGAACACTAATTCCAGTAAGTTGTGCTCTAACCTTCACACTTTTATTGTAACATGTGCATCCCCTTTTCTCCACCACACACAAAATAAATGAAAAAGAATTTTTTTTTTAAATGAAAACAAGTGTATGGTTAAAAGTAGTAAGGGTGACAGGATTGTTGGTAGTTTCCAATAAACTTAGTTCCAGGGCTTGGAGGGGAGGGAGGATGAGTAAGTCCATCCAGTTAGGACGTTTAATAGTGAAGAGCATTCATTTGTTTCTTCATTAATTCCAGCTGAGATCACATCCTCCGAGCAACGTGCTAGATACTAAGACCTCTGCAGCAAGAATACATTTGTTCTTCAAGTACTAGGTTTCTGCTGTGAGTCCCAGGGCCTCTAGCCCTTGCACCTAGAACCATGTCCTGAGTTGGGAGTGAACAGGCCATATTGCAAAGGGCATGACCAAGCCTCATGGAGTACCTGGTATCTGCTCTGTGCCTCAATGGCCCTGTTCTCTGGCCCCATTTGCATTACCTATAGCCACAGAAGCCCACCTCAGAGTTAGCAGACACACAAGAAAGAAATTATGGTCCCTACAAGAGACACTGACATAAAGCTGGTTACTGCCAGTTTAGTAAATGTAATTCCTTTTTATTAGAAAATTAAAGGGTAAGACCAGCTTGCCAAAAGCCAAACAGCTGAAATGTGCTTGCCTAAGATATGCAGTGTCTGATAAATGGATTTATGCATCTCTCTCCTCTCCTCTATCCCTCTCCTTAGCCAGTCTGTTTCCATTCATTTCCCATCCACAGGCACTGCAACAACGGCCATGAGCTTGGCCTTGGCCCGCAGGCCCAACACCCTGGATGGAGGGAGAGTGCTTTTGTTTCCTCAGCACTGAGCACCAGCTTTAAGCCTTTTGAGAAAAGCCTCGGGGATTCTCTGGCTTTCCTGAGATGCATGGCTGCCTGTGGCCTCTGCTAAGCTAAGGGTGTCAGAAGGGAAGGGCAGGAACAATAAAAGACTTGAGAAATATGCTCATCCATGTGGAGACCTGGGCACAGGCGGTTCCAGATGCAGCTGGTGAAGGGAGGCAGCCAGGGCAGAGCCGAGAAGGACAAGGACAAGAGGGCAGGGCATGTCCCTCACCACCACAAAAAAAGCAACTATTCAAAACCACCCAGGGAGTTTTCTCTTATTGAGAAGTCCTTGATTCTTCTTTCTGCCTCAGGACTCATGAACAAGGGTTCATCTTATTAGTGGAGTGGTAGAGGGGGCCCAGAGGGTGGGTCTTTCTCCTCATGAAGGTGGCTGAGCCCTCCCTGAGTCATTAGGTGCTGGTAACTAAGGTATTCAGAACTGGATTTTCTCACCACTCATCTTTCTCTTTCCTTTTCTCCATCTTCTCTCCTCTCCTCTCCTCTCCTCTCCTCTCCTCTCCTCCCCTCCCCTTCCCTCCCCTCCTCTCCTCTGTTTGTCAGATGGTCCAGGCCTGGTTTAGATGGAAGACGTGAGTATAGGGTATGTGTGTGACTAGATGTGTGTGCATGCATACACATATGTGATCATGAGTGTGTAGGAATGTGTGCTAAGTACTAAAATGGTGTCTGCCTCCTGATGCTCTGATGGGTGTGGGTGTGCAAGAGTGACATCACAGCCCAGGTACCTCTGCCTCAGACTCCCCTTCTAGGCTCCTGGTGGCCTACCATCACAGTTCAAGGGTAAATCCATCTCCCTCAATGCCTTCTTGAGTAACAAAAGGCAGACTTGGGTTTCTTTTATCCCCTCTCACTGCAGCCTGTGTGTCTAGCAGAGCCTGCTTTGTTCTGGAGAAAATCAAGACAGGATCTGTCCCAGGGGTTGCTGCCTGGGTCGGCGACAGGGTGGAGGGCAGAAATAAACACAAAATAGCATTGTCCACCAGGCCTCCTTTCCGGGAGCTAGGTCCTGACAGGCATAGCCTTTACAGGACTCTGCTCCAAGAGTTCAAATCCCAGGTGGCCCTGTGGTCGGGGGAGAGGAGGCATTCTTTCACGCCCTATGCCTGGTTTTAGGACCTCAGAGGCATTTACTAATAGTGTTATACCTGCACAAAGCCCTAGTACAACATCACTTCTCACCTGGGCAGCTCCAGGAATGAGGGGATGAGCCCATTTTCTGCTGGCGTAGGTGGGCAGCCATAGGAGGGAATATGACCTCCAACTTTCTGAAGATGGCTGGGTCAGGGTGCAGAGTAGGTGTCTCTGGGTGGTTATTTCTGAGAAAGCAACACACTGCTGGCCCTGAAATACAAGGGTTCTCTGGATGATAGGAAAAACAGACGACCCATGCATGGCAAACGCTCTCTTCAGAGGGGACCTGGACCATGGGAGAAGCATGGTCCACAGAATTTTGTTCAGTATGACCCGCCCACACAGCACACCTTCCCCTGCACAAGGTATAGTCCAATTTAGTGAATACCCACTCACTCAGACACTAACCTCTAACCCTGATTGTCCCCTCTGGCATGGGTTGGGTGGGGCCACAGTATCTGGAGGTTTCCATCACCCTCCCTATAGTGGGAAATAAAGCTGCCTGCTCTGGTGAGTCATGTCAACTCAGCTGATGGTTCTGGGCAGGAGGGCCCCACAACCACAGCCCTATCTGCAACCAAGGTGAAGAGGTTAGCTCTAGCAGCTGACTGGCAGTAGGGCTGGTGCCTTGGACCCACCCCTGGCAGCCTTTGGTCATCAACTGATTCAGCCTCCAGCCTGGCCAGTACAAGGAAGAGGCAGCCCTCTAGGGTAAGGCTGATGGTGCAGAACCTAAACATTCTTAAGGAGAAGCAGAGCTCTATTGAGGAAGGAGAAGCAGGAGTCGGAATGTGCTCTAGGATGGGGTCTCGAGAGCTGCAACAAGTCAAGCACACCAGCTCGGGGGAGGTGCAGTAGCCCAGTCAGCAGCCCTGGCCTGGCTGCCTTGCCTCAGATACCCCTCCCCTGGCTGTCTACTTAGACCTCTGTCCTCACCCTCTTCTTCCTCACCCTGCCTGTCAGAGTCATGAAATAAAGGGCTGCAAATGGGACAGTCATTTCCATTTGCACCCGCCTTCACTTCTTCGGCTCCTGAGGGCTGACGTGTCCTGTCCTGTCTAGCCATCCCTGTCCCCTCTCCCTCTTGGAGAATAGCCACAGTCACATACTCCAATAAGGACAGGCTGTGAATAAAGCCAGGGAAAGCAGCTAGCACTGTGAGCCATGCTGAGTGGCCTGGTGCTTCCGAAGCTTACTGTGGATGGAGTCAGTGGGCAGACAATAAACAGCCTCCCTCAACCCCTTTACACTTTTCACTCCAACTGCCTCGGTCTTGTCACAAAACCAAGGTTGCTGGGGTGGAGCAGCTCTAATCAGGGAGCTTGTGTCCAGATGCTTCCGACGCACCAGGAAGCCACCCTCTGAGAAATAACACCAAGGACTGCAGCTGCCCCACACCAAACGTATGAGAGGTGTCAGGCATGTGCTCACTACGAGTTAGTTACACTTGCAACTATGAGTATTGTGCAGGTCGGTTTAGTCCCAACAATTCCTGCCAAAATGATCCACTTCCTAGATGAAGACTAAGATCCATGGGCCAATACAGGCTCTCTGGACTCCTGCAGGCTCTGAGCCAGTGTGGATGAGGTGAGGGCCCTACACAGTAGCTTTCCTGTATCCAAACAAATATGGCTAAGATCAGCAGGCTGCTCTTGCTTGTATGAAACAGGGTCTCACTATGTAGCCCTGGCTGGCCAGGAATTTGCTATATGGAACAGGCTGGTTTGGAACTCATAGCAATCCATCTGTCTCTGCCTCCTGAGGTGCAAGAATTACAGGTGTGCACCACCACACCCATTTAAAGGGTCCTTCTTCAGGAGCAGTGTTTCTCTGAGTTTGTTCTCCCTCCCACAGTAGACAGGCCCAGACCAGAGACCACCCAAGATGGGGGAATAGGGAGAGAGAGCACCCACGCAGGATCTAGCCCCATGCAGTAAGAAAAATGGGCTTCCCACAGTCACCCAGCCAGTCCACCCTACCCACACAATGCTTTCTCAGTCCTGAACCAGAGTCTGGCCTTGTTGCCATCAGCTAACAGGCACTACCTCAGTATCAGCCCATCCTTCCCCTAGGCCCCTGTCAAATGAAAAAGAGGCATAGGCTTTCCTGAGACCCCATTTCCTCAGACTACCCCAATCATTCATCCCTCACAACTCACCTCCACTTCTTGGCCTGTGTGGGACTTTGCTTTCTCTAAGCACCTACTAATCCACCAGGGCCAAGAAGTCTACCTATGTAGAGCAGTCTGCCTTAACTGTCCTGAACCCACCCACCTAGACCTTCTCCTAGACTGCAGCCTGGCACCTTGTGCTTACACCACCCTCCCCTCTGGGGCAGGGAAGGGGCACCTCAGGATGGTGCAGGGTCGTTCCCTCCTCACACTTCTGAGGCAGGTTCACCGAGGCTGAAATTTCAATTAAGGCACAGAAATCATTACTACAGGCCTCCAGGCCAGCTCAAGTGGGGACAGGTCTCAGTATCTAAAAAGGGAAAAGGTAGCCAAGTACCCCACAGCCAGGGAAAGCAGCTGGGCCTTTTCTTAAGGTCATGCTTGCAGGCCCCACTTATCTTCTTGCCTCATGAGTGCCTAAAGGTACAGGAGGCTGTGAGAAAGATGAAGGCTTCCAATGCAGGGAGCCTCAGCTGGTGCTAACAAAGCTGAATTGAATAAAATCTAAACACTCGAGTCTGGCTATCCCGTGGCGAGACTGAGATGGGGTGTGTATCCCAAAAACAGAACTGAGAGGGCTTGGGTATTCCTTTAGGATTTTCCTATGCTGGCCTAGAGGAAGCCAAGGGCAGTTCTTGTCTCTGCACCTCAGGCCCACCTCCACAGATCATGGGTATGAGGAAAGGGGGTCTCTGGATCCTGTGAGACCTTCTTATTTCTTCAAACAGCCTGTTTGGCTATGCCTCTTCATCTCAAGAAATTACTATCCTTGATCCAAAAACCCCATCTCTGAGAATGACCCATTTTCTCTTCAGGGATGCTTCCTTTTAATCCAGAAATTCCATAGGTCCACAACGTTCCATCTCCAGAAGTGTTTTATTTATCTCCAGAAACACATTCTTTATCTTCAGCTATGACCTATCTCCAAAATGTCAATGCTCTCCATAACAGCTCCACCCCAACTTTACGTAGCTTTCCAGAATGCTCCATCCCATCTCCAGATACTCATTTTACCTCCAGAAGGACCTCAAATCCAGAAGTCCCCCACTGTTTCCAGAAATACTCCAGCATCCTCCTCAAGCACTCCACATCCAGGGGGGCACTACAGCTTATCTCTAGAAAGATTCCATTCTCAGAAATATTACGTCTGGCAATACTCGGAATGCAGAAAAGCCTCATCTTAAAACAAAACAAAACAAAAAAGTCTATCTCCAGAGGAATTCTCATTTTACTTTCAAATGTACCCCTACTTCATCTTCAGAAATTACCTCCTCCAGAAAATGCTTTCCGTGTTGTCTCTAGAGACATCTTGGCTCTGGAACCATTCCACTTCCTGTCTGGAAACTTGAAGGCAAAGCCTCTCGCCCTAGCTCACATGCTGAAGGAACTGAGACCATTTCCTCCAAGATCTCCTGAAAAGAGATTGTGCAGGCTTCCTCTCCCATCTCTCTGGTTCCTGGAGACCTCACAGTCATGTGCTGGGCCCTCTTTCCCAGGAACAGAAATGAAGTCAAGAGCTAAACTCTGACAGATGCCTCTGTCCCAGGAGTAGGACCTCAGGTGATGATTGGGAGCACAGTGGTTCTCAAACTGTAGGTTGCAACTCCTTTGTGGGGGGGGGGGGGGGGTGGCGCAAATGACCTTTTCACAAGGGTCACATATCAGATATTTACATTACAAATCACAATAGAAGCAAAACTAGTAATGAAGTAGCAATGAAAACAATTTTATGGTTAGGGTCACCACAACATGAGGAACTGTAAAAGTGTCACAGCTTAGGAAGGCCGAGAACCACAGAGCTAGAGGATCTTGCCTGGGGCAGGAATGTGAGAGGGTTTGGGGCTGGAAAGAACAGTCAGGGTTGAGTCCATATAGCAATGCCTCTCCCACCATGTCCTCATTGCTAAGCACCACCACCTACACATACACGTGATAAAAACTACACTATGCACAGTAGGGCCATGTTGTGCTTTAGAACAACATGGACATTTTTGTCCACCATTTATACAAAGATACATCCATACCCACTGGGAACCTTACCTGACCTTGCTGGGGGTCTTTAGATCACATTCTGAGAATGCCAAAAAGGGAAAGCACTCTGTCAGCCCCCAGAGAGTCCAAACTGACAAGCCTGGTAACCTAGTACCTGCTCAGTGCCAACTATTGAGAAGCTCAATCATAGCTTTGGAGCTTTAGAGAACTAGGAAGGTGAGAGCAGTATATTCAGTATCTGCCTGGACACTCCCTAAGATGGGTTGTTTACTCTACCCTGGGCAGCCCAGTCCCCTCGGGTAGAAGTAAGCCTGGCTATGTCATGAAGCCATGTTGTCCTGTGGGAAAGGTAAGGTGCTTGGGCAAGGAGATCTGGAGGTGGCTGAGTAGAAAGTAAGACAGTATGCCAGTACCAGCACACACAAATGTGCCTCTGGGAGTGTCCCAGAAGCTCAGTATAAACACAGGCAAACTACAAACCCTCTATATTGGAACTGAACAGAATGGTTCTGAGCCCCTGGACTGAACCAGGTGCTCCTGATACCTGGCCTCTATGGGGCAACTCTCAGAGCTCCCAAATAGTAAAAGGAAGAAGCCCTGCATGATTCCTGATCTGTCCGGGTGGCAATGTGTAGCTCTGGTCTGCTGTCACTGGAGGACAATTACCATTTATTAAGCCTCCCAATTTAGAACCGGCCTCAATTAACTGGAACCTCCAGAGCCCATTTTGATGGATGTGACTACAGCTTCCATATGCCCTCCACTGTGCCCTCAGCACAGGCCATGACCTCCCAACTAGCTAGATTTGCCTAGACACAGAGCTTTGACATCTGTCCCCCACCAGCCCTCTTCTCTCCCAGTCACTGTATCTCTCTCTGCCTCACCTTCTTTTTCTAGGAAATGCATCCCCACCCAGAAATGGGAGTTAAACATGGATGTGAATGAACACATGGTCCTAAAGTACAAGATGGCAGTGAGCCAAGGCCACACCTCACTGTTATCAACAGAGCTGTCCAGGCCTCTTCGCTCCTGGGAACAGCCCAGCCTACTGCATCGATATTCTCTGTCCTTCATAGCCCAAACTGCACTGGTTCTCCTGGGACCTTTTTATCGCACAATGTCGCTTCAGCAAAAGGTTATGTAGAAGAATGTGGAAGTCTCTCCTGCATATTAACTAAAAGAATGTTCTTGAAAATGCACAAGAAGAAAGCACACCTAAGAGTCAGTTTCTCTGTGTCTGATATGAAATGGGGCACTGGAATGGCAAGGTTCTGTCGCCAGTCCCACTCGACGAGGACCTATGTATGTCACTGAGCTCCAGATTTCTGGTCTGCTAACAGTGAGAACAAAAGTCCCCCTTCCTGGTGCTCTGACACTGTGAGGTCATCTGAGTAACTGCAATCTCACTCCAGAACACACAGAACACAACTGTGTTAGTATTCAGGCGCTGCCAACCAAGCACTTAACAGGCAAGAACACACTCCACAAGCACGTGATGCCTGTTTCCATCACCTACTCATGACAGCCCCGCCTCCTGTGTACCCTCTTTTTCTGATGGTAGGGAGTAGAGAATTCTTGGCTACACATTCTAAACCCAGTTTATCATTAGTTAGCTGTGTTTTATTTTGTTCCATTTCTTCCCCCCCCCCCCCAACAAGAGTCTCACTGTGTAGCTTTGGCTGACTTGGGACACACCATGTAGATTGGCCTGTGACTCAAGAGATCCACCTGCCTTGACTCCCATGTGCTATGATTAGAGGCATGTACCACACCTGAAAACCAGCTGGCTTTTTAAAAGAAAAGTAAAAAGATTTTTTTGTGTCAAACCTGGTATTTTTTTTTAAGTCATGTATTTACCAAACACTGCCCATCCAAGGATGTCCCTCTCAAGCCAAGGCTACCTCCAGCGTCAGCTCTTAAGAGAAGACTGCCCTTATAAGAGAGAGACAGTATGTGGGCAGAGTTGTGGAAACACAAGGTAAGCTTTCCTAAAGATCGGAGCTGTCAACTATTAGGTTTCTGTGTGCTGTTTTGTCAAATGGGGTGTGACAGAACCCACCTTCAGTAAGTAGGTGATGAGAATGGTGTAAAAGCCCCTGGCACAAAAATGGGCTCAGAGAGGGGTAGAGGGACCTAAAGGATCATTCCCTTCTCTCTGAGGTTTACTTGCCCTCCTCAGCCAATCATAATGTTACAATGAACTGTAGGAGAAAAACGAGCCTCTGCAGATCCAATGCCCAGAGAGGCATGTTTGTATCACATAGCAAAAAAAATACATGAACGGCAGCTCAGAGCATGGCCCTCGGTAAATGGCTCTTTGCAGCCACAGGAGTGAGCTATGATCTGTTCCCATATCCCTAGGGTCCAAGGAAGCTCTATCTTGTCCCAACCTACTCCTGTTTCAGGCCTGCAGCTAGCTGGGGCTCAGTCATTGTGTGTACTCATGGGCAACACCTGGCAAGTTCAGCAGAGCACCTCTTCTCCTACTCCTCACACCACTCAATATCCTAGGAGTCCATTTTAGCCATGGCCAGTGCTCATCCTCAGACCTCCAAGACAGAGGCATGTGATATCTGCATACCTGTTTCTACCTCGGCAAAATGGAGAAGGAATTTTCTAACAACAGACAGGGTCTAAAGAAAGGAACTAAGAGAGGCTGGGCCCTGGCACCCAGCAGTTTCTTACCCAGGTTCTTGGGTGCTACACAACTCTCTCTATGTTGTGCCTTTTTTCAGTACTGTAATCTGTTGAGTTTTAATTAAGGACCCCAGGACTACCACATCTTTTCCCTGTAAGACCTAGGGTTCCTTGGTATAAAGAATGGTAGGTCAGAAGAGTCTGGTTGAGGCAAGTGATTAGGGAACAGGCTAAGCCCTGCATCCCTCTAGCTGTCTGTCCTCAGGATCCCCAGTGTGGGGGGAACCAAGGGTATTGGGAAGAGGCACCTGGGCTGCCCCTATCCTTGGAAGCAGGTATGAAGAGGATAAGAAGACTCAAGGGAGAGACAAATGATGATGTAGACTTGCCAATGTCCCTAGACTCCTTGGTGCTCCTGCCTCGGACCCCCACCTCTTTCCCAGTGCCCTCCAGATAATGTTTCACAGCAGTCCCAGCCGAGCCCTTGTCAACTGCAGCTGCTACTTGTACTTGCTCTGTGGCCACTCTGACCTAGAGCTGCTCACATTCACATATACATCCCCTCCCCACCTTGCACCCTAGGCCTCAAATACATTGTCCAGAATATAGAGTTGCCATGTTCCTTCTCTATCAAAGAATACTGTGCAGTGAGTCCCTTTCCTCTGGGACACCCACTCCTGGGGCAGGGCCTCCTGGACAGACCAATGGGCTCTCAGCAATACAGCTTCAACAGCCACAAGTACAAGGTCAGGTTGATCTAGTTCAGCCTAGTCTGGATGCCCTCTATACAGCACCTGTTCTACAATCTTACCTCCAAGATGGCCTCCTCCCACAGTTTCTCCCAGCCACTTGGGCTCTGGCTGCAGCTCTCGACTATAAGCTAGCCCAGCAATAGCTCTTGTGGCCAGAGCATCCATGACAGAAGGGCTCTAACAAGGCTTCTCCCCCTACTTTTCCCCTACCTCCCACCCAAACCCCACTTTGTGTTTCCTACTTCTACCTGCCTTTCCCAGGCCACTGCATCAACTCTGACCCCAATCCTGCTAGGATCTCACAGGACCAGGGAACTTTGTGAGAGAATGCCATCCACACCCAACCACAGTAACCTAGTGGTGAGAGTGCTTTCTTTCATCAGGCAGCAAACTGGTGGCTCAGAGTCCCAGTCTGTCCCATAAATGCGTTACTGAATCAGTTGATATCATATGATTTTGAACAGGATGTATCACGAACACATCTAAATTTTGGGCCTTGAAAAAGCAGATGACAGGTACTCTGGTTGTAGAATCCAGGAAGACCAAGTGGCCCTCACAGTCTGACCTGCACTGTCCACCTGGACTGGCATTAGATAAGCATGGGTCCCTTCACCTTCCTGATGAAACAAGGTAACATATTAGCATTTTAAACAGGGTTGGCCATGCCTTGACCCACGGCAGCAGGGAGAAGTGACATTACGGGCAGGAAGAAGGCAGAAGGCAGGAACTCACCCGAAACTGGCCCTGAGAGATGGCGACTTGCAGGGATGACTGGGACAGGCAAGGCAACGCAGTCTACTTGGGTACCAAGGGCTTCTGTGGGATGAGTGGAAACCTGTCTTCCTCCTTCCCAGTTCTGCACTCTCTGGGTACTATTTCTGGCTTATAAACCTCTCCCTGGTCACGCTCCCCCTAAGATTATGGGGTCAGATCTAATAAATCTCATTGGGGCCCAGCCCAGGAATACCCCTTCCCTTTTCCCAAACATCCCACTTTTAATGAGGCAACCTTAGATGGTTCCAGTGAGCACTCCTACTGAGACTTAGCTGAACCCCAGCTGTCCCTCTCCTCAACACGCTTAACTCCACCCCCATGGTGGCACAGATGTCCTGGATGTAAAGATACAGATGATTCCCTTTGTGCCAGGGGCCGCCAGATACTTGAGCAAAGCCCACCTCACTTTCCTGACAGACTTGCCAGGAAAAGCTACCACCACAAAGGGGAAATGCAGCTCAGACACTGGGACAGGGGCTTTGGATTCTTTTGGATAGGAGTTTCTCCCTCCCAGAGAATCTGGGTAGGCTTGGGACAGAGGCAGCCAATTAGTGTGTAGGAGTAAGAAGAGCAGTGGTAGGTACGCATCCCAGATACCAAGGTGAACAGGTTTACAGGAATGTCTATCACTGGATGCTTGTGACTGCTCCTCTCCTCGCTACCAGACCAGTCCTTTCGGTTAACAGGTGAGATAACCAAGCAAAGCAGAGCAATGTCAGGCCTGGGCTTTCCTAGAGAAATCTTAGCGTGTGTACCCCAAGTGTGGCTGCAGTGCCTGCAGGCCCTAGCAGCACTTGTGTCTGGTCTGCTACACAATCAGCTAAGACAAGATATGAGGGGTTGGTACAAAAGGCGCAAGTCAGACAATTGCCTAGGTAGTGAGTTGTCAAATTCCCCACATGAAGGAACACCATGACTTATGCCCTGTATGGATGGCCTCAGAAAAGAAGAAACTCCAGTGACATGGAGAATAAGAGGACTCTCTAGGTCTTGAGACTTGGTTTCCCAGAGCTTCTGCAGAAGTAGTGGGAGTCTGGGTGCGGCTAAGGACTAAGAAAACAAACTGGGTCTCAAGGCCAGAGAACTGGATACAGCCTTGAGTTCCCAACATGAAACATGTCATTTTCTGTAACAACAACCACACACCAACATGCACAGCTATGTAAATATGATGTAGCACCAGACACACAAGTACAGATCCATGGGGTTCTTGTGGCTGCCGTCCAGCTCCTGGGACCCAAGGAGATCACCTGGGGGAGCCCCAACTGGGCATGTACCCCCAACACCTGCCATAGCCTTCCAAACTGGGTCCTGAGTCTGCAGCTGGACCCTGCTTATGCAGACCCTCTATTCAGCCTCAGCCTCTTCCTGGCTAGGGGTTGAGCAGGAACAGCTCAATCAGTATATAATCGTTTTTAATTAACGTGCGGATCATTTCACAGGCTGATCTCCTTGGAGACCATAAGGAAGACGGTCTTCTAAGCTTTTCATTCTTTTTGCTCTCCCAGTGCACCCCTCCCAGCAAAAGGCCATACTTCACTTTTACCTACCACCTACAACCTTGAAAATCACACAAAAGCCTGGCTCTTGGGTCTCCTAGGCCTTTAGGAGGATGTGCTCACAACCGCACACATACACAACCACACACAATACCCTCCAAAACGTACCTTCAGAGATGTACACACACCTACAGAAGGACGCACAGTCATGTCTGTCCAGACAGGAATATGTATGTGGAGGAAAAGGGTCACAAGTTGGAGGCCAGCATGGTCTACATAGTAAGATCCCCGTCTCAAAACATAAACAAGGGGTGAGGAAGATTAGAGGCAAACACATTGGCACATCCCAAAACATGACACATAGAGGAGCACTCACCTGTACAGGCATACCACACAAATTTCCACATCCATATTCAGCACAGTTTCAACATTCAGGGCAGAAGTACTGGCAGGGAACAGTCAAAAAGGGCCCGTCCTTAGGTGGAGAATCAGAAACCACAGAGGCCTGCTACAAGGGTCTCTAGGGCTGGATGCAACACGTTTAAAGTCAGAAGGACTCAAACCAAATAAGGTGGCATATGGGGTCCAGGCTGGTGGCTTCTCTGTCCCGTTCCCTATGGAGAAGGATTTAGAACAGCACTCAGCCCTATATAGACACCCAAGGTGCCCAGCACGAGCTGGCCTGACATTCCCACTGAGACTAATGTCCCTAGTCTTTCCTCTGGGTACTTGACTCTGAGGCCCATAGAACTTTCTCTTTACTTCCTTCATTTGACTTAAATCTTTTCTAGCCCATTTTCCTTTTTCTCCTTCCTCCAGTCTCTTCCTTCCACACCCCCTTCCCATTCTAGAACCACTGTTTCATCTGTTTCTTTTCCTCCCTTTCATCCCAGGTACTAGAGTCAACTAGAGTCAGGTCAGAAGGAAAATTATAATTGGACTGACTGTAGCCCATTCCAGACATAGTACCTCTGATAGGTGCTTTATACCTCTCCAGCTCCTAACAGACCACAGCTGGATCTGTGAACTTGGAACCTGAGGCATAGAGGCTCCTGCCTCTATGACCCCATGGGGCCTGAACTCAGCCCTATCTCTCTTGAAGCACCTGCTTTTGATGTTCAGCTTTTCCCTTTGGAAAATGAGATGGTAAAGGGGAATAAGAGCTGTGGGGAGGGTTAGCAGGGAGCCTGTGGCCAGCCGACCTCAGGCTGGTAACTTGGGTAGTAGCCCTGGATCCATGAGCACAGCAGTATACATGATACAAAAGTGGTTAGGAGCCTATTTGCTACTGATCCAGCTAGAGAAAGCAGGGACAGGCTGAATGGTTCTCCTCACCTGTTCTCTCATCTATAAAATGGGCAAGCTCAGCTTAGGATTCTTCCCCGATGCAATAACCCAAGTACCAGACCAGTAGCAGGTTCTTGATGTGTGACCTTGGGACTCACTTCCCCTCTGGGCTCTGGTTTTCTCTTCTGTCAAAACAGGGAGGTCAGACCAGTGACTCATTGCCAAGGTTCTTTTCAGCACTAGAAGTTTCTAGATAGTAGGGAAGGAAGAACAGTGTCCTACTTAGCCGAGGAAAGCTAGGGAAGCCTGTTTTTTCCACTGCAGGCATGCCGGAGTCTTTCACGGTGATGGCAACAGCAGCAGTGGCATTTTGAGGAAATCACCTTAAACATCAGAAAAGGCTCTCTACACAAAATAGACCCAACTACATCATTTTGTTGCAGCACATGGAACAAAGGGCAGTATTAAGCAAATTACAGCAAATCCACTTGACTGGAAAAGCCTGAAGATGTTAACATTGGTATTTATGAAGAACTGGTTACAAAGCAGGAAAAGGCTGGCGTTATCAGCCCAAAAAAGGAGGATATACATCTAAATATGGACAGCTCAACAAAGCCTTTAAAATCAGCAACCACCAAAGCCAACATGTGGGAAGAATCCTACCAACATGTGAGCACTGTCAGAGCCCATTAAGACACTCAGTAATCTGTTTGTTTTTCTCTATTTTTCAGGGTATTTTGCAAACTGTGTTATAACATATATGTCAAAAAAAATACCTTCAAAAAACGACCTGCTGCTTCCAATCCCCTTTCACTCACTGATTCACTCATTAATCATTCACTCCTGTGTTTGTCTAGCCAAATACCAAACATTATTGTCTGCAGTGTGCCTGGCTCTGAGGTTCTATGAGAATAGCTTTTGCCTACAGGAAATGGAGGTCATGTCCAGGACAGGGTAGACAGCCAACCCCCTCCCCCAGTGCTGTATTCCCAGCCCTCCCTCATCACACACAACTCTCCGAAGTGCTTGTGCACTGGGGTTGAGGAGTAGGTAACAAACCTGGTAAAATGAACCCTGTTTCCCAGAGCCCTCATCTCCAGCCTGTCTCATCTGGGGGTCAGAAAGTCACTCTAGAAGACCTAGGCCTTCAGCTGTCAGGGTGAAGGAGTGGGTGTAGGTAAGGCGGAGGGTCAGGGAGGTTTTCTTCCTAAACCCAGCCCCCATAATGACATCCCTCCCAGTTTCCATGACCCAGGCTTGTAACCTCTTTCCCTTGATACACAAGGCCACAGCTTGGTTGTCTGACCTTCCCCAGGCTCTGCCTTAGGTCTCCTATTCGGTCCCTAAATGAGGAACCAGCATGCCTCCTGCCCAGTCAATGGCAGACTGCAGCTGCCGTGTACAGGGAATGCGGGGTCTGGAGCTGCAGTTCCAGCCAGGCAATGTTATGCTACTAGCATGGAGGGGCTAACAACGTTTCTCTGTTGTTTAGGGACAGACAAATTTCTAGAGGAAAGGTTAACTCTTTGGGTTCCTGGACCCAACTACAGAGCAATCTAAAGACAGTTCGGTCCCCTAACCCCAAATGTTCCTCTGTGCTCCCCCAAGACCCCTGTCTTTAGGTAGAGAAGAGAACAGCCAGCCTGTGGTATCTGGACCTCAGCCCCCTTACCCCTGAGCTTGCTCAACTAGGAATCTATCAAAGCTGGGATTCATAATGCCCAGCTAGGCCCACATCTCTCCCCAAATCCAAAGTGAAAAGATCTGACAGCTTAGAGTGCCAAGGCCTGACCCAGAGGTTCTCCCTTGGAGGTGAGCCCTCCCCTTTCTGGACTGCAGTCCCCAGGAATTCTTCAGGATAGACCTCCTTTCCCATGAGGCTAACTGTTCTTATCACTCCCCTCCCCATTCAGCAGCCCTTCACCCCATTCCATCCCAGGGAGAGGTACAGGTATAAGATCTCTGGGTCACCAGAGCAGGGATGTCTGCTGTGGGTTTCAGGAAGCCAAGCACTTCGTCACATAAGCACATCACCTCCGGGATCACCTCTCAGCCTGCATTGTACAGGAGGGGAGGAGGCTGAGGTTGGAGCGGTCCTTCTACGTGCCCAAAGGCTTCAGCCAATCGTTAAGCCTGAGCAGGCAGACTCCACAACCCAGCCAGTGCACCCCAACTCACCCTGCTGGGCACCCCTACTTGTTTCCTCTCTACACCACCCAGTGGTAACCTCTCTAACCCAAACAAGGAAGAAAGGGGGAGTCCCTTCCCTTGCTTAGGACCCAGGGTCAGCAGTCATAGGAGAGGCTGAGTCATGACCCCTGCCCCTCACTGCAAAGGCATGAGATTTTATTGTCAGGTTGGCCACTCGGCTGTTTCGGCAGGGGGGTGCAGGACAGAGGGCACTCGACAGGGAATGAGGAGGGATATCTAGGGGAAGTGTTTGAAGCCGCTCAGTCCACCAGATCCGGAAGCTGTCGGGAAGGGGGGTGGCAACCTTAAACGTTCCTAGGCTGAGAGGACGGGGCGGCAGTAGTGCCAAGAGGCGCCAAGGAACTGTCCCCCGGGAGACAGCACTCTCGGGAAGTTTCTCACTGGTTGCTCACAGTAGGACCGGTGCTCGAAACGCCCTCCCAGGCCAGACCAGCTTCCGGACACAGATTGCGAACTTGAGATGAACTCCTTCCTTCTCCAGCATTCCCATCTGCGGCCACCCGCCGCGACATCTCAGCCCCAATTCTTCCACGGGTAGCTCGGTTGCCGAGACCGCTCACCAAGGCATTGTGGAGCAAAAGGGAGGGGAGAATCCCCATCACAACCTAACTGCTGCGGCCATTAAAAAAAAAAAGAAAGAAAGAAAAGAAAAGAAATTCCTTCTCCTAGACTGATCCCCTCCGCCCACATAGAAACCCTTCAAACACGCAAACCCGCAACTCCAACAAGGATCGCGGCGCGGTGGGAGGGGTGCCCGCGGCGACCCCCATCAGCAGCCCCGCTTCGCTGCAGGTCAGAGCGCGGTGGCCAGCCGGGATTCTGGGAGCCCTCGCCCGGAGCAGCCCGCCTAAGACACAAAGCTCCACCGCCAACAATACCTGCGGGCTCCTCCTGGGTCTCGGGGCGCCGACGCGGCGCGTCTCGTAGTCTCCCTTTTCTCTTGCCGTCTCTCTGCTATGGTGCGCTCTCCCCCTCGCCTCTTCCAGTACCCGACCGCCAGATGAGATCCTTGGGAGAAAAAAATGTGAGCGCTCACACGATTCCTTTCTCTGCGCGCCGCAAGCGGCGGCGCTGGGCTCGCTCCTCTCTTTCGCGCTCCCGTGCGCGCCGCGCCTCTCTAGTCCCTCGCTTCCTGCTCAGCAGCGCCTGCGAGTGCCCTCAGTAGCCATTATTCACCGGCCGCTGGGGGACAGGAGGTAATTAGAGACGGCCTTGTGGCCACATCCACTGGGCTAGCACGATGCGGGCGAAGGGCGCGCGCGGGGAGGGGCACGCGACAAGGGGGCTTGGCTGCGCGCAGCCCGCGCCCCAGACGCGGAGGAGGGGAGGAGGAGGAGGGGGCAGGGAAGAGGAATGGTAAACTGGGTGCGAGCGGGAGGAGGGGGTGCAGCGGAGACGCTCCCGCGGCTCTCACCGCTAAGGCCAGGTCACGGCTGCGAGGTTCCTAGGCGCCTAAAGACGGGGTGGGGGTGGGGAAGGAAGGGGGGTGCTGTGCGCGCGCGCGTGCGTACCAAAGCTAGAAGGGAGGGAACGCTTTAATATTTTTTCCAGTGACTTACGAGCCCACGGGTGAGCCCTTGGCTGTGCGTTCAGGACCATGTATCAGTGTGGCTATAAATTTCTGTTCTGCCCTACGTGTGAATGTCACGGGCTGGGGATGGGGGGCGGGTGGGATTAACTAGAAACCAGCCTCTGAACATGCCGGTAGGTCTCAGAGGGACTGAGTGATGCAGTGGTTGCGTGGGGGTGGTGTTTGTGTGCGATTGTTTATAGGTGGTAGTGTGACTGCGTGGGCGGGGCTGCCTGCGTGGGCTGTGTTCCGAGGGCGTTGTGTATTCGTGTGGACTTGTTTGCGACAGGGCTGGCTGCTGTGTAGGGCCACGAGACTGAAAAAGTACGGACATTGCGCCTGTGCGTGCTCTGGCCACACGCAAGGATCTTAGGCTGCCTGTGATCGCGTAGGGTCTGAAGCTTGACAGGCAGAAGCTGGCCTTAGAGGATCCACAGTGGCAGAATAGCTGTTTAAGGTGCGAACAACTAGTGCTGGGGTTGGGGCACAAAACGATGCGTGTGTGTGTGTGTGTGTGTGTGTGTGTAGGTGTAGAGAGGTAGGTAGAGGGGGACCTTCATGACGAGCTTTCCTTCATTGTGCTAGAGATGCATCTCGGAAATCCTGGCACTTACCGACCCCACAGACCTAGAGATTTAGGGTTTGGGGGGGGGAGGTGGCGACACTGGTTGAGCCTAAAGTATCCTGGGAGCAAGAGGCGAGGGAGGTAGTGCTTGAAGATAGCCAGAAAATAAGATGAGACCTTTTCCAAGCCACTCCCTGCCCAGGCAGCCATCCACTCATCCACTCCTATCTATCCATCCATTCATTTATGCATCTGTACATCTATTCAGGTACCCATCCAGGTTTTCCAAGCCAAGATTATCCGGGTCCCACTCCCCCACACCTTCTCTTCCTCCTCAGGAGGCACCTATCCTGCTCTATGGAAAGGAGCTACCTTTTCTGCACTTGGGGTCAGTAGTCTAAAGACTACCCTGCACCTACTGAAGTCTCCATTCCCCTTCTCACCCCACCCTGCTCATGGTGGTATGCCAATTAAGCTAGTGGGAGGTGATGCTGTTTCTCCCCAGCTCTCCCTACAACCTGGTAAAGCCTAGGAAGGAGTGTATGACACCATTGTTGTGCCTCCTGGTCCTTGTCCTGAAAGTCACCGCAAGCCTGCCATTGGAATGGGAAGATGTTTTAAAACAGATGGCGCACCACATTAATCCCAGCACTTGGGAGGCAGAGGCAGGAGGATCTCTGTGAGTTTGAGACCAGCCTGGTCTACAAGAGCTAGTTCCAGAACAGGCTCCAAAACCACAGAGAAATCCTGTCTCGAAAAACAAAAAACAAACAAAAAAAAAACCCAAACAACAACAAAAAAAAAACCCAGATTCCAAGTTGGGCATAAAGGGACTGACTTGGAATCCCAGCACTTGGGGGATAAAGGCAGGAATTCAAGGCCATCTGCTATATTGCAAGTTTGAGGCCAGGCTGCAATACTTGAGACCCTCTCTCAGACAAAAAGAAACAACAAACCAGATTTCCTTATCAAGTGACTGTCCAGAGCCCTGTACAGGTTGTTCTCTTTACTGGGAATCAGCATTTGCAGCCATGCTTGGTATTTCTGAGTTTCCTCTGGCCCTACTATGCAATAAGGGACCTCCTTAGACACCTGAAGAGCAGAGCTTTGCCAAGGATGAAATTTGAAGGATAAGGTCCAATCTCTCCAGCTTTGAAATGCACTAATGGATATTTAGGGCTGGTCTTCAATGACCTGGCCTGCGAACCTGTGCCACTAAGTCCTAAGGAGTTATGAACCATAAGGCTTACTGTGGGTACCATCAAGTGTGGTGATACCACAGATCCATGCTGGGAACCACCAACAGCACTTCCTGACTTACCTACCTCCTCTATGCAATCACTTGCAAAGCCAAGCCTGCAAGATGTGCACAGAGATGGTAATATGGGCTGAGGCTCACTTTCTTCCCTGCCTCTTAAATTTTATTTTCGTAATTAAAAACAATTTAAGGGAGGAAGAGACAGGAGAGATGACCCAGAAGTTAAATGTACTGACTGCTCTTCAGTGGGGCTGAGGGTGTTCAATTCCCAGCACCCATATGGAGGCCCATCACCATCTCTAACTCCAGTTCCAAGGGTCAGACACCCTCTTCTGGTCTCTTTCAAGTGCCAGACATTCATGTGGCACACATACATACACACAGGCAAAAACCTCATACACATAAAATAAGAAATTTAAATTTTATTTTATGCATATGGGTGTTTTGCCTGCATATATGTCTGTGTACCATGAATATGCCTGGTGCAGATAAGAAGAGGGTGTTGGATTTCCTTTGGAACTGGAGTTACAGAAGGTTTCAAACCACCAAGTGTGTGCTAGAAACCAAATCCAGGTCCTCTGGCTGAGTCACCTCTCCAATCCCCCTCCCTGCTAGCCTGATTCTTCAGTGTTCCCAGTGGCTGATGGTACCTTCACACAGGCCCTTATGAATTTCCTGATGTCATATCCTACCCTCTGGCCTCTTTGTGATGCCCCTTCTTACTGTACATGCTGGTCCCTCTGCCTGGAACACTTTCCCACTTCTAAGTGGCATGTAATTTTCCTGTTTGTTTCATAGGTGGCTTTCCTGGTTGGTGCCTGATAGACATTCAGTAAGTATTTAGTGATGAATGATGGTGAGTGAGTGAGGCTATACCAGGCCCTCCATCTGTGACCTTGATTCAGCCCAGGGCTTCTCTAGGAACTTATAACCACTTAGACTGGAGGCGGGGTGTGTGTGTGTGTGTGTGTGTGTGTGCGTGCGTGCGTGCGTGTGTGTGTGTGTGTGTGTGTCTGTGTGTGTGTCTGTGTGTATGCAGAAACTTGGAGTTCAGTCAGGCTACATAACTCACCTAGCCAGAAGTACTCTTCAGAATCCCTTAAGATCTAAAGGAATGAGGTAGTGGTTGGTGAGTTGTCCCCAAGAAAAGAGGAGTGCTTATTTGGTCTAGGCCTCTCTTTACTCAGTGGAGTTCCCAACTAGAAAGGTCAAGAGAGGCTGTATTCACTTCTGCCCGGTGCAGTATCTGGCATGTGGTATTCACAACTCAGTGTGTATTTATAAAGTGACAGTCAAGACTCATATTTAAAACTACATGAGGGCCAGGCAGTGGTGGCACACATCTTTAATCCCAGCACTTGGGAAGCAGAGGCAGGAGGATCTTGTGAGTTTGAGGACAGTCTGGTCTACAGAATGAATTCCAAGATAGCCAAGGCTATACAGAGAAACTCTGTTGGGGGTGGAGGTGAGGGAAACTAAACCAAAAATAAAATAAAATTTCATGAGTCCACCCTCTGGCTTGTTCCCTAAGATTCTGCTGACAGGGTTCTGTGTGGTAGCAGGCAGCACTGGCCTGCAGCACAAATCACTTTCATGCAAGGGGTGGCCAAGTGTAAGGCTGCACAGCAGGAGAGTTTCCTGTGTCCCCTGCCTTAGACTCCACCTCCCACTAAGTGAGTCCTGGCTAGGGACAGCAGAGTGGCAGACCCTGCTGAGCTGGCAACCTCCTGGTAGCTCCTGACCAGCCAGCCTCACAGTTGCCTATAGCTATCTGAACCGCTGCTTTATTGCACACTGAAAGGGAAGCTAGAAAGCAGTGGAAAGGCTGAGAACTTAAGCAGGAGCACAGAGAAGTCTGGGACAGTGGGGTACAGGGACGTGGCACAAAGGACAAGACCACCAGGGATAAGGTTAGCCAAGGGACACTTACGCAGACACAAGAAGAGAACACCCACACAACCAAGATAAGTAGCTGTCATAAGATTCAGAAGTCAAGTGCAAAACAGCCCTGGGATGATAGCTGCAGGCTAAAAGTCTGCAAGACTGGGCTCAGAAGTCAGCCTGATGTTTTACTGTTTGTTTCTCTGGAGTTTTACATGTATTCTGCATATATTTTGAGAAGGGGTAGCAATTTCCAATCTCTGTATAGCCTCTCCATTTCAGGGACTGCGTCAGTAACGTCCAAATGATGCCCTTGTAACTTCCAGGTGGCTAAGGTTTGGCAGCTAAGTGCTGAGGACCTACTGTGTTCAAGGATCTGCTCTCTGTGTAGTCATTGACTGTCCTATGAATGAATAATCTTCTGCCTGGGTCCAACATGGATAACCTGTTACCTTCCCACCGCTGAGCCTCAATATCATTTTATGAGTGTATCAACCCAGGGCAGCTGTCAGACGTCCCTCCTTGTGGGTCTAATGTATTCTCAAACCAACCAAGCTAATCTACTGCCATAGCTCTGCTTCACTATTTACCTGTGCCAGGTATGGTTAACATGCTGAGGAGACAGCAGTGAGTATGGGAGTGGTGTAGGCATACGCTGCCAGCCTGTGCCTTACTGTCCACATTAGAACCCTCTGCTGCTAGCACTCCCTAGGGGAGGAGAACACAGAGAACATGTTTCTCTTTGAAAGCAAAGAACTTTGAATCTCAACTGGTGGTGATGCCACTGGGAATGTGGGCATCCCAATTCCTAGTTTGTGAGACATTTTCAAACAGTTCATGTAGTTCCCAGCCTACCTTCCTCCCCAGATGCCACAGGCTGAGACTGAGGATCAAAAAAACAGCTGGGTACCTAGGGTTGGTGCTGGCAAAAGCAAGCAGAAGGATGCCCAGATGACCACTGCTTCTACTTAGGGACATAAATGCATCTCTGCCTCTGCCCTGGGCTGGGATCTCTGAGGTAAGTAAAAAAAGCAGGTATCACCCTAGAGCAGGCTCTCTTCAGCAGCCTTCCCTCTCAGCCGACTCTGATCTTCCTGTGGTTCTCTACCATCTGCCAGCCTATCCAACCTTCCTCACTAGCTTGTTGATGTCACGAGGGGCAGCCAGTGTCAATCTAGGCTCATACGGGGCAGATCCTAAAACACAGACTTTCAGTCTAACCCTGAAGAACTCTAGCATCTAAAGCATCACTTCTGAACCCCTGAGTCATTTCCTGAGTAATCTAAGCTAATGTTTCCATTTAGGGTCTCAGCAGTGCTTCCAGGGTGCAGCTGCTTAACTTTTCTTTTATCATAGGCCTAAGTGAACTTCCAGAAGGCTCCACAGAGGCCCAGAAGTAAAGGAGGAGGCCATCTGGGCTGTCACCCATGGCTAGACCCAGAGGATAGCCTCGCCAGGCCACATATGCCTTTACTATATTAGAGGGTTCTAATGTGGACAGTAAGACACAGGCTGGCAGCGTATGCCTACACCACTCCCATGCTCACTGCTGTCTCCCCAGCATGTTAACCATACCTGGTGCAGGTAAATAGGGAAGCAGAGCTATGGCAGTAGATTAGCTTGGAACCCAGACCTGAGGATGTGTAGAGAATTCAAAAGAGGCCTGCGGCTTAGGTAAGACAGAGGAGACCCTGCCCACCCTTGAGGCCGCCACTCTGGCACTTATGCCATGGTTCTGTCCGCCCTTCTCTCTCTGCTCTCTCTTCCTCTACCTTTCATTGGCTCTCACTCTTTCCTTCCTCACTTTGCTAGTCTTCCTTTCCAGCTGTCCAAAACTCCTATTTTTCCCCCAAAGCCCAAAGAGCTTCTTCCTTCTCCTCTAGGCCTCACCTGCAGGTTCTGATCTAATAATAATCTAAATAATACATCTGGAGGCTTCCAGAAGAAAAGCTGAGTGCCTATATTGGAGAGGTGCTGTCAAAACCTATGTACAAATGGCTGCTCAGAAGCCAGCATGTATACACACCACCTGGGTTGAGTTAGGTTTGGCTGCCACAATAACTGCCCCTCACCTGGATGCCACTCAGCCCAGGTGCCAAAGAATGAGAACAATGGTGATGCCTTCCTTTACCTCTTCTTCAGGGCCCAGGAAACTGAGGAAAGCCCAAGTCTGGAATGGTAGGCCAGGTCCTGGCCATGCCTTCTGAGGCCTAACAACAGTCACAGACATTTTTCTTTCTTTGGTAGGGAGAAGACTTAGAAAGGATTAAAGAAATGGTATAGTCAGACTCAACTCACAGAGGGTTAGAGGGCTGAGGGCCAGCCATGTCAAACAGTAGCAAGCTGAAAGAAGGTTCAGAGGTGGAGACACTTGGATATACAGATATGTACAGGAGTCTACCTAAACATGGCACATAAAAACAAAACAAAGCAGCAGCGTGGTGTGGTGGCATACCAGTGCAATTGCAGCACTTAGGAGGCCAAGGCAGGAAGACTGCTACAAGCCTGAGGCCAGTCTGGACTATAAAGTGAGTCTCTGTCAGTAAATAAAATAAATATGACATGTACACATTCTGGACATGCAAACTCCTCTAATGTAAGGAAGGGTGTACCTTATATATACACAGGTGTGAACCATCTGCCTTCACACTGCCACTCCCAGGATCAGAGCTCCTTAACTTTTGGGTATCTCTAGAAAGCTCAGGCCCTCCAGCTTTCTTTGATATGTGGCAATAGGAATGCTGCCCGTGGACTTCTCTTGGCTCCGGGGCAGTGAGGACTATGGGAGACTGGGACAACAAGGGCACAGGGAAGAATACCCACAGAGCCTGCGTCTAGGACTAGGCTGGAGAGCTACCTGAACCTGCAGAGATCAAGATTACACCTAGGAAGGAAATATGGCTGTTCTAATCAAAACTGACCCTGATGTGGCCTGTCATCTCAGCCTTCAGAAGGTAGAGGCAGGAGGCTTGCCAGTTCTAGGTCAGTATAGATTATACTGCAAGGCTGTGTTGGAAACAACCAAACAACAAACACAGAAACCTGACTCTTGGTTTAGTATGCTCAAAGCCCTGGGTTCAGTTCCCAGTACCATAAAAAGAACTTGTCCCTGGAAGGCCAGAGAGAGTTCCTGAGGAGGACTTTCATAGTTAGCTGTATGACTATCTTCCACAAATCTGGGAAGAGGAGGAAGTTATTGGAATGTCTGTTGCTCCAGTTTTCTGCCCAGCTTAGCTTCCTCCCAAAATCGCCTGCGTTGAATTCAAAGGAAAGGTAGTTGAGGCCAGTGAGATGGCTCAGCAAGTAAACGTGTCTGCTACCAAGCCTTAAGCCCAGGATACACAAGGTGGAATGAGAGAACTGACTGCCATGGTACAAGTGTGATCATTTTTTTTAAAGGAAGGGTGATATGCAGAGCCATTTTCCCATTCTGCCAGACATTCCTCCATAGGACCTCACAGCAATCTTTTGAGGCATATGCTCAGAGTCCTCTAGAGCAATGTTGAAGCTGCAGCTTGGAGAGCAAAAGAGAGACATAGGTCTAGGTAACTGGGAGGCTAAGCCACTCACCGAAGGCACCAAAGTCTCAGAACATAAAGCATGGCCTGTCCCATGAAGGCCAAAAATATGGTGGCACTCTTTCTAAATGCTGGTGATGCTCCTGAGAAGAGGTGAGAATAGAGATCCCAGACCCTTACTTGCAGAATGGGCAGGGTTGATAACCAAGTCTGCCAGCCATGTTTCTCCCAGGCCTGTCTCTCACTCTAAGGCTGTTTGTTGGTGAGCCTTTGGTTTGAATATAGTTGATTTTCTCCCAACTCATGAAGGAATTTACCCCCTGAAGTCTTCGGTTGTGATGTTTTGAAGGAGCATGATCCCCACAGGCTTATATATTTAAATGTTTGATCCCCAGTAAGTAGAACTATTTGGAAAGATTGGGATGTGTAGCCTTGTTGAAAGAGGTGTGTCACTAGAGATGGGCTTTGAGGTTTCAAAAACCCACACCATTCCCAAATTAGCCTTATGCTTATAGATCAGATGGAACCACTCAGCTACTGGCCCAGTGCCATGCCTATCTGCTGGATGCCATGCTATCCACCACGATGGTCACGGACTCACCCTCTGAAACTGCAAGAAAGCCCCTAGTAAGCTCTTCTATAAGTTATCTTGGTCATGGTGTCTCTACACAGTAACTAAGACACCTGACAAATCCATGAGGAAATAGAAACTTAATCCACTGTGGCATTTGGAGGTGGAGCCTTTGAGAAATGTTAGGTTTGATTAGATCAATGGAATAAAAAATCTCATGGTTGTGTCCTGATAGCTTTTAGGGAGATAAGAAAGACCAGAGCCAGAGATATACATGCTGCCACCATCCTATGATACACCAGGGCCTGTACAGTGCTGTTTGGACCCATACTTCCCATGAGTCCAAAACTGTGAGTCCAAACCAAGCCTCTACTAAAGTAGCCCATCTCAAGTACCATGTTATAGTAATGAAAAGTTAATATAATTTTCCAAATATGTTAGTGTGGAAACTGAAGTTCATTGTGTTCCTAAACCTCAGTCTCTTTACCTTTAAAATGGGAAAAATGGCAGGGAATTCTTCATGTAAAGAATGAATAGAAATTAGTCCCCATGGGGTTTGCCATGGCATGAGACCTCAATAAATGTCACTACTGACAACCGTCATTTCCTCCTGCTCTGTGAGATCTCAGTCTTCCATTTGAGCTCAATATTGAATTCCAGTTTTGTGGTGATGGTCTTAATACTGACTTTGGAAATCCTGTTTAACTGTGCTTTCAAGTCAAAAGCTCCACTACTTGGTCCCAATGCTGAGTGACCACCAACATGTGGTCTGGGCTACAGTGTCTATCTTTTCAAATGGCCAATGGAGGCCCTTTGATCAGGCCAGAAACTGGGGTTCAAAGGGGCTCAAGCTGAGAAAGGTGGCAGCCAGGGTGAGATTCTACCTCCAAATAAGGAAGAGTCTGCTTACTGGCAGAGCTGCCCAGAAATGGAAGGTGCAAGCAGCAACTGTGGTGTGAGTGGCCTGTGGAGGAAGCCATGTAAGCAGAGAAAGCTGCAGCTGCCAGAAGCTGGGCACTATCAGAGAGGACTGATGGCAGCCAGGGCCTTGGGACTCTAACAGGGCCACATGGGCAGGAGTGGATTCCAGAAGGCCGGAACTGGGCCAGAGCAAGCACTGCTGCTCCAGGACCTCACACAGCAGGACTGGATGAGAAGCCACAGAATAGTTACTTTTCTAAAGGAATACCTACTTTTAATTTTGTTTTTTAAAGAAAGAAGTACAAAAAAGTAGAAAGAAAACAAAAGTTCCAAGCTTCCCTCACTCCATGAGTTTCTGTCAACTCTTTCTAGTCATTTCTTCTACAAACTTCAATTTGAATTAGAAATTTTCATTACTAAAATGCCTTCAACTGAGGTATAGTTCACATGTTAGAAACCTCACTTCTTTAAGGGCTGGGATATAACAGGGAAAGAACATGTGTGCAGTCTGCATGAGATTCTGGGTTTGATCTCCAACACTTCAAATAAAATGCACAAGTCAAGAGGGGCTTGTTTCATCCTGAGCTGCTCAACTACTCCTACCACCTCCTTTCAGAATGCTGCTGCTGCTAGTCCAGGTCCCTCCCTCCCCAGCCCATGGTCATCACACTCCACACACTTGCCAGCTCTGGACCTTTCTTTCTCTTTCTGTCTTTCGATGGAATTTACTTAAAATCTTGTATATGCAGTGACAAATACATAAATAAAATTAGAGCATTATCAGTGCAAAGTCAGATACACTTGAACCCATTAATTTTAGCCTTCTTCATTCCTTTGTTTTAGTCTTTTAAAAGTATTTTTATTAATTTTTGAGGATTTCTTAAATGTGTTTTAATCATATTCACCTCATTTCTCTTCCTAATTCTGCCAAGATTCATCCCTATCTCCTTATTCCCTCCCAACTTTTTAAAAAAAAATATTTATTTATTATGTATACAATATTCTGTCTGTGTGTATGCCTGCAGGCCAGAAGAGGGCACCAGACCCCTCTATTGTGAGTCACCATGTGGTTGCAGGGAATTGAACTCAGGACCTTTGGCAGAGCAGGCAGTGCTCTTAACCTCTGAGCCATCTCTCCAGCTCAACTTTTTTTTTAAAATAACCAATAGAGTCAAATGTATGCTAAGCATATATTCATGGGTGTGGAACCATACCGAATCTCCTTCCTCCAGAAGCTCCTCAGTTAGGGGTGGGAGCTCATGAGCCTCTCTTTCCCTTCCATACTAGAATATCAAATGGCTTGATCTTGCACTGGTCTTAAGCAGTCTACCATAGTAGATGTGAGGTCATGAGCAAAACCATCCTATCGTGTTTTTCTAGACGTTTCTCTGGCCTTTCACATCCATTATTGATGTTTTGTTTGTTTAAGATCTCACTATGAGACCTTGGTTGGCCTGGAATGCAAAGATCAGCCTGCCTCTGCCTCCCAAGTGCCAGGATTAAAGGCGTGTGCCACCCACACCTGGGCACAGTGCTGTTGGCTTTTGGTTTTTGTTTTGTTTTGAGTATTTGGGTTTTTTGAGACACATCTCTCTACATAGCCCTGACTGTCCTGGGTCACTGTGTAAACCAAGCCGACCTTAAACTCCTAAGAGTGCTACCACACCTGACTTCAGCATTAGTATTTTTGATGTATGCTTTTCAATTCCTTTTTCCACCAAGCATTATATAGTAACCATTTCTATAGTCCCCAAGGCTTTACTTATGCTTGATGTTTACAAGTACAGGGGGTTTGGTTCTTTCTGTTTGTTCATTGGTTAGTTTGGGGGAACCCCCCCCCTCAAAGTCTCATGCAGTCAGGACTGGCCTCACACTTATTATGCAGCTAAGGACTATGACCTTCTGATTCTCCTCCATGTTCAGTTTCCTGAAAGCCAAGATGATAGGCATGCACAATACCTGATCCAAGGAGAGATTTTACCCCACAGTTCACTCAGTCGTAGGAATACCACTCTCCACCCCTACTATTAGTGTAGAGGCATTCCTTCACCTCCGTGCCCTTTTACAGACTTTATGGCAGCCACACAGCCTACTTAACAGAAGTCATACCCTCTTTCTGCTTATTCAGAACCTTTCATGGTCCCCATCCCCTATATGTTATGCACTCTGCATATGCGGTACTGCCAGAGCTGGGGAGGCCAGGATGGTAGGGATCCACTGTCACCTCCTCCATGCTTGTCAAGTACAGATATTGAACTTGGAATGTACAGTGGCCTCTCCTCCTCCCATTGTCTGCCAGTTTCCCCTGCTCCAGATACACTAGCCTCCTTGTGCCTTGCACACACCAGTGTAAGACCCTCAGGGCCTCTGTGATGGCTTCCCTTCGCCTGGAGTATACTCCTAGCAGGTCTGCTTTTTCTTTGAAACACTCACCACTTGACACTGTCTGGTACCTTCTCTCTAGCTGAAATATAAACCCTAAGGAACACTATCTCACTCACTGATGTCCTCAGCACCTACCATGGAGTTGCAGCTTGGCCTGGTAACTGGGCAGTTTCCAATAAAATATGCAACATGCTAGAAGTCCATGAAAAATCTAAGCATCCAGACACTGGACACTGGCAGTCCTCCACCTGCAGACACATGGCATCTCCAGCCACAATCTGCATTTTATTACTCGAGATGGCCTTTTTGAGTGAGGAGAGAGCACCTAAAATCCAAACTTCATTTCCACAGAAAGCATGGGTGTGGTCACATGGGGATATACACTTGCAGGACTACCATCAGTAGGCCTTGAAAGGGTGGCCTGGGAGACAGTGAATTCCAGGGAAACCAGTGTTTCCCCTATGGCTGCTGCTGCCCAGTGTTGCTCAATGGCCCCTTCCATCACCAGTCCTAGATGCTCTCCAGCTAATGGGCCTTCCCCAGGCATACTAAGCTCTGCTGCCAGAAGCAGCAGTTCTTTCTTCATCCCATGGTTTCAAAGGTCATACCTGAGAACGACAGCTGCATATGTGCTCTGTGAGAGGGGATAGGTGACAGGCCTCCTACATCCCAGCCTGACCTCTAGCAGAGCCTAGCAGCAGGCCCTACTGTGTGGTAGTAAGCTACATCTGCACTGGGCCAGGAGGAAGGAAGGTCTGTCTGGTTCACAACACGTGCTTGTTGGTTGCCCAATGTGTATCAGGGTACAAGGATGCCTACCCTGCGGTTGTGTGGCAGTGAGGAAACAGGCCTGGAAGGACAAGGGCTGGAACCCAGATAAGCTGCTGTAGAACACCATTGGGAAGGAGGGCCTCCTTTGGGCCCAGGGCTCCCTGTCCTAGGCCTCTCAGACCCCTCCCCCAGCCTTGTTTCCCCTAGAGAGGTTTCCAGTATACCACACTCAGGCTTTTGCTGCATTCCTGTGAGTCATTATCCAAACAAACCGAGTGATGGAGAGAAGGGATCTGGGGAGGGGGTGGGGAGAAGAAGGAAATAAGACCCCTCCTGCCTCCCATGTACACGGGGCTCCCTGGGAGAGCTTGAGCAGCAGGCTGGCTTTTCTTTTTTTTCCAGAGTCATACAATGTAACCCTGACTTGGAACTCACTATGCAGACTCCGACCTCGAAACAACAGAGATACACTGGTTCCTGCAGGATTAAAGACATGTACAACTAACTACACCTGGCCCTGGCTGGCCATTGTGAACAAAGAACTTGCTGAGTGACCTAGGAGACCTTAGCCCTCTCTGGGTCTCTGAAGAAAATGACCACAAAGGTCTATGTCTATGAGATGCAAAGGTTCCCATGGAGGCTCTATCTGATGAGGTCAGTGTTGCCCTTGTATCTTCAAAGCAGCCTGTGGCCACTTTCTTGCCTCAGTTTCTCTACCTCTGAAATGAAAGGGCAAGTCTGTGGTAGGCCCAAGGGGCACACTGTTCAGGTACCAGCTGTTTAATAGGTTAAGACATAGAGAGAGAGGCCTGTATCTGTCTCACTTAGTCTCTGCTCTCTGAGTCTAACCTATTCTCCCCTGATGCAGCTACCACCTGCTCAGGACTTCTTAGCAGGGTGCTAGCACACAGGCTTTCCCATCAGCCAGCATTGTCACATGGTGATCCCAGGGTGTTGTGGGAGTATGGGAACTGGCTGGGAATCAGTCATGGGCTCCCTGCACCTTCCCCCAGTATCCTGCTTGTGGCTCTCAACCTGTGTCAAGTGAGAATAGCCAGGGCCTGAGAGGCCAGGGACATCCCCTACATATTTCTTGCAGATGTTAATGGGGGCCCAACCTCTGTGCCTATGGCCTCCAGAGCCTCTAATGAACTGCATCATGGAATGTAACTTGCTCAAGTCCTCAGGGAACCTGTAGCTCCCCAGACGGCTCAGCTCTCTCCTTCTGGCCACACTATCTCCTAGCTCTTCCCCAAACTGCAATTAGCAAAGCAAACTCCCAGCTCAGAGCTTTTGCATTGCTGTCCCCTGCACTGCTCTTCCCTGATCACTACTTCTTGCTGGAAGTTCCAGCTCACCTGCTGCTACGTCAGTATACCTTCCCTGACTCCCTAATTTCAACCATTGTAGGTTGAATGTTCCCGAGCCCCTCTCTGCTCTCATTTTTATTCCTGTTTCTGCCCTTCTGATATGCTCTGTACTATTCTCAACTAGCTTGTTCACTATCTACTTCATGGTATCCCCACCACCCTGTCAGAAACTCTACCAGGCCACAGAGCATATCCCACCCCTGTGCAGTAGGCCACAGCCCCACAAGCATCTGACGGGTGAATCACAGCCCTGTCACTCAAGAAAGCCTTATTGTGAGGTAGTCTTTGAAGTCTCCTGAGATGGAGGAAAGGAATGTGGACCCTCTTCCAGCATAAGCCTCTCAAATAGGGGTTTGCTGATAGGTGTTAGCTGGTCCTCACTGTCCTATATTCAACCCCACACCATGGTGCCAGCCAGGACATTGCTCAGGCCCTCAGCTCTTGGATTCTACATTCACCTATGGCACTATGCACCCAGGGATCTTCTCCAGTGGCCTGGGCCCAGTCTGCTACCTTAACTTCTACATCAGCATACGCTCTTTGCCTTCAACCCAGGGAACTAATGTTCCACAACCATGAACCAAAGACCAAAGTCCCCCTTCAGCCTACTGTCTGTCACCTAGCCCATCTTTACTGGCCAGGTCCAATAATCTGGAGACCTCTTCCCAAACACACCCTTCCTCTGAAAACCATTCTTTCCTTCCACTGCTCTGTGAATGCATGTCCACTTTCTGGCCACGCAGATACTCCATATCTGCAGCTCCCCTGTTGTCCTTTGGGATCTTGGGGCCTCTGAAATAGGTGTTTACATGACAGTTTAGTCTTGTGTGCGTGCATATGTGTTTATGAGACGTGTGTGGTGTATGTGCACATGAGCACCTGGAAGCCAGGAGACATCTGCTGTCCTCCTCTGTCACTCTCCACCTTGTCCCTTTGAGGCAAGCTCTCTCACTGAAGCTGGAACTTGTGTTTTTCCACCATGCTAGTAGCCAGCAAGGCCCAGCAATTCACTGTCTCATCAATCCTCAGTGCTGGGGATACAGTCATGTGTGAGACCACAGCTGGCTTTTAAGTGGATGTTGAACATGAATTCAGGTCCTCATTCTTTAACAGCAAACATCTCTCCAACCCCACCAGACCATTTTTTAAAAAAATAAACAACAGAAACAAATTAGTAAGAAAGCGAGCATAATAAAAGAACAAGTCTAAGGTTCTAGAAAGAAGTTCCCAGTAAAGTTCTATTCCTCAGCAAGTTCCCTATCCCCTGTGTAGACCATAAGGCCTAGGGGGATCAAATTCAGAGGTAGGGAGAGGTCTATCAGTCAGGATGGGTATATGTTATGCTGCTGTAACAAAATGTCCAAAGCTTAGCCGGATCAGGTTGCACAGGCCTGTAATCTCAACTATTCAGGAGATCAAGGCAGAAGGATCACAAATTCAAGCCCAACCTGTGCTAGAGTGAGACCATTTCAAAATAAAAAGTAAAAAAAAAGAGTGGAGTGTAGTGTGCACACCTTTAATCCCAGCACTTGGGAGGCATAAAGCAGGTGAATCTCTGTGAGTTCAAGGAAAGTCTGGTCTACATTGTAAGTTCCAGGAAAACCAGGGCTACGTAGTGAGACCCTGTCTCAAAAACAAACAAAAAACTAAAAAAGGGCTAGAGATGCATTTCAGTGGTAGAGAGATTCCCTAGCAGTTTTAGGCCCTGGGTTCAATCTCTACTAGTCAGGTGCAGTGATTCATACTTATAATCCCAGCATTCAGGAGACTGCAGAAGGACTGCAGTGTAGGCCAGCCTAGAGTAAAAAGTGAGACTCTAGAGTGATGGCTAGTGTTTACTGTTGAGGGCTGGAGAGATAGCTCAGTGGTTAAGAACACTGGGATCTGATGTCCTTTTCAGGCACACAGGTACACACACATGCAGGGCACTCACACATAGAATCACTTGAGAGGTAGGCCTCCGAGCAACTCATTTAGGAACACCCATCTTTAACTGTGGATGAGGCTTTCCCAGACAGGGGAGCCTGGACTGTATAGAGTAGAAGGGGAAATGAACATACATGCACTGCTCTCTGCTGTGCTCTGTGTGTGTGTTTGTTGAGACAGGGTCTCACTAAGCAGCACTGAATAGCCTAGTAGTCTCTATGTTGACCTTGAACTCACAGAAATCAGCCTGCCTCTGGTTTAGGTGTGTGCCACCATGCTGCTTTCTACTTCTTAACCATGGCTAGGATGTGACTAGCTGCTCAAGATGGGGAAGTCATGAATAGTAAGTCAGATTAAACTTTTTCTCCTTAAGTTGTTTTTTTCTTCAGATAGTTTATCAAAACAATGGCAGAAAAATTAAGATGCTTGGGCTAAGAAGACCTGTTAATGATTAAAGTGTTTGCTTGCAAGCATGAGGGCCTAAATTTGGATCCCTAGCATGCATGTAATAAGCCAGTTATGGTGGCACATGCTTGTAATCCCAAAGCTGAAAGAGAGAGATAAGATCCCATGAGCTTGCTGGCCAGCCAACCTAGCCTATTCAGCAAGCTCCAGGTTAAATGAGAAACCTTGTCTCAAAAAATAGGTGGTATCTGGTGTTTTGACACAGGCCTTTAATCCCAGCATTCTGGAGGCAGAGAAGCAGGCAGATTTCTGTGAGTTCCAGGACAGTCAGAATTGTATAGTAAAGCCCTAGGGGTGGGAAGGGATGAAGAACTACAGACCCACCCTCCAAAGCTCAAGGGTTCAAAAACAAATCCATATCCACTAGGGTGGTAAGGAGGATCTCTCTCACTGTGCAGTAGCCAAGACCTTTGAGAGAAGGAATCCCACACCCTAGCTATGAAGTATTTTTGCTTGACAAGGCCAGAACAAGCCACATGCCCCTGAGCAAATACAGTCCTAACTGTACTACCTCCCACCATATCATACAGAAGCAGAAGAATTTACTGGAAGCTCCTATGGCCTAGATATGGAACAGAGGACTTGAAGAGAAAGATTCTTTTAATATTCACAATAGCATAATGTTCGGGCCTCATTCAGAATGTACCCACAGTTGAAGTCTACAGCCCAGAGCCACACTGAGGTCACAATGCCTGAAAGAAACTGACCAACATGAACCTTCTCCAGCTAATTCCAGGTCCCTACACAACCCACTGCTGGCCAGCCCTTGGTTTCCACCACCAAGCTTGGATACAACAGCCTACCCAGACAGGGTCTACTAACCCTGTTCCATGTGTTCTGAGGTGCTAGGCTGGCTGCTGGCCAATTCAGTGCTTCCAGGAACAGCTCTGCCAGGGAGGCCAGACACAAAGATATGAGTCCACACCAAGATTTCATGCAGAGATTTCAAAAAACTAAGGCCTTCCATAAACCACACAGGGCCATGAGTGTAAGGGGTCTAGGGAGCAGCAAGGAGCAAAGAAAACTGTCACTGGAATTTAAATAACCCAGCCTTTGAGATGGCTCAGTGAGTGAAAGTGCTTGCTGTCATGCCTTCTTAGAACCCCATAGTGGAAGAGACCCGTCTCTCACTGGTTATCCTCTAGCTTCCACACATATGCATGCATGTGCGCGCGCATACACACACAACAAATAAAATGTAATAAGAAAAATACAAGGGGCTGGAGAGATGGGTCAGAGATTAAGAGCACTGACTGTTCTTCCAAAGATCCTGAGTTCAATTCTCAGCAACCATATGGTGGCTCACAACCAACTGTAATGGGGTCTGGTGCCCTCTTCTGGCCTGCAGACATACATAGAAGGAATGGTGTATACATAATAAATAAATATAAGAAAAAAAAGAAAAATACAAGACACAAGACCCAACTTGATGATCTTAAAAAATCCTAGCACCTATGTGTCCTCAGCATGAATATATGTGCCCAACAAATACTGGAGTCATAGCAATCACTGTCTCCCTAACTGAGTGCCAGAAGCACAGCTCACAGCTTTCTGAACTGAAGCTGTGCCCCCTACCACAGAAGTTAGGAGGCAGGTCCCTGCTTCAGCTGTTGCAAGCATGCATTCAAACAGCTCTTCACATGTCTAGGAGCTTGATCAAAAAGCATCCCCACCCACAGTACCTCCATGGGCAACCATCCTCCAGAAGCAGATAGCCTAGTGGAAGAGAAGTGAACCCTCCTCAGTGTCCAGAGAGCCCTCCTCTGCCTGGAAGCCCTGAGTTGTTGAGTTTGTTTAATGGCTACCCAATTCCTGGGATGGGAGGTTGAGAGGGAATGTGCATTGCTCACTGCCCTAGTCATCCAGGCACATTTATTGCGCACATGATACATTCCACCCTCAGAACTCCCAGGTTAGGAGAAACTACAGGTCTGGATATGAAGTCCATTCTAATGGACCATCAGTTGTCCTGTCAGCTGAGTGACTCTGGGCATTCTTGCTTCTCCTTAAGAGCTTCAGTGGTCCTTTATACAGGGCATATTAGCAGGATCCACTTCAAGGTGGTAACAAGCTATAAGGCACCATGAGCTTCAGGTACAAGAAAGTACTCAAACACAAGGTAACAGGGCTGTACATGTTCCCTGGTCAGCCTGGACAGGGTCTTGAGATGAGCCAGAAGAAACATTCTACTATTCCATTAACCAGAGTACACTGTCTGCCTGGCCGTGAGGCCGTCTAATGACCCTGGCACCCTGCCAGTTTACCTGCAAGGACATCTTGGGGTAAAAACAAGGGTGGGGCCAACTTCTGTCTAAAAATCAGGCATGTTTGACTCCAGCCACCAGAAGAGGCTTATCCACCAGGGCCCACACATACAGTCTTGACCCTCGGGTCCATGCACACAGTAGGACCCCAACAAATATCCGAAGCTTAGACTGCCAGTGGTGACCACGTGGCCTCAACAGGGAGCTACTGAAGTTTGTGAGACAGGAGACAAACTTCTGCTCGCCTTTCTAGACTCAAGCCTCTGCCCTCAAGTGAGCAAGGACTGTGTCTTGACCCAGTCAGCCTCTTGCTCCAGTTATTTCTCTGCCTGGCATGCTGTTTCCTCTGAACATCTCACATCCCCCTCCAAGCTGAAGTACGAAGCTGGAGTTCATACATATATCAGTTTTTTCCCTAGCAGAGTAGTATTCCTTTCCAGGGCCAAGCCCTACAGAGGACAATGCCAGAATCTAACTTCCCCTATGCCCCCAACACCGGTCCACACAGGCAGGCCCATGGGGACTGCTTATGCTCAAGGATTCTGGCTCAGATGGTACAGAGGACTGGGGTGGGGGGGGGTACACGAGATGAGCCAGGAGGGAACAGAAAGGAGTTTAGTGGGGTGAGTCATCTATTTGTTTATATGTAGGGAGGGGTGGTCCGTGTGGTATGAGAGGACAACTATAGGAGTCAGTTTCTCCTTCCACCATGTGGGTTCCAGGGCTCAAGCTTAGGTAGATTCTCAGGCTTGGTGGCCAGCACCTTACCCACTGAGTCAGTATTCTTCCTTTGTTTATTTGTATTGTTTTGATTTGTTTGAGACAGTTTCCCTGTGTAGCCCTTGTCCCGCGCTACCGTCTCGCCGGCAAGAACGACGAGGCACACTCAGGATCCTTCTGCAGAAAAGCTTTAATGCATCTTGAGAGGGAGAGCATAAGCCTAGAACTCAAGAGATCCACCTGCTTCTGCCTCCCAAGAACTTGGATCAAAGGTGTGTGCCACCGCAGCCCCCACCATCACCACCACTGCTGCCACCTCATGAATTTTTCTTTTTTAAAGCCACAGACAGTAAGGATTCGAACTTGAGCAAAGGTGCATAACCAGAAAGCCCTACTACCATATGGGACAAAGCCAAAAGGAGCAGCAAGAGAGATGAGGAGGAAACCTTCACCCGTCTAGGATGATAAAATTGGAAATTTTGAATGAACTGCTAAAGGATTCACTCCAACATCCTAACCAATGGGTAGACTTCAAAATAGGTATGAAGCAGCTAGTTGTGACGGTTCACACCTACAGTCTCAGCACTTAGGAGACCAAGGCAGGAGGATGACCATGAGCTGGAGATCAACCTGAGCTACATAATGAATTCCAAGCCATCCTGGACTACAGAGTGAGACCCTGTTTCAAAAACAGTAACAACAACCAAAAAACAAAACAATAGGAATTAGGTTTGTGTGCTGCATGTGACAAGAGGACCCCACAGGCCAACGTACAAGCATAGTAGCTATAGCTGATTGCTAACAGGCATTCATAAATACTAGTCATATGAATAAATGAAAGAATGCATTTAAAACTAAATGCTCTCCGGTAAGGGGAGGGGAGAAACAGGACCTATCCTCTGATTTCATCTCTTTAGTGCTTTCTTCAGCCCAAGTGGGGTGGCTGGGAGAGCAAAAGGGCTAAGAGGGGATGGCAGGTTGGGTCTGAGGTAGTTGTGCTGTGTGGTGGCTCTAGGCATCACCTTAGACAGAGCCTGGAGAATTCCAGAGGAAGCTAGAGTCAACAGATATAGAAGCCCTGGGTGGAAGGGAAGAGAGCTTGGAGAGGAGCCCATGACTACCTGAGCTGCATTCAGCTCTGAGTTACCTGGGAGGAGCCTAACTAACTAAGCCATTCCATGGTGCCCAGATTAGCTCCTACCCAAGTCTAGGACTCCCATTTCCATAAGCAGTACTGCACTCTTCTTGGCCTCTTCTTGGCTTGTGAACAAGGTGCATTCTCACACATGAATGCATGAGTGCATGACAACACAGGCAGGCAGGCTCTCCAATTACAGTCTCCCACCCTGGCCGTGCCTCATTATGGGCAGCGCTCATACAGACAACAGATCATTTCAGTGCCTTCATACAACAGGCCTGCCACACACAGCTGCTTACCAGATGAAATATATTATTACTATAAACAGTCACAATGGCAAAGAAAAACCATCAGAGCCAAGGGGACCTGGGGCCCACTGCTGCCCTTTTACAACTGATCTGAGTGAGACCCAGCGCCCTTTCCCCCAAATCAGAGAGCTAGCCCATTCCTCAGCTGCCAGCTGCTCTTCAAAGTTATCTGACCCCAGGGCCCTGAGTAGCCTGTAGGGTAACAAACAACAAAGAGTTAAGAACATTTGTTCTTCCACAGGACCCAGGTTCAATTCCCAGCACCCACATGGAGGCTCACAACTGTCTGTAACTCCAGTTCCAGGGGACTTGACACCCTCATACAGACATGCATGCAGGCAAACGCCAGGCCACTGCCCAATGGGGACAAAAAGTGGTGTGTTGGTGTATGTTTGTCACCCAGCACTTGGGAAGTGGAGGCACAAAAATTGAGAGTTCAAAGCCAGCTATGAAACACCATACCAACAACCAAAAGGCAGAGGCTACAGCACAATGGCAGGAGCCCCTATCAAATAAGCTTTGCTCTTAGTTCCATTGCCAGCACCACACAAAGCAGGGGAAGAGTCCCAAAGCACCTCTTCCCTAACACAGAGGCCTCACTCCACATGGCACACATGCTGAGCCATACCCAAGAGAATCTACCAACCACAGCAATAGTCACATAACTATATATTGGTCCATAAATACAGATATATAGCCACCAACAGTACCCACTTACACATGAGAACTCACATACAACAAAAGTCCTCACAGGTAACTAAAACATGTACAAATTGGGAACCTGTCAAAATCAGCAGCCCCTCTGTTATTAGTCAGCAGATACAGTAGCACATATCTGTAATTAACACTGAGGAGCCCGAGGCAGGACGATTACCATGAATTTAAGGCCAGCTTGGACCAAAGAGTGAGAGCCTATCTCAAAAAACTGAGGGTGACTGACACGACTCACATCCACAGGCGTGTACCCATCTCCTCAGGCAGCTCAATTCCACACATGGGTGGTACCCAGCCCACAGGAAGGAACCCAGATAAATCAATATTGTGCAGACAAGGAATCTCAGCCACAACCTGACAAACTCACCCATACAGGTAAAGTGAACCGGTCTTTAATAGCCACTATGTCAATAAGCTTATTAATAAAATAAAATGTACAGGGTACTGGTTGCAGGCTTATAACATACCTATAGCATCTTTTCAATAGTACACACTGTTGACGGCAGGTAGTGACCAGGCAGGGTCTGATGCTACTCCTGATGCCCCTGTGCCAGGAAAGCGACAGTCTGTGGTTTTCCATCCATTAAATTCAGCTGCCACCCAAAATGCAAGTTCAACATTCTTCTGTTTAGGAAGCATTCCACTCTTTAAGTCTTAGAAGCCTTTCCAGTGCAAACCGTCTAGCAGCTGAGATCCTCCAAGGCCCACTTCAGAGGACTTGGGTAGCTAGGACTGGAAAAAAAGAGGCTGGTTAGAGGGTGGATGGAAGCAGAGTAGTTAGAAGTCAGGCCTGGAGATTGGCTGGAAAGAGAAAGGTTGTGCCCTGTGCTAGGCCTGCATGCCTCCAGTGAGGATATGGAACTAGGACAGCAGACCCTGATTCTCAGCAAGTCCAGGCAAAAAGAGTAGTCAGGAGATGAACACAGGCCTCTGTGTCTGAGTGGAGGCTGTCTGGCTCTTGGGAGGTTAGGTCTGAGCCTTTCGAGTCTTGCTTGTCTGGCCAAACCAGTCTTTGCTTGAGCCCAGGGCTCAGCAAGGGTGAAGAGCCTTCTGAGTCCCTGTACAGACTGGTGGCTTCCTTGGCCTCTTATAAGAAAGACTGACTCCTGGTCCAAGATACTTAATAGAGATTAAGGGAGGCAAAAAAGACCTACCAAGGGTTTGTGGACAGAGAAATAAGCAGAGTGGCCACCTGACAGCTCAACAGACGGCAAGCTCTCCTCAGATTGAGACTCCCCATTCAAGGTCCCCATAGATGCACAGGACAAAGAATCCCTTGTATAGCATTACAAGAGAAAGGCAGAGCATGTGCCTCCTGTACCTACAGGAGTGGTGGCATATTCAAATGGACAGACCTAGCAGGGGTGACACTAATACAGGCAAAACACCTACCTCTAGAGACCAGAGCATGGGTAAGTTTCTTCCTTTTAACTTGTCATATTTTCCAAAAGTTCTATAATAAGCTTGTCCTCCTTTTATAGCAAGGGGAAAGGCTATTAAAGTCACCAAGTGCCTTACAAATCCAAATATACAGCATAACTCCTTTATTCTTTGCATTTATGGTGTTCATCCCATATTGTTTCTCACATTCATATCTATGGAAAGCATGCCAGCATTGGTTCCAGACTGGTGGGATTTAGAGTGTGTGTGTGTGTGTGTGTGTGTGTGTGTGTGTGTGTGTGTACACATATCCTTTTACCTCCTAAACCATGTCATTGGCCCTCTTATTTTTTTGAGATGAGGGTTTTGGTAAGTTGCACAGGCTAGTCCTGAACTCATGGGATTGAAGGGTCTTCCTTCTACACACAAGGAACTGGGATGACAGGCATGTGTGGGCCTGGCTCTCCTGCTTTTGAACTTCTCTACAGCCAACATACTAATGGTCTGATAACCTCATGAAAAACAAAAACACTGAACTGACTGGGAAGTTTTTTCCCACACACACAGGACCTCGTTATTGAGGCTGGCCTCAACTTCCTTAGTGTGGGCAGTACAGGTGTGCACCACTACTACGGGGCTAGGTATGATAGATCAAGATTGCATCCTCCCGCTTCCACAGAAATCTACTTTTAATCTGTGTGTGCCCTGAATGAAGTCAAAGAAAGGCAGAGTCCAGCTGCTTGAGAGAAAGTCTTCCTGCTAAGCCTTAAAAAACAGTATTAAATTTAGCTGCCTGCTCCGTACAAGCAGAAGGGGCAGAAGTCAACTGAATTAGTGCATCTTATTGGACTAGAGGAAAGAAAACAGATTTGGGGTGTGAATTTAGGGACTCAAAGCATGAAAAGCATGTGGAGAAAGGGCAATGTTAGAAGGGGGCAAACTTGGCAACAAAGTTCAGGAAGAGGTTTCCTCAGAGCAGGCGATGGGGCCCGGGCTCTGGAGATAAGAATGCGCCTCCCGGCCAAGCAACCAAATGGCTGCCAACTACAAGGGGCCAAGGACTGGGCTCCGTCGAGGACCAGCGGGACCTCTAGGCCCAGCATTGCTGAGGCAATGGAGTGTCTGCGCATTCCCCGTTCCTCGTTCGCGAGGCAACGCGCAAAGAAGCACCTAGTCTGTGGCGCGGGGGGGAGTGGGAGGGGGAACAGGAGCGGTATCTCTCCTCTTAGGTAGACTGCAGCACACAGGCCGGGAGCCCCAAGAGCACCGTCGCAGGTCTGGAAGCCACACCTCCGGCTTCGCGTTCCCGGAAAGGGGCCCGGCTCTGCCAGGGGCGGGGCCTTGGCTGTCGGTCCCAGCAGCGCGGAGCATGACGGGCCAGGCGCTGCCATAGCGACGCAGTGCCCGCCCCGCCCCGCGCACCTCCCGGGTGGAACGCCGCCTAGGGGGGCGCCCGGGGCTGGCGGGCAGGAAGCGCGGGCGTCTGCCCTCCCGCCGCCCGTTTCGAGGTCGTGGAGAGGAGAGGAAATGGCCCCGGAGCAACCACGCAGCTGCCTGATCGTCTGGCCCGACCGCGCCTCCGTGGATTGGGTCCTGGCCTGAGCCGCCTGGAGGCTGGCCCGTCCGGTGTCCTCACTAGGATAATGAATAAGACTCCACTACCACTACTACCCGAGGCGCCCCCTCACATTCTCTGCGGGGAAGCCAGTCTTCGTGCCTGTCCCCAACCCGGCGACCTGCACCAGTGATGGGGCAATTTGGCTCCCAGACCTAGGAGTCCGCGACCCCCAATGCTTGTCATTGCATAGTAAACCTGCTTTCCCCTCCGCAGAGCTGCCTACCCCACTGAAATCCCCCCACACGCCGTGTTCTTAGCTCTGAAAAGTCTGTCCTCCCAGGTGGCCATGATTCTCTCCCTACTACTCCATTTCTTCCTAGCAGCCACAGGCAGCAAAGTGGGACTGGAGCCTGGCCCTGGCTAGGCCCATTACACTACTAAGGTGTGATAGCTCCAGGGAGTAAATTCGTTAGAAGTGTTCAGAAGTCAAGCGGCAGAGCCCAAGCTTTGCCTGTCTACCGGAATGGGCCTCGTCACCCAGCTCCGGCTGATTACAGCCCAACTAAGGCCAAAAGCAAAGGCTTGACTTCCCATACCTCCTCCCTCTCTCGCCTACCCAAGCCTGGCTTCCCTTCTGAGCCGCCAATCTGAAGCCACACAAAGGCCTGTTTGTTTGCTTTCACTGCGACTCCCCCCTGGATCCTATGTCTTTTCTTTGCTACCTGCCGGCAGGGCTTCCTCTCTCAGCCGCCAGTGGGCTGAAGAGGAGGGGCGGAAGGGAAAGAGGGGCAGCCATTGCAGAAAGCCCTGCCTCATGATCACCCCCTTCATTCCTAGAATCCACCTCCCTAGTACAAGGGGCTCTCAGTTTGACGGCTTAACAAATGACAATGATACTGGAGGCCCTTCAAGGTGTCTTAGAATATAGGGTGCCAGCTGGGTGGGGAGACGTCTGGGTAGGGGGAGGCGAGCAGATAGGCTCACCCAGCCTCCCCCTCTCCATGTGAACAAGATTTGTTTGTCAGGAAGGCTGCCCTGGCTTTCCAAGCAACCTACAGTCTGCCAGGAGATATGGAGATGAACGGGACCATTGGAGGCCTCATTGGAGCAGGCAGAAGGATGGTGCCCGGTTCCTAGTTTCCACTCAGATGGTGGGTGCCCTCTCAATGCCCACCTTGGTCAGGCACCCCGAGGGAATGTCTTTTGTCTCAGAAGCCCTGCACAGTCAATGTGAGCTGAAATAAGGCTTTCACAGGCAAAGAAAAACAAACAGCCACATTCCACATCACCTTCTCTACCTGCAGAGGGAGGCTGCCCTCTCTCCCCATTCAAATAAAGAAATTCGACACTGATACAGCACAGAGATAGGCAATCTGGTCTAGCTCCTCCACCAGGGCTCTTTTATTGCACCTTGCCAAGCTGGGTGGCCCAGGGCGGGTTCTTACTTCCCTGGGGCCTCTGTTTCCTTTCCAGGCTGAGTTTAACCCCTATCGCCACTTCCAGGATGAAAATACTGTGCCCACCAGAGAGCAGAGGAAACCAAAAGAAAAAAAAAATCACAGGAAAACAACAAAAACAAAACAAAACCCTCCCTAGTCAGAATTCAAAATTCAACCTCAGGCCTCCAAACCTTAAAATGTTTCTTTCCAGATCATCAGTCGATGAGATCTATGAAACTGTGAATGACTAATATGAGGGGATAGGTAGTAAGTAGGGTTAACATGGCACTCAATAGTTGTGATTCTCAACTGGTTGAGGTCATGTGGGACCCTTAACCTTTCTGAGCTTTAGTTTCCTTGATAAACCATACCAAATAGTGAGGCTTCGAGAGGAACACCCAATGCCTGGCACAAAACAGGCACAGATTAAATGACAGCCTCTCCTGACCATCACTTTCAGCATCCCAAGAGACAGGCCTTCACTCATCGGAGGAATCAACCTTCCCTTGCCTTTTCCTTCATCAACTGGCCGTGTCTGCAAGTATCTAATCCCCTCCTCCTCCCATCTCCATCCTCTAGAAACTTCAGGTAAAGGCCATGGCCACCCCACCTGAGGTCCCTAAGCTCCAATTCTGCCCAGGAGACAGTGTCACCTCAAGGGAACAAAGCCAGCCCTGTCAACATTATGCTAAGTCTGACTTGGCAAACCCTCTATTTTTAGTGCTATTTTGAGCCACAGTGGGGATTTTCTGTGCTGTCTCAAAGGTATCACACATCGGATTGCTTCCCATCCCCACTCCTCTCTGTGCTTGACATGAAAATGTTCTTCCTCTTCTCTCTCTCTCCACCTACTAGAGAATATAATGCAAAGAAGGGCAAGCAGGTAGGCTTCAGTCACAGAACAGCCTGGGACAGCAATGGCCTCTATTCTCCCATACCTAACCTGATCTCCTCAATCTCCACAGTACAACATAATAGGAGCTACAGTTCCTCAAACCAGAAGAGGCAAAGAGTTTTTCTCCTTAGCATCTCCCTACCTCTGGAAGCTTCTCCCAGATCCCCTAAGGCTTAGTCTTTTTCTGGCAGTCAGCCTTGCAATAACACCCTTCCCCTCCATTCCTACCTTTAGCGACTGGGTCATGCATTAGACTACAAAGACTGCAGAAGGCCATCACTGGTTCTGCACTTTCCTTTTAGCTCAGTCCATCACAACTAATCATGCAGTTGTGATTATTACAGTCCTATCTGCAATGCCAGCGTGTTCACCAGAATGGACACTTCAAAATGGCAGGGATTATATATCTATGCAGCTACTAGCACTTTTGCAAGCAAGGCTTGTTGAGCCCTCAGTGCTATAGATGTCTTGGCCAGCTGGTTTGCTGTTATAGTGACTGTGCACTGCAGAGTATTCTGCAGTATCCCTTAGCTGAGACAACCAAGACTGTCTCCAGACATGACTCAAACATTATCCAAGTGACAAAGTCAACTCAAATTGTGAGCCACCTCTCCATAGCCTATCCCAGTGCCCCTGCAATGAATGAATGCATAACTCCACTCCACTTCAGAACAGGTGGTTTTGATTTTACCTCTTATCTCAATTACAACATTTGGTAACAGAGCAGTTAGCACACAAAAAGCAACTTTCCCACCCCAGATCTGGATTGCAGATGCTTTAAAAACTATGTGTCACCGGGCGGTGGTAGTGCACGCCTTTAATCCCAGCACTCGGGTGGCAGAGGCAGGCGGATCTCTGTGAGTTCGAGACCAGCCTGGTCTACAGAGCTAGTTCCAGGACAGGCTCCAAA